>NC_054877.1:8800362-9117029 GCF_018320785.1 Cheilinus undulatus
GGAGAATGTGCCACTACCACCTGATTTTAATGCTGCTCCTGATGTCGACCCCCACCCCCCCGTGTTTGAAGCAAATGCTGATGCTGTACGCCAGCGGCTGGAAGTGATGCGACGCATATAAATCACACAAGAGGTAAAGGCAAAAAAAAAAAAAAAATTTGTTCACCAACTGTTTAAGTGTTGCATTGATGTCTGTTAAGACACTTTTGATGTCCCGCAACTCGTTGGCCACTTCATTAATAGATGTGATTGTGTCCCTCTGGACTTGCAGGACTGTGTCTGTGAGGACATGGCTGCTGTGGGAGGGTGCACGAGGTGCTGTGGAGGCCTCACTCTCTCCAGCCACAGCTGAAGCACCTCTGACCCAGCTGGAACACCCTGGGACTGAAGAGAAATATTATTTAACTTTCAACAAAGCAAATGATTGTGAATTATGTTCCAAATGTGTTTGTAAATGTTCATTTTTACCATTTCAAACAAGAGAATACAATTACTTTCATCCAGTGCTTCTGGCGCATTTGGTGCATCTGTGTCCCCCTCTGCCTCCGTCACCACACCGCTCAGGAGGGATTCCCCAATGATCCCTGCCAGCTTTTCGTCTGTGGGGGTGAGCTCCGGCGTGCCCTTTCCCCCACCTGTCGCACTGACACTCTTTCTGTGGAGAGCGATACGCCTTTTCGTCTCCACTTTTATGTCGGACCATTTCTTCTTTACTTCAGCCACAGTCCGATCCTCTGAGGCAACGTTGTTTACAGTGTCAGCCACATGCTTCCACTCTTTTGCCTTTCTGGCATTAGTGATGCCCGCACTGTGCCCACCAAATAAAACTTTTTTTCGTGTGTCCACGTCACCGATTAATACTTCAACTTCGCATTGACTGAAATTTCTTTCCTTTGCGCGTTTTCCCTCTTGGTCCAAATTGGTATCATTTAATATTCATCAAGGGTGTTCACCTGACCTTTTATAGGCACCATATGGGCGGGGTAAAGCGTTCCCTCACGTGCGACAACTTTAGAGTTGATTGTGATTTATAAATGGAAACAGGTGTAGGACGTGCGTGTGAACTCTGTTATAAATCTGAAAGTTTTTGTGCGCACGTATTTCCTGTGTTTCCGGCGTACACCACCTGTAGTGATCTTTCCTAAGCACAGTTTTATAAATGAGGCCCCAGGCCTCAATGCAGCTGAACGTCTGATTAGTTTAAATCTCCTACTGGTATGAAAGAGGCTGAAACTGATACCAGTGCCTCTTTATGACCCATAAAAGCCAGCAGGACCAGATAGAAAAGACCGGTTATTTAGAAATAGAGATTTTAAAAGCCTTTCACCACTGAAGTGGATGTGTCTGACAATCAGGCTGATAATTCTGCTGACTTCCTGTCACAGTTTGGTTTTGATTATTGCTTTGGTGTCAGTCTTCACATTGAAATGATCTAAATGACAGTGATCACCGGCCCTATCTTGGTGATTGGACGGCAGCAGAAAACTCCCCTCTGGAGTCTAATGAGGTAATGTGATGAGGAGTGAAGGAGGTGAACGGAGGTGAGGGGGCGTCACATCAGTTTGACTGAAATGACATCTGACAGCAGCAGAGAGGGACGGATTTCAACTTTGACAGCAGGAGACGACCAAATCACAGAGGTCTGGACAGTCCGTACTAGTTTATTAAGGACCAGTTCAGGAAGCAACACCACTGAAAATATCATACAGACCAAAGGCAACTCTGTCTGAAGGCTTCTGCAAAAGCGTTGATCCAACATTTTACTCTTTAGTTTCAGAGTGGGTGCATGTTTGCTGCAGGACAGCTGCGGCCTGCATATGTGGTCACAGCCGTCTTTATTTAGTTTTACCTCAATAAGTCTCCCAAAAATGATTTGAGTCACTATAATAGAGCCAAAAGTAACTCTGAATGTTCAGAGCTCACACTTTTCCAAATAAGGGGAAAGAGGTGATAAAAGTACATCTAACCAGTTCATACAACGGAGACTAAACTTTCTGGTTTCAGACTGTTGTCACATAATGAACAGCCAAATGTGATGCTTTTGGCTGAATTTGTTGTGCAAACATGGCCTTAATAAGATGCTCAGATGTCTTAAGGATTGCAATTAATCCCAGACTCTGTTTTTAGATCGTTTAAGCCAGTGTGCTGAACTTTCACACCTTAAAATCTGGCTTTATCTCTTGCTTTTTTAATTCAGGGTGGAGGAGTCAAAGAAAATTCACTTTCAGAGGCTTTAAGCTTCACAGACTGAGCGTACACAGAGACAACAGATGCAGAGACAGGGAGCAGTAATGATACAGAAAGAAGCGATCGTACTGATTAAATATGCAGTCAAGAGCAGATGGATGCAGCTTCTTTGCTCTGCAGGAAATTGGCAAATAAAAAAAAATATCTTCACAACCCTCCCAGCTGCTCAGACTCAGTTAAATATTTGCACCAGCGACAGATGCCTGTGACTGTTATCATGTTGGTTTGGAAAGAAAAAGTTTGCTGATCTGTTATCTTTACTGACTGAGGTTCCATCATTACTTTAATACACATTTTTAGTTTTAGATGTATTTTTTTGGCTTTTATTCCTTTATGCCAGCATCCTCCTCCTTACTGGTCATCTGGCATGGGACAGGGACCAGCCGATGAAGCAATGGGGGCAAACTGGGGCTAAGTCTCATCAACATGTGACTGCAGGAAGTGGGGATTGAACACACAACCTTGTAGCTACATAGGTAACATACCTACATATCTAACATAGCTGCTTAGTGAGCTTAGCTTTAGCTACATTAGCCATGTTAACTATGTAGCTACATAGCACCATTATCTTTAGCTAAGTAAGCTTTAACAACGTAAACTTCGTAAAGTAGCCAAAGCTAAGGTTGCTATTTAAATAATGTACATAGCTTACACTTGCTTTGTTAGCTTGAGCTACATAAACTATGTAGCTACATTTTCTATAACTTTAGCAATGAGACCTTTAGTGCACTTAGCTAAAGCAAACAAAGCTGTATCAAAGTAGCTTGTTCATCTGCTTTGTGAGCGTAGCTTTTGCGTTACATAGTAGCCTTAGTTACATATAGCACCATTATTTATAGCTAAGTTAGCTTTAGCAATATGGGCTTTAGCAAATGTAGCTAAAGCTTACTTAGTTACATGGACAAGTAGCTTATGTGCTTGCTTTGTGAGCTTAGCTTTTTCTACATTAGCTATGTAGTTCTATTGTGTATATAACTCAGTTAGCTTTAGCAATGTGAGGTTTGCAAACACTGCTTAAGTGAATGTAGCTACAGTAATGATGTATTTACGTTGCTTATGCTTTGTGTTACGCTTTGCCTACATTAGCTAAGTTTGCTTTATCAATGTAGGCTTTAGCAAATATAGCCAAAGATTACGTAATTACATAGATAATGTATATAAGTAGCTTATGTGCTTGTTTTGTGAGCTGAGTTTTTGCTAGGTGGTTTTATTGTGTACATCGCTAAGTTAGCTTCAATAATATGAGTTTTGCAAACATTGATTGAGTGAACATAGCTACATCGATAATGTATTTATGTAAGTTATGTAGCTGCTTGTGTTAACCTTAAGCTACATTAGCTCCTTTTCTAAAGCTAAGATCGCTACATAGAGAATATATCTACATAGCTTACATAGCCGCTTTGTGACATTAGCTTGAGCTACATTAGCTATGTTAGCTGTATAGCTTTGTTTTCTTTAGCTTTAGTAACATGAGCTTTAGAAAACATAGCTGTAGCTACGTAGCTTTGTTACCTGATTTTTGAGAGCTTAGCTTTGATGTTACATAATAATGTCATCTACATAGATCCATTATCTATAGCTAAGTTTGCTTTAGCAATGTGAGCTTTAACAAATGTAGCTAAAGCTAACTTAGTTACATAGATAATGTGTGTATATATATATATATATATCTTTTTATATCTTTATCTCTCTTAGCTTAGTTTTTGCTACATTAGATACATATCTCCACTGTCTACGTAGCCAGCTGTAGCAACGTGAGATTTGGCAAATGCTGCTAAAGCAAACATAGCAAACAAAGCTACTTAAGCTACATTAGAATGTTTTAATGGAGGACAGCCTTTGTCCTCTAAGCTGATTGTTACTGTGTTACTGCTTTATTTAACATTTTGTAATCAGGTGTTGCAGGTCAGGTTCTTAACTTTGTACGTTTGGTTACCTTAACCCTTACCTTCACTAGATGTGTAATGATTCATCCATGTAAACTGATATATCGATTGGTTGACTGATGATCCAATCAGATTGATGGAAAGTAAAAACATCGATCTAAATCGATGCTGGAATTCCCCCCACACGCCTGTTGGCAGTTTCTGCCCCAGGCAGCGTCCTCAACAAGCTAGCTGCAAGCTAGCGAACTAGCAGCAGTGGCTTAAAGTTTTGCAGCTGAGGGAAAGAGGATATCCTCTCCTCTCTTGGCTGTGTGGACATGTTTCGGACAGACGCTACTACAGGATGGACCCCCCCCCCCCCCAGTTTGCCGACTACGTCAACATCTTTATCTGTATATAATTGTTGTATGAGATCATTCACAGATAAAAACACTCCACTCAGTATGGCTGAGGTGGCGCCAGTGCTGTCTGCAGCAAACCGCAGATTGACAGACAGGAGAAAGTCCACTGCTGCAGGTCTCCTTTGATGCACTGGTTTCATTTCACCGTTTCACATCTGATTTATAATGAAAATATAAGCTGTCCAAACTTAACGTGGTTCAAATAGGACAGCTGCTGTCTTCATACCCCCCCGCTCTTGTGATGAGGCTTCTCATCACAAGAGCGTCTTTTATAATAAAATTTTCTCCAGTCTAAACTCTCCATTTATTAAAATCAAGGTAGTAATAAATGAAAAATAATAAAAACTCATCACTATAACATCATATGCTCCATATTTAACCTTATTTAAATCTCATAAGATAAATAAGCTACAAAAATGAACTATCTGTTACATTAACAGGCCCCTGTGTAAAGTATGAAGGGCTGATACAGAGTAGAAATATCTGTTGAAGTCCACGTGTGTTTAAATAAGTTTAAGAAAAACAATCTTAAATGGGAACACAGGCCAAACATTTTGATCATTATTATAAAAGGTTGCAGAAAACGTCCATACTGGTGCTTTAGAGAGATCTGGGGATGTGAGGAAATAAAAACGTTTGGCACTGAAAATGTTTGCTGTTTTAAATCAACATGTTTTAACACAAATGTTCATAAATGTGTTCCTAATTTAAAGGTAGTCATGTATTTGTTGTTTTTGTTAAAGACATATTTTTATTAAACACAGAGACTTGTCTATAATTTAATTGCAGCAACACTTTTTTCTGTAACTATGTGAAATTTTTGCATAAAATCGCCTGATATCGATCCTGGGCCCCATATCGAATTGAATCGAAATCGTATCGCAGCAGATTTTGTGATATTGGAAAATATCATATTGTTGTCCAAAATATCGATATCGATATCTTATCATATTGGGATGAAACAGGTGATTTACACCCCTAAGCTTAACCCTACATAAAGGTTTAATCCAATTTTATCCGAGATGTACGCTGGCTCAGATGAACTGTCTGGGAAAGAGGCCATCAGAGGTGACTTTCTTGTCGTGTTTGGCTTCTACTATCATGTTTAATATTTATGACCAGAGTGGCTCTGAGCAGGTGAGAGAGGGAGAAAGTCTTCACAGGCCACACACCACAGGACAATCTGACAAGATCATTTTTATAACCATCCAATAACTGATCCCTTGCTGACTTTGGATGGAAGGGGGGGATTTGGCTGAAGATCTGCATGATGATCTTGACGTGTGTTCCCAGCTTTTTCCAGCAGCAGTGCTGTGTGAGCATTGGGATGGCAGGGATCTATGAAAAGAAAGTCATATCTAAACAGACGGCCTTGTTCAGAGAAATGGCGGTGACTGGCTGAGAGTGGTCTGTTGATGCAGCTGAGCAGGACTTCAGTGTCCTGCATGAACTAATCTTCATTTTGCAGTACAGGGAGGGTTAAACTGTTGGCATCTGTGGCCCAGTTTTGGACCAAGTGTTGACAACATTTTATTTGCTTTACTACATTGCAAAGTCTGGACTATGACTGTAAACCTATCTGACTGGTAGTGCACATGTGCAGCTCTTAAAAAAGGTAGAAATGAAGTAAAATGGCATACTGTAAAGCTCCTTCTGCAGATTATGCTTATCTGCTTTTTCATGTGCTGTATTCACGAGTGCTGCTTTGTTGGGGCCACTGGAGTTTGTGGCCCAGAGGTCAGTAGAATAGCCCAGCTCATTTTTTTTATTGGGAAATAACAAATGAATTCAATGGCTAAAGTTTGTTTAAAGGCTTCACAGTGAGTGTTAATGTGACACTGTTTGAGAACTAAATTTAGTTAAGTGAACTAACTCTCCACTTCTAACGTGACAGTTTTGTCCACAAAGGAAATGAAGGCAGGTGTTGAATCAGTGAGGCAGACTGATCACATTTTAATTCATTAAGGTGATGATTAAAGCTGCATTAGGACACAGTCGGCTGCTCCTCTTAACTTCACAGAAATCCTGTGAAGCCACTTCAGTCAGCGGCACACCTGTCTGTGATCACACAGCCACCAAAGGACACCTTTTGTTCCACGGAGCACATTTAAGATGCACGATGAACACTTTCTTCTCTCTTCTTCTGTCTCTATTTGAAGCATGAAGTGAAGCAGTGATTAACATCCTGCTGTGACAGCTGGCTGAGAAACCTGTCCACCAGCACAGTATTTACAGTGTGACCTTGGTGGGGGTAGATTTATTCAGCAGAGGACAGGCTGAGGCTGTGCAGGATAACAAGACACAGCTCGTCACACATGACGTCTGTGCAGCTGAAGTGAGGCTCTAACAATGACCTGGAGAAGAAGTTTCATTTCATGCATGGCTCAACAGAAACAGCTAGAATAAGAAGACAACCTGAGCTCCAGCTCTCCACAAACTTCAGTGGGACTAGCAGAGCTGGGGTTTTCGAAGGTGTTAAGACAGCCGCCCACCCAAAATGGGTTTGAAAAGAGGTGAAAAGGTGTTTTAAGGGGCCCCAGTTGGTTTAAAGTGGCAGAAAATGGAAAGAACAAGTAGTGCAATACGGGGTAAAGTGGCAAAAATCAAGGAACAGAGACAAAAGAGGTGAAAAGTGGCAGAAATGATTTAACAGTGGTAAGACAAGCACAAAGTTGTAAAAAGCACAGAAAAGTGGCAACAAATAAAGAGAAAAAAAATGGATTTAGAGTGTCATAAAAAAGTTAGCAGTGGTAAAAACAAAGGAAAAAATGGTTAAAAAGTGGCAGAAGTGGCAGCAGTGGCTTAAAAGTGAAAAAATGCAGAGAAGTTGGGAAGAATTGGGTTTTAAGTGACAAAAGGTGCTAAAATGGATTGAGAGCAGCAAAAAAATAGATTTATAAAGGAAAAATTGGTGAACAGAGGCAACAAGAGGTAGCAAGTGGAACAAATGGGTCAACCGGGCAAAACAAGCAAATTGTGCTTTAAAGTGGCAACAAATATAAAGTAAAAGTGGCAAATATTGATTTAGAGCAAAGAAAAAGTTTACAGTGGCAACAACCAACAGAAAAATGGTGAAAAGGGGCTAAAAAGTGCCAAAAGTCAGTTAAAAATGCACAGAAAAGTAGCAGTAAAACTGGCAAAAAATTGCATAAAAGCAGCAGAAAGTGCAGAAATTGGATGGAAATTTGCAACTAAAACTGGCAAAACTGATTTAATGTGGCAAAACAGGCTGAAAAAGGGCCAAAAATCAAACAAAAGCTGCAAATAAAAGTGCCTTAAAATTGAACAGAGTTGCAAAAGTGCTCAGAAAAAGTGGTGAAATTAGATTATTAAGTGTCAAAAATGGATTTAACGGGACATAAATGGATATTAACCAGCCAAAATGGGTGAACAGAGGCAACAACAGCTGGAAAGCGGCACAAAGGGTAAAAGTGGTAAAACAAGCACAAAGTTGCAGAAAGTGCTTTAAAGATGCACCAAATTAAGATTATCGATGGGTTAAAAGTGAAAGTTTGTATTTAGAGTGACAAAAATGGTTTACAGTGGGAAAAAGCAACAGAAAATGGGGAAAAGGGGTTCAAAAGTGGCACATATATGTTAAAGTTGCAAAAACTCACAGAAAAGTTGAAAGGAATTTGGTTTGGATTGGAAAAAAAAAACAGAATACAAGTGGAAAAAAAGTGCCATAAATGGACAGAAAGTGGCAAATAAAAGTGCCAAAAATTGTTTAAAGTGGCAAAAGTGCTCAGAAAAGGGGTTAAAATAAGATTATGAAGGGACAAATGGTTTTAAATTCCCAAACTGGGAAACAACAGCAAAATATTTCCAAGGAAAGTGGCAAAAAAAAACAACAGAAAAGTGGTGAAAATGGGTTTAAAAGTTGCAAATTGATTTCAAAAGTGAAAATAGTGTTTTTGGGAAATGGCGGCAATGACTTAAAGTTAAAAGAGCAAAAATGGCAAAAACCGATGGAAAGAGGCAGAAATGGGTGGAAAAAGTGGGCGAGTAGCAAAGAGAAAGACATTGTTGAAGAAAAGTGGTTAAAGACCCTGTAAAGTGAAAACAGATCCATATTTAGGTAAGGCAGCCCTGTGGGAGACTCCATTGTGAGGTGGAGGAAAGTTCTTCAGCCTGATGAGACCAAAATGGAGCTTGTTGGGCATCAGACAAGACGCTTTGTTTGGCAGACACCAAACACTACACATCACCACAAACACACCATCCCCACTGTGAAGCATGGTGATGGCAGCATCATGCTGTGGGGATGCTTCTCAGCAGCCAGCCCTGGAAGGCTTGTGAAGGTAGAGGGTAGAATGAATTCAGCAAATTAAAGGAAAAAATCCTGGAGGACAATCTTATTCAGTCTGCAAGAGAACTACAGCTTGGGAGAAGATTTATTTTCCTGCAACACAGTGGTTTAAAGCATACAGCAAAAGCTACACAGAAATATTTTAAAGACAATAAAATGAATGTTCTGGAGTGGCCAAGTAAAAGCTCAGACCTCAGTCCAACAGAGAATTTGTGACTGGGCTTGAAAAGGGTAAAAAAGTCAAATTTTCCAGGTGTACAACCCTCACTGAGACCGATCCACACAGACTCACGACTCCATGACCATGACTGATTCATAAAATCCATAAACGTTTCATAGGCACTGTACTAGTGGTTCTCTTGAAGAGTGAGAGCGTCTGATGATATCTGACAGGGAGAGACTCACACCAAAATATAGAGATGACAAACAGAAGGAGGAACAAGCACAAGCTTTATGAAATGCAGAGGAAAAGGTTCAGCGTGATATCCACACCAAATCCTAACTTACTCATCAAAATCTAAAATTGATTCAAAAACTGTGATTTTTCTTTGATGCAACAGCAGGATAACCAGGGTTATGTATCGATGATTTCAGCCAGTTTTCTTTCAGGTTGTCGGGTAAAAAAGAGTCTGACAGTTTCTGATGAACCATTTTCTCTTCTTTAACAAATCTTCATCAATGGATGGTACGAAACTTGAATAAATTATGCAGCAATGAAGAAAAAACTGAGACATGACCATCAGACACTTATCCCTAAGGGCCCATCCTCATTTTTCTTGCTAACATGAAAATCTTGATGTTTGCTCCCAGTTTGAACCCTCTTCTTCTTCTTCTATGCCTGCTGACAGATAACAGCCTTAAATAAAGCCAGAATCATAACCATAATTTGGTTTATTGCCCACATAAAAGGAGATGTCAGCGTTTTTGGTGCAAATCAACAAACAGAGATGGAATAAAAATGAAAAGCTAAGTTAACAGCAGCGCTAGAGTCTGCCAACTTGTGACACAGCTGATTTGTATAACTGCTCTAAGTGGTATTTCATTTCTGCAGCTTTTGAAAAGTTTGCTTTTATCCTTTCTTTCCCTCTTGACAGCTCAGTAACGCTCTGCTTTGAGGACATAATGGTGCACACCTGTGTTTACTGACACTGATTGAACAGACGATCTGAACCAACATCACTGACAGAAAATCAGAGCACATTAGCACAACAAAGGAGAGAAACCCTCTTACAAACACCCAGAGTGAAAGAGAAATAAAAAAATGTACTTTTTAAACAAACTGGCAGGGGTTACAATGTTTACAAAGGTCATGGTCCTGGGGTTCAGTGTGGATTCAGAGCTGTCATCGTAAGAATCATAACTTTCCTCTCATTTCCAGTACTCCAGCTTTTTTTTAAGGGTCCTGGCATGACTGTACCGAAACTAGAGCCCTGTTCACACGGAGACAAATTCAGGAGCATATGCAAAAGTATTTTGTCGTATCGGTGTTTCATCCACACAGAAACGGGGTTTTGGGTGACTGTAAACGATACTTTTTGAAAACAGGTCCCAGAGTGCACAAATCTGTTAAAGACTACTGTATCGTCTCCATGTGAAACGATTACGTCACACATAGTGTAGCTCTCTTATGACTCCTGCGGGGGTCTGAACAAAACAACAATGGCGGACTACAGGGTTGTGTTCGTGCTGCAGAAGAGCTTACTGAGCTTTGTTATGGCTTTACAGCAAAATCTGATGCTCCTTTACCACCGCCGTGAAACACCATATGTTCTTAAATCCAACGCGGAGAACAACCAGAAGGGCAACTAGAAGAAAGTTTGTGTCAGTTTTCTGTGATCTTCTTCTCTCTTTTGGTCCATTCCCATGGCAGCAGTACAGTGCAACGTACAGGCTCGGCATATACACTACGGCGTTTTCAGGCGTTTCAGTGGTTTCGTGCTTACGCGGGTATTTCCTGAAACAACCCGGTCTTTACGGAAAATGTTTTTTAAACGAGACAACAATATATCGTTTTCGTCTCCGTTTGGACAGGGCCTAAAGTAAAACAAAACAGGTATATAAGTCTGCACAGCAGAAGCTGCTCCAAAGGCTTATTTGATAAAGATTATCACCACATGTGAGGTTTCGGGCCCAAGCCCTTCATCAGACAGTTATACAGTTATTGTGATAAAAGATTATCACTTGTCTTTAATTGACAGGGGTAACTTACTACTTTTTCTACATATTCTTTGCATGTCACTATGATGATGATGGCTTTCACTCATCTTTTGAGATATTTTTGACTCACTTCAAATTCTGATCATAGACTGTGATCTAACAATGTATACTTGTCTAAAAAAAAATGTGACTTGCAGATGTGTATATATTTCTCTGTATGTCTTATCTTTTCACCGACATTATCTTGTCACATGACTTGTCAGGGGATTCAGACTATACATATATGGAGGTGCATCCCCTGTGTCTATTTGTCTGATGAAGGGCTTGAGCCCGAAATGTCACATGTGGTGATAATCTTTATTAAATAAGCCTTTGGAGCAGCTCCTGGTGTGTGGACTTATTTAGCTGTTTTGTTTGATATACTTTTTGGTTCAGCACCCAGCACTCAACTTTATGGGATGTGTGTGCTTTTGAACTTTTCTGAGCCTAAAGTAAAATAACCAATAATGTTTACGTACTGCCTAGGGAAGAAAAAAAAAAGGTTGAACATTTTTATGAAAGGGGGTTTACATTTTGAAACAGTCTACATCTTCTTAAACAACTACACATGCTTTAATTTACAGTTGCAATTGAAATTATTCAACCCCCCTCACAAATCAGGTTCATCGTGAAAATTTACAGACTTTCCGCTTTTTGAAACAAATAACTCAAACAAAAGCATTTGAAATTGCTCAACACAACAAATGTGTCAAGTGGTTTCCCCAAATTTAACTGAAAATGCAACTTGGGCCACTACACAGGATTTTAAGCCAGTTTTGTGGCAAGATTTGCCTCCCCCGACGACTGTGGGGGCGTATCCCAACTGGAGCCTTATCGCAAACGATTATTTGACAAAATAATCCGCATGTGTGTGGTGTCAAAATGATGGTTTTACAGCTCCAAATCACATCATATCAGACTTTGAATCATAAATATCTAACACGTTTAATATGTATGATTTTTGGTTGTAGTGCCTCTGATGGAGCACCCTCAACAACCAATGAGAGCGAGCAGACGGGGTAGCATGGCCAGCCGGATCATACATGCTCACAACCATAATCACAACTGTAGCTTCATTCCATCCAGGATCTCATCCTGAGTCTTTCCCTTGTTTAATGTTTTTCTTCTGCACCTGTAACAAATGCCAGGACAGCCTGGTGCGGAGGGACGGCAAGAGGGTATCAACAGATATCCCTGTTTGTTTTTTTCTGAAGTCATGTGATCACCTGTGGTCGCTGGCAGGTCAGCAGGTTTGTGGTCTCCAGTGATCTGGCTGAGTTGTCAAGTGTGTGCATTCAGACGATTAAAGAGCCTCCAATTTCCACATACAGCGACTGCGCTGCGATCTGCTGGTGGTTCATACTGCGGAGCAAATCGCTCAGAGCATTTCCACAGCCTGCGCTCCAGACTGGCAGTGGCGTGCGCCCGGAGCACCACTTTCAATCCACTTTGTTTGTGATACGCTGCAGGTCTATTTTAAGTGCCTGCCGCTGCCAAACCATGTCAATACCCGTCCATCAGAAAGCTCCCAAAAAGGAAGTTACAAGCATAGAATATACGGTTCTTTCAAAATAAATCACAATGCACGGACTCCAGGTCGTAAATCATCACTATATCAGTATTACGTCTCATCCTGCAGCGAGAGCAAAGGGTCACTGAGAGGTCAGTAGGTCACAGAGCTACAACGGTGCCATTGACGAGGAAAAGTTAACTTTTGAGGACATTTAGCCAAAGAATCTTACGTAAAACCACAGATCCTCTAAGCAAACATTAACCTTTAACTTCCTAACGTACTCATACAATGGAGGAAACAATATTATCATGGACTTATAGTTGAAAGGATGATAAATTAAGCCTAAAAGGTAAAATAGTCCACTGTTGACATGCTATTCCTGCGTGAACTCGCAGTTCTCTAGTGATCTCTGCCCACTGATCAGTGCTGCTCTAGACACGCTTCCAGTGGGCGAGGTCGCTTGCCTTCGGTCGGACCAAACCCACGGCACTTCATTGCACGATGCGGCCATCCTATGTGGAAATTGCAGGTTAAATATTAAAAAAAAGTTTGAAATTGTCCTGATGTCTGTGGTCTACCCAGTTTTTAAAATTGTTTCAGATTTAAAAATCATCTAGTGTGTGGCTGGCCTTCTAATGACTTCAATCTCAAAATTATTCAACCGCTTCATGACAGCATCTTAAGTATTTAGTAGAGCACCTTTTATTTCTATGACCTGCTGCAAACGAGATGCGTATCCAGACACCAGCTTCTGGCCCGTTTCAGACTGTAAGCATGACACGCGTCTCGACCACAACACGTGTGGATTATAGGTTTGTTTGCATGCCATCAGACAAGACACCAACCACTGCACATCACCACAAACACACCATCCCTACTGTGGAGCATGGTGGTGGCAGCGTCATGCTGGAAGGCTTGAAAAGGCAGAGGGTAAAATGAATGACATAAAATCCTGGAGGACAAGAGAAGAGAGAGAACTACAGCTTGGGAGAAGATTTATTTTCCAGCAAGACAGTGACGCATAGCATAAAGCGAAAGCTGCAAAGAAATGGTTTAAAGACAACAAGGTGAATGTTCTGGAGAGTCAAAGCCCAGACCTCAATCCAACAGAGAATTTGTGGCTGGACTTGAAAAGGGCTGTTCACGCCAGTCTGACAGGGCTGGAGCAGTTTTACAAAGAAGAATGGAGTAAAATTTCAGTGTTCAGATGAGCAAGCCTGATTGAGACCTATCCACACAGACTCAGAGCTGTGATTGCAGCCAAAGGTGAGTCCATTAAAAACTGACTTGAAGGGGAATATGTATGCAGTCGCTTGTTTTTCAGCATGTATTTTTTAAATTGACATTACTCTGTAGAAATCTGTTTTTCCTTTGATATTAAAGAAGTTTTAGGTCAAAAAAGTTAAATTATATCGATCATGACTGGTTATAAAATTAATAATCGGGTAAAAAATCCAAGCGGGCAAATTCTTTTTTATGGAAAGTGTACTGCTGTCAGCTTCAGGCATCAGGCATCAAACATTAGGCGTTTTAAAGCAACCTTGGCGGTCAATGCACCAGTTCCATGTAACTCTGACAACATTTTCCGTATGATTCAGCAGCTTTCCTGACCACTGTGGGAAACTCTGATGCCTGCTTAGACCCAAACTTCCCCATTTCCTAATTTAAAAACCATTCAGACATGAGTGAAGTTAAAGCAGAGTCATGGGAGGGTTTCTCGCAGACATCAGGCTGCTGACTGTGTCTGATTCCCTCTCAGCTGCTCTGGCACGCTGAGCCTCACGCAGCACAAACTGTTAATTATGGCAGCCAGTTCACAGTTTCGATAGCAGTGCTTTGGCTCCACGCGACATCCCTACTGTCAGTTTAATCATAGAGCGAGGCGAAGACACCGACCACGCTGGGCTGGCTCTGCTTCGCCTCTTCCCACACTGCAAAAAGGAAGTGTCATGAGAAGTCACTGCATCTTTGCTCAGCTGTTCCAGTCAAGGTTCACATATGAACATAAACACCACAGGATAAGGTCTTGTCTGAAACCAAACAATTATTTCATGCATATTTAAGTTATTCCTAACCTCTGCTTGTTTACGGACGAGAACAACTTCTCCATTTTGTTGTCCTCAGTGTAGATAAATTAAATTTTACTAAGATAAATGAAGAGAACTTCCTCATGGTGGTGTTATTGAGTTTCTAATTTTTGCTTCCTCCTCCTGTGGGTACTTTTTTATACAGAAATATAAGAGATACAGCAGATAGTTCATGTGTTTCCACGTTTCTCTGAACATCTGACAGTCTAGGTGTTATCAGGTGTTCATTTTTTCTCCAGCAGCTGAGACTTGAGGTAGAAGCATGATGGAGACTAAAAAAAGCTCAGAACATTGAGTGAAATCACACTAAAGCTCTTATTATGCATCACATCCTGTTTGCTTTTGTGAATTACCGTCTGTGTTCAAAGACTGCTCGCTGTTCTTGGAGGGTTTTTCTATTCAGCACACAAACACACACACGTATATCCACCCACAAACACAGAGCAAACATGGCCAGTGACACATCAGAAGTGCTGCCTGAATTTGGAAGGCTCATTAACGGCCCATTTCTGTCTGCGCTGATTTGATGTGTGCCACCCGCTGCCGTGTATTCACAGCAAATACGACATCCTGTCCTGGAGAGGGTTGGCAATAGCTGCTCATTAACTGGCTCCTACCACACACAGACGAAAGCTCTCTGCCTACACACCAAAACTTATGATTATTTAAACACTTTATTAGATCTTCAAGACGCCGGCTAACACACACAGGCTTCTCCGCGCATGGATTCATAAACACACAGCCCAAGAATTCGTCTTCATAAAGTTGTGACTCATTCGCTGGCAGAGATCCTTGACTTGTCAAAAAACCTGAGAGTAAACACACACATACACCCACATTATTTCACACCAGAGCAGGCTGAAGATGTTTTTTAGACTCAGGGAACTTTCTATAGTCTGTTTTTTTTGTCTGCAATGAAATTTGAACGCCATAAAGGTATGGATATACGCCGGTATGCTCCTCTTCTGTTCGATATGTCCAAATGGATAATGCATTTAAAAGTATAATACCCAGCATCAGATAAATCAACTACACACAGAGCTGGGAAATAATACCCCAACTCCAAAAAAGTACTGTGTAAAACTTAAAACAGAATAACAGAATGCAGTCAACTCTCATAAACCCATATTTTATTCACAACAGAACATCAACAACATATCAGATGTTAAAACTGAGACATTTCACCATCTGATGAAAAATTCTAGCTCATTTCAAAGTCGATGGCAGCAACATCTCAAAAAAGTAGGGACGGAGCAACAAAATTTAGAAAAACATGGCAACAGGTCAGAAACATGACTGGGTATTAAAGGAGCATTTTAGAGAGACAGAGTCTTTCAGGAGTAAAAATGGGCAGAGGTTCACCAATTTGTAGGGATGGGAAACATTATTGTTATTGATTGATACCCTTATTGATCCGAGTCATTATCGATACCACTATCGATACTTTTCTATAGTTTGGTGGAAAAACAAAGTTTGAGTTGCTTGAGTTAAAGAGCTATGATTCAGTCTGTCACATCTGTTTTATATCCCTCAAAAAGAAACACATTCTTCATATTCACAACTGTATTTATTGAATTTTCTCTCCAAAAACTAGTTTCCCATTTTTATGTGACATTTGGATATATCATAATATAAAGAATGCAGCCGTCTAATTTACTGAGGTTACCTGAATGCATCATGTTTTCTGTCTTTAGCTCATTAAGTTCGCTGATTAAAGAAGTAACACTTCAACTTTTTTTTCAGCTGAGCACTGAGGTATCTGACTGAACTATGATGAAGCACATCAGTGCTGGTGTTATTTCTGACATTTGCATCAAAATGATAAAAATCTGCATTTATGGCTTTTAATTAGCTCAAACAGACACCTGCTTTTAAAAATCTTTTCAAGGCGGGGCTTATGTGACATCGAAACCTACCATCAATATAATAGGTAGAATGCTACTGCCTCTAATCAGTTTAACCATTCAGAGACCACTCCCATCCTCTCCTATCCTGACACGCCGAAAGGATTTGTTTCACATCCATCTGGGAAAGCTTCAATAGGAAACGTTTGAGAAAAGGCAGAGAATTTGAAAAAAAAAACTCAGCGTGTGATTGGATGAACGTTCTGTCTATCACATCTCTACGGGCCAATAAGAGTAACAAAACACATGATGTAGCCGCTATCGAGCTGAGCATGTGCAGCTACAGGGAATAACATGAAACATAGTGACTATAGACATGTAAGTACTCGACTTTTGTCATTTTTGAAAAGAAAACAACTCACTGCTGTTCTTTGTTCTTCTTTTAACGAAGAAATGTCATCAAGTTCTGATAAAACTGGCGCTTTAGCAGCATCCACGCTAACCTCTTCCTCCATAACTGCACCAGCTCTTACTGCTGCTTGTTTACGTCGCGACTCTGCTGCACCTGAAAGTACTGCCCTTTGTCACTGATTGGTCCTGTCACTTTCTATCCAGGCAAACGGGAGTTTTGCAGGATGGATTTGCCAGTGAAAAACAAGGAAACAGGCATATCCATCTGCTTTGCAAGGTTAATCCTCTCCTGCACTGCTTCGGCTCTGAGAGCTCCAGCTTTAGTAACACCAGGTAAGGGTTGATTTGTTGTTCCCTTTCATGTTTTTCTGTGATTTTTTTCTTCTCGATTGTATCATGTATGAGTACATTAGCACTTTAAAAGGGTCATGTCTTCTAGATGAGGCCAAAGGTTGATATTGTTAATTGACTATAGAGTCATGGACAAAATTATTGGCAGTCTTTTAAAACTTCTAAAGTTGCCAGCAATGAGTCCGGATCTAAATCCCACTGAACACCTATGGAGAGATCTCAAAACTGCTGTTGCAAGAAGGCACCCTTCAAATCTGAGAGACCTGGAGCAGTTTGCAAAAGAAGAGTGGTCCAAAATTCCAGTTGAGAGGTGTAAGACGCTTGTTGATGGTTATAGGAAGTGATTGGTTTCACTTATTTTTTCCCAAGGGTGTGAAACCAGATATGAAGTTGAGGGTGCCAACAATTTTGTCCGGCCCATTTTTGAGTTTTGTGTAAAATTATGTCAATTTTGGCTTTTTTCTTCTGTTTTTTTATGTTGTTCCAATGCACATAAAGGAAATAAATGTGTATACCAGAAACATGTGCAATTGCAACAATTTCTGGGAGAAATGGTGTATTTTCTGGAAAAATTCCAGGGGTGCCAATATTTTCATCCATGACTGTATGCTTGGCATGTTCTCATTTCTATTTGGGTCAGCTCTGTTGTATTTGCCTTGCCTGTTTCTAAGATGTACTTTAATGCTGCAGCAGGAGATGTAATACACAGAGATCCTCTTGTGTCCTAGGAGACAGGAATGTAGTCTATGTAAAGCTATAACATTTCACTTTCCCAGCATTCCTTAGTGCTTTTATAACCAACAGCTACCCAAAAGCAGTGAAGACTGAAAATATATCCTCAGATAAAGATGTTCAGCCCAAATCTCCCTTTGAAGAGGAAGCATGTCTTCATGTTCCTCTGGATGTTTTGTCAAAGAGGCTGAGTTTTGTATTCTGGCGTTTCTTCATTCATTGGTTTGGCAGCAGTGAAACGCAGCGACAGACGGGTAGATTGACATCATTTTGGGACGTGACAAGATTTGTCAGCGGCAGAGGTCTGAGGGGGAAGAAGCTTCAATGTTGTCAGGGCTTGGTGAAGCTCCAAACACACGACATGTGACAGAGTGGGTGAACGCTCAGTGACTCCATACATCAACCCGACAGCACCCAACCAGGACCCTGAGTGCTGCTGCCGCCGTGTTCAGGCAGGGAAGATGGAGGGGAGATGGAATAGATGAGGAGAAAAATGTCTCTGAACATGTTTGATGACAATTTAAACTGTACCAAAGACCTTAATAAATCAATCAGAAGTGGAACAAACTCTCCACCATGGGCTGTGTTTGTGCTCCTTATACTGTGTCATTAAACTTCTCCTAAATATAACATTTAGATGTAGGTTGTCCTGATTCTTGTTGGACTTGAGGGCTGGGGTGAAATGCTAGCGCCACAAAACCCTTCAGAGATTTTCCAAAGGCCCACTCCAAACCAAGTGTTTCATGAAACCCTCCATCATAACTCGCATATCACTATCAATTTAAAAATTATGACAACAATCCAAAACCATAAGTACATTTTTTTTGCATTGTGGTTCTTCTGACTTTGAACAAGTATTCTGAAGAAAATGCTTGCAGTAAAAATGTCCAGTCTTGTCCTCACATCTAATAATGCAACTGATGTTGCCGACTAATGATGTCCCAGGAACTTGGAGGGACATCCCTTTTCTTTGGGAAGATTTTCTAATACCCCTTTTAACTCTTTTTTAGGTTCAAGGAGGCTTTTATATTTGAAGGGTTGAGGTAAGACACAGAAAAATGATTGAGCTCAAGTTGTCTGGTTTTAGCTCAAAATGAAAGTCAAGTCAAATTGTACTGATAGGTGCCCAAAAATGGGGGGTTAACTTGATAAAGTGGACGCTTTGGTAACCTGAAAGTGGACAAAACTGGACATGTGTCATCCTGGGTGCTAACCTGATATGCCAGATTGATATGTTTCACACATCCATCTGGTAAACCTCCCATTGACGATGTTTGGGAAAGGGCAGAGCCTTTGGAAAAAAAACACAGAGGGTGGTTGGATGAATGTTCTGTCACATCTTTACGGGCCAATCAGAGCAACAAATCCCGTGACATCCTAGCCCCAAACTGAAGTGCGCTGCTTCGATGAGTAAACTCCATAGAGAACTGCATAACGCGAACCTGTCAGCACATGACTTTTGTTGTTTTTGCAAAGAAAAGAACTCAGTGCTGTTCTTTGTTCTTCTTTTAACAGACTCATGTGGTCAAGTTCTGATAAAACTTATATTTAGCAGCATCCATGCTAATGTCTTCTGCCATAATTGCACCGGCCTCTTCTCACTGCTTGCTTACGTCACGACTTCGCCGTGCCCGAAAGTACTGCCCCTCGACGCTGATTGGTCCTGTCACTTTCTAACCGGGCCCAAACAGTTCAGATAGGAGCTTTGCAAGATGGATTTGCCAGTAAGAAACATGGAAACAGGTGAATCCACCTGCTTTGCAAGGTTACTTTGGTGCCCTGTAAGTGGAAAAAAATCAGTCAACAGGCACTCTTAGTGGACAGAATTTATAAGTGCCATCCTAGGTGTCAAACAAGGGGGGAGACTTCCTTAAAGTGCAATCTGCTGCTCCATTGAAGTGGACAAAAATTGGACAATATGCCCTCTTACTGGACAAAATTGGACAATGTGCCATGCTAGTGCCATCTTTGGTATCCTGTAAGTGGACAAAATTGGACATTACCTCCTAGGTGTCCACCAAGGGGGGAAGTTCCTAAAAGTGCCATCCTCTGTGGCATCAAAGTGGACAAATAATGGAAAACATGCCCTTTAAGTGGACAAAATTGGATAATGTGCCATCGTAGGTACCCACAAAGCAAAAAACATCTTCTTGGTTCCCTCTAGTTGGACAAAATTGGACAAAGTTCCCTCTAGGTGGCACTCTAATTGAACAGATTGACAAAGTGCCATCATCGGTGCACCTGAAGTGGACAAAAGTTGGACAACATGTACTCCAAGTGGACAAAATTGGACATTGTGCCATCCTAGGTGCACACAAAGGGAGCCCATTAAGATAAAGTGTTCACCTTGGTTTCCTCTGATTGGACAAAATTGGACAAATGCTCTTCTTTGTGCCCTGTAGATGGACAAAATTTAATGACATGGCCAACTGGCTGCCTTGTAAGTGCACAAAATTGGACAATGCCCCTCTAAGGGGGTAAATCATAATAAACTGCCCTTTCTGTTGCCCTCGTTGTGGACAAGACACGATGGATTGTCCTCTTGCATGTGTGTCCAGTGGGAAAAACTTGATACAGTGCACTCTTTGGCACATGTCCAGATGTGGAATGTGGATTTAGAGCAGATTTCAACAATGGATAGATTATTATTATTATTATGATTTTACTAGGTGGACTTAGAACAAGGGTTGGGGGATTTTACCACGGCTGATTGGAGTGGAGGAGGATAACCGATCCTCAGCAGCAGCACAAATCAAAGGTGTTGCCACAGTTGAATTTGATTTACTGTTCTCATGTATTTCATACCTAATGTCTGGAAATTCAATTAGCCTGTGTAATTATGCGACAGTTTGCACAGCGCTTCTCTTGGATAGAGACACTGATGAATTAAACCCTGGTGATCTGTTTAAGGGAGCACTGACTACAGGCATTAGTTCAGTCTGGTCACGTATGCTAATTGAAAATCGTGGAGGAGGGTCTGATGTAGCTGGACAGGAAACTAAATTATAGGAAACCTGCTGGAGGACATGTGGGGGGCCAAAAAGCACGGCTGTTTTTCTTTAGTTGTAGAAAATTACAACTGTAGAAACCAAATCTGCCTAGTGGCTAAATAAAGAGACTCTTTTAGACACAACTGTGGTGCTGTTAGAGGCAGATGAAACAGCAGCAGGCTCTGACAGGTGTGAAGGCTGACGAGCTCGGTGCTGAGGTAATCTGTGTAGCCTGTAAAAAGCAGTGACCCATGGGAAACAGAGGTGAAGGTGCTGCTGATCAACATCATTACACTGCCGACCTGCAGCAGCCTCTTTTTAATAAATCACTCAGGAGGGACTCTGAATGCCTCATCCATTTACAGACACAGAGTGTCCTCTGGATGCTGTAAAGCTTAAATTTAAGGAATATTCTCCAGTGTGCTTGGGTGAAAAATGGCCTGTTTTAACTCTCGGATCTTCAAATTGGCTCTAAACTTCTTTAAGATTTAGGTCCCCTTCAGACTTCATGTGTTACGTGGTCCTCCGTGGTTCTCAAGCGGTCTATCGCCATCTGCCTCATAAGACAAGACACAAGACATTGACTTTAATTTTTATGCGGTATTGAACAAGATTTTTGAGGAATAACAAGCTGGATCCAAGGTACGTTCAGGATGCCGTGTACATAATCAAAAAGCTGTGTGCACATTAAAAATAAAGACGTGGGTATTTCTGGAGTTTTTGTAAGTTTCACAGTTCTAGCATCCAAATCAGCTGCAGACAGGTTTGGATTGTAGGGTGTGTTCAATGCCCCTCAGTTGTGTGTATAATTCAGTTGTACCTCACTACAGCAGGTCACTGGCTCCATTTCCATTGGGCTTGGCTCACCATCCAGTACTGAAAAGCTCTCTCTCTGGGATCTGGAAGGTCTTCTCTTGAGATCTCCTTCAAAGTCTCTAAGAAGTTTCCCACTATACAAAAACCCCCTGACCTATGGACAAGGTCAGCTTATTTTACTTGCTTTAAGCTAACTGACCTCTTCTGTCTGCAGAATAAAACTTATGAAACAAATCAAAATCTGTTGCAAGTTTATTATAGTTCAATTATCACATTTTCATCCAAAAAAGCAGCTTTAGAGCTTTAGCAAAAGTAGCTACTTAGCTTGTAGCTAGGTTAGCTTTAGCTCCGTGAGCTCTGTAATTTATTTAGCTTACACAGCTGACAGAGCTACATACTTTGCGTTTGCTGCGTTGGAATGTTTTCATGGAGGACGTGCTTTTATCATTTAGGCAAGGTCACTCATAAGATAAAGGGACTAATTTAATAAAGTTGAATTACCTGAGATGACTTTAAGGGAAAAAAAATGATAACTGAAATGGGTTGAGAGTGTCCTGAACAGGTTGGAAGTGGCAAAAATTGGCAGGAAAAGTGGTGAGAAGGGGTTAAGGGACTGCAGAATATGGGCTGAAAGTGGTAAAATGGGGCAAATAGTATACTTAATGGGTTAAAAGAGACAAATTTAGGTAAAAATGGCCAGGTAACGTAGTTGAGAGGGGATAAAGAGTGGTTGTAAAGGGGGAAATAATCTGAGTAATGTGGCATAATGTTGCAAAAATGGGTAAAGAGTGGCAAAAATGTTGCAAATGGCCAGATAAAGTAATGAATGGGGGTTAAAGGTGAAAAACGACCAACAGTGGCATCAATGAGTTAAGAGTTGCAAACATATTGCAAAAAAGAGCCAAAGTAATACAAAGGGGGGAAAGAGGCAAAAGTGGCAACAATTGGTTAAAAGTGGGAAAAAATTGTGCAGAAATGGCCAAATAACAAAATGGAAAAGGATATGAGAGTCGGAAAGAAGAGGCAAAAATTGGTTATTATTGACAAAAATGGTGCAAAATGGCCACATAAAGTATTGAAAATTGGTTAATAGAGTGGGAAAAGGGGGAAAAGTGGCAAAATGTTGCAAAAATGGCCAAATAACATAATGGAAAAGGTTAAAAGAGTAAAAAAAAAGGCTAAAGTGGCAAAAAAAAAAAAAAGGTTATTATTGACAAAAATAGTGCACAAATGGCCACATTAAGTATTGACAATGAGTGAAGAGTGGGAAAAAGAGGAGAAAGTGGTAGAAAATGCTTATTATTGACCAAAAAAAGGTCAAAAAACGGCCGAGTAAAGTATCGGAAATGGATAATAAACTGGGAAAAAGGGGCAAAAGTGGCAGAAAATTGGTTACATGTTGCAAATATAGTGCAAAAATGGCCAACTAAAATAATGGAAAGGGATAAAAGAGGCTAAAGTGGCGTACATTGGTTATTGTTGACAAAAATGTTGCAAAAATGGCCACGTAAAGTATTGACAATGGGTAATAGACTGGGAAAAGGGGGAAAAGTGGCAAAAATTGGGTAAAAGTGGCAAAAAATGTTGCAAAAATGGCCAAATAAAGTAGTGAAATGGGCAAGAAGCAGCTAAAATAGGTTAAGACTGGCAAAAAATAGCTAGTTAAAGTAGCATAAAGGGTTAGAAAGTGGCAAAAATGGATGAAAAGTTGCAAAAAATAAAAACCTTACAACTGGAGAAAATTGGCATGATTGTAAAGGGTTTAAAAAGTGTCAGGAATACATGGCTTTAGAGATGTTTGGTCTGCAGACCCCTCTGATACGTACTGCTTTTAACTGTAGTGTAATGTACTGACAGAAGTGTGTGATGTGGAACACACTGAAGGCACCCAGACACATTTTTTAATATTCTCCTTGATGTAAAATTGAAAGCTTCAGTTTTCAAAATGCTAACATGTTTAGCATGAGCAAATGGGATTTTACATAGTTGCAACTAGCATCATGGCTAACGGACTTTTAGATGCTAACGTTTTAGCTTAAGTCAATGGAGATTAACATTATGGAAAATTAGCATATTGGCTAACAGACTTTTAGTCTTCTAACATTATTAGTGTAACTTTTCAGGGTTTAATACAGAAAAATAAGCATCCAGGCTAACGGAAATAACTGTAAGTTAGCTAAATGCTATGAGTTAGTTGACTCACCAGGGTAATGATAGCACATTAGCATGCAGACTGGTACCAGGCCTCGGGCCTCTCTCCCTTTTTAATGGACTCTGTGTTTTTATCTTGTCAACATAAAGTATAAAATAATTATTTTAAAACATAATTGGAACTCAGAAGACTTTTCTGAGCTACGTAATTTAATTCCTTACCACGTCTGTATCAGCTGTCTTCTCTCAGCAGAAGTTTAGCACGGCCGTACGCTGAAGTTTCTCTTCTACCTGTAGTCTCTCTGGTTTGTGGGCTCAGGTGTTTAACCTATCACCCTGCATGTACACTTGAGTTTACTGGCTACTTGCAAGGTCTGAACTCTCACGCTTATTTAACAGATTATAAACATGTTAAATTGCACATGAATTCATTTATGCATTTATTTAAAAAATTAATTATTTCTCTGCCTTCAGTGCACCGTGCTGCAGTTGGAACTGGAAGATGCTTCATCATGGAGGAGAGTGAACGATTTTCAGGTCAGTCAAGGAGAGAGGACAGGAGGATGTGCAAAGTAATGAAATGAGAAGTAGCTTTGAAGGGTTTAACCACCCACTCTCAATCTGCACTTCAAGGTTTTGGACAGCACTCACTGAGGAAGACCCTCCATGTGAGGGTACAAATGGAGCGGGAGAGTGGAGGGAGATGGTGTTAGGAGAAATGACTAATGAGTCAGAGCAGAGCCCTGCAGCTGAGCGTCCCACACCTGGTCTTAATAGAGACCAATCAGCCTCAAACACCTGACTCTCCTCTGACATGAGTCCTTCATCAGCCTCAGTGAGAAACAGGAGTGAGTGCCCTCTGAACCCCGACAAGATAAGAGTTTGGTTTACTGATGTGTCAGATCTTACATGACCAACATGAGTTAACAAAATAGCCAGTGAGTATCAAACTTCCATTAGAAATATCTGTCAAGGTTATGAAAAGCAAATCACATCACATGCCAGTGAATATCTTTCCCTCTTCTCACAGATAGGTGCACAATTTTTAGCTCGAGAGCCAAGTGAGTTTTTATTTTCAAGAAGGACATTTTAACAAGGTCAGACATGTTTGAGTGAAAATCAAAAAACCTGTCTGACCCTTCAGCTGCCATGTTACGCTGTGATTCATCTTTATACGGTGGCCCTGAAGGTCAACAGCAGACAGATACTCAACCCAAAAACATCTATGTAAATGCTGAAATATATCATTTTACTGTCATGTTAAAATCACTTTTCTCCTCATGACTTCAGAAAGTTGAAATTCCATAAATTCTAGATTAATCTCATAAAAAGCAAAATATTTGAAGATGTTTTTCTTCTTTTGCTTTAGTCTTAATGAATATAGCTTATAACTCTCGAAAATAATCATTTAAAAAAAAATCCACAATTCTCAAGATATTACAATGTTGTGGAAAAGTCCAATTTGTAAAGGTTTCCTGAGCCTTCATTCTCTGTCTCTAGTTCAGTACACACAACCACAATCACAGGAAGACTAAAAGACAACCACTAGCTGTGCTCCATTACAGTTTTTCACAAAATAAAAGTGACATTTCTAAAATTTGGACAAAGTTTGAATGTGTTTCCATTGAAGGGAGTTTTAAGCATGAGCCTTGCAATTCTTATGGTTATGATGGTTCCATGAAAGAGCATCAGTTTACAGAAGGTTGACAATCCTGTGTCCTATTTTGGGTATTTTCTAATTTCTTTTTTATTTTTATGAGCTGCATACGGTCATGGACAAAAGTATTGGCCCCCTTTTAAAACTGTGGGTAAATCATTTTATTTCCAGCATGTGATGCTCATTTAAACTCACCTGTGGCAGTAACAGGTGCTGGCAACAGAAATCACACCTGAAGCCAGTTAGAATGTCTAAAAGTTGACTCAGCCTTTGTGTTGTGTGCCTGTGTGTGTCACACCAAGCACGGAGAAGAGAAAGAGGAGCCAAGAACTGTCTGAGGACTTAAGAAGCAAAATTGTGGATAAATATGAACAATCTCAAGGTTAAAGACCATCTCCAGAGATCTTGAAATCCCTTTGTCCACTGTGCGTAATATAATCAAGAAGTTTATAACCCATGGCACTGTGGCTAATCTCCCTGGACGTGGATGGAAGAGAAAAACTGACAAAAGAATGCAACGCAGGATAGTTGGAATGGTGGATAAACATCCTCAGTCAACTTCCACACAGAGTCAGGCTGTCCTGCAGACTCAGGGTGCAAAAGTGTCAGCTCGGACCATACATGGTCATCTGAATGAGATGAAGCGCTATGGCAGGAGACCCAGGAGAACCCCACTGCTGACAAGAGACATAAAAAAGCCGGACTGGAGATTGCAAAAATGTACCTGAGTAAGCCTCAGTCCTTCTGGGAGAACAGTTTGTGGACAGATGAGACTATGGTAGAGCTTTTTGGAAAAGCATGTCATTCTACTGTTTACAGAAAACAGAATGAAGCCTACAAAGAAAAGAACACAGTACCTACAGTCAAACATGGTGGAGGTTCACAGATGTTTTAGAGTTATTTTGCTGCCTCTGGCACTGGGTGCCTTGACTGTGTGCAAGGAATCATGAAATCTGCAGACAAAAGATTTTGGGCCACAATATAGGGCCTAGTGTCAGAAAGCTGGGTCTGTGTCAAAGGTCATGGGTGTTCCAGCAGGACAGTGACCTAAAACATACCTCTAAAAGCACCAAGAAATGGTTGGAGACAAAGCGCCGGAGTGTTCTGAAGTGGCCAGCAATGAGTCTGGATCTAAATCCTTTTGAACACCTATGGAGAGATCTCAACAATGCTGTTGCAAGAAGCACCCTTCAAATCTGAGAGACCTGGAGCAGTTTGCAAAAGAAGAGTGGTCCAAAATTCCAGTTGAGAGGTGTAAGAAGCTTGTTGATGGTTATAGGAAGAGATTGGTTTCAGTTAATTTTTCCAAGGGTGTGCCATAAAATATTAAGTTGAGGGTCCCAACAATTTTGTCCGGCCCATTTTTTGAGTTTTGTGTAAAATTATGTAAATTTTGACTTTTTTTCTTCTGCTTTTTTGTGTTGTTCCAATGCACATAAATGAAATAAACATGTGTATATCAAAAACATTTGTGATTGCAACAATTTCTGGGAGAAATGGTGAAATTTCTGGAAAAATTCCAGGGGTGCCAATACTTTTGGCCATGAATGTATATATGCTGAACTTTTTGACTGGAATCACAGCAAAAATAGGACTTTTTCATGATATGTTTTGAGATTCACCTGTAAATTTCAGGGATTTAATGTTTTTTTTTAGAGTTTTACATAAAGTTTTGTTTTTGCTCAGAAATATTTTGTGTTTCACTGTTTTTGATCATCATGATTTTCAGGGCCACCGTACTTTATAAGAAGAGTTTCTCCTTGAACAGAGTAAAAGCTGTGACTCTATCTATCTGCACAAACAACACCAGCCAAGTGAGTAAGAGAAAAATAATTATGAATCTAAATTTGAATTATTATCATGAGCAAACAGCAGAAAACAAATGGAAAAATTAAGAAGCACAGAGAAACAAATTGAAACCAATTAAAGCCCACATTCAGAGTAAATGAGAGCATGACTTTGTCTGACGTCAGAATCATGAATTTCTTGCATGAGCATCCTGACTGCCTTCAGCTCAAGTGGACAATCAGAATGAGAGAAATGTTTCTGAATTGGTAATCTTCCAGCATCCTCTGATTACCAGCGTGATTATGATGACTAATGCTGCAGCCTAACAACCACAACCAGCAGCCATAGGACGAGGAGCTGAGCGCAGCAGATTACAAGCACAGCACTGGAGGAATGAGGGGGAGGAGGAGGAGGATAAAAAAGAGAAAGAAAGTCCTCTGGATGACTCATCCCCTCAGGCAGCCTCTCAGATACAGTGCCAGCGCACTCGGTTATTTGCGGCGAGCTCAAACTGCAGCGTTCCCCTCAAACATGATCGTTCCCGGAGCCGGCCTCAGCCTCCGTGACTCCCGGATGTCGTCAGGGTGCAGAAAAAACCTCCAGCAGCTCTGTAATCGCGTACAGAGGATTAAAAACTTATATCACTTAGAACACATGAGGGAGATGTTTCTGTTTTCATTGCAGATCAGCTTGTTTGAGGATTTTTGTTAGCTTACGTAATATTTATAAAGCAACAGTATTGGATTACTGGAGACATAGTCTACGCTGGTGCATCAAACCTGCAAAAATCCAGATGATTTTCACATTGTAAAACTCAACATATTCAAATCTGACTACTTTAACCCAACACTGGGTAATTTTACTCCTCCATAATATCCTAGAAAAGTTTGCTCCAGAGAAGTAAACAGAAAAAAAACACCATGGAGCACTTGGAGGAGCGGAAACTTGGAGGGAAGAAGAGGCGCAATGCCACAACTCACAAACGCTACCGTAGTGGTTAAACACTTTGACAAGGTATACAATTTGCAGACAGTGAAAGTACAATGCTGCATCAAGAAGAGAGACTGGGATGACATTTGTAGAAATCCAAAAAGCAAAGGATGCTGTCACGCCCAAATGCCACTGACCTTTAAGATCCAAAATCTCATAATTTCCTCCTTTGGTCAAAATTTACTTCAGGATTATCCTGGAAAGGGTTCAAGAGATTTCATGTTCACAGATGGGAAATAAACATGAGATCTTTATAATAAAATAATATGGTAAAAGACCACAACAAGTATTAAAAGATGGGTTAAGATTAGTAAAAAAAGGGTTAGAATGGTTGAGAGGATTTTCTAAATGAAAGGCCGGCAGCACCGCCTAGGTTTCAACAAGATCCTAGGACTCTAACAAGGCCTTGAACTGTGGAGTGTCCTTTGGTGAAGTCCAGATCACCAGAGTGGCCTTAGCTGATGATGCTGTAATCCTAGAAGAGACTGTAGATGTCCTTGAGAATGTACATCTCCAGGGCCAAAGCAAAGATCCAGGCCTTGAAGGATGCCTTGGATGCTACCATGGAATCTGTGTCTGTGAATGGTGAGAGCGAGAAAGTTGTAAAGCAGTTCACCTATCTTGGCAGCATAATTGATTGATTGTTGAATGCGAGGCTGAGATCAACCGCAGACTTGTACATGAGGTGATGGGTTCACTGAGCAAGACAGTGTGGTTCCCAGTATCTGAACTTGCAAACAAAAGTCAGAGTCTTTTAGTCCTTGGTCCTTCTGGTCTTGCTGTACTCTTGTGAGACGTGGATGTTGACTGATGGCCAGAGGTGCCAGCTGTACTCCTTTGTGACAACTTCTCTGGGTATTGTTGGACCATGTGTCTAATGCTGACGTGCTTAGTAGAGCAGGGATGGGAAGGGTCAGCTGCCTGTTAAGGGAACAGCATTTAAGCTTTTAACAGGCACCTAGTACGCTTTCCTGGACCTGATCCAGCCCACCACTCACACTAGGTGCCCAGGACCTGTCGGACTGGTCCATACACTGGGGGGAACAGCATGCGTCATGGAGGGGACAGCTGGTAGGATACATGGAGAGATAGGGAATGGGCCTGGCACAGGCCTGGATGATGGCGAAGGAGGTCATAGCAGTACAGGACCAAGCTTGACTGGCATAAGCTTCTATACCTGACCTGACCAAAGTCTCTTAAAAGGCTAAAAACACTGATTTTCTTAAAATCAGGGAGAGCAGAGTAATAAAACCAACCGGGACTGTACTTAAAAATAAAACAGATTTTTAACCTTTAGGAAATGTTCATTTGGTATAAAAATGTCCACATGCTTTATTTATACTGCTGACTGGAACTGTTTGCCAGTATGTTTTTTTTTTTTTTTTGCAGATGATGTAATGACAGCAGCGGAGAACCTCCCTGTTGTTTCTGCATAGAGAAACGCTACCAAAAAACTGCCCTATGATTACAGGTGGTATTGCAACATTTGGTCCATGTCTGCAATCTTCCAGAGAAGTGCAAATATATGGGCAGAATGAACGCAGTAAGGACAGCCAGCTCCATCCGTATCGTTATGTGTTTCAAATGTAGCACATAACTTCACCTTAAGGAGATGGTTGGGGGCCCGAAGTGTAGACCAGTTAAGAACCACAACTCTGGGCTTTCCTTTTAGGTATGAAGATGATGAAGACTATCCGTATGGATTATGGCGATATCTGAAGTCTGAGGACAAGACTTCTGCCATGATTAGCGTTAATGTTCTGGGTCAGAGCAGCGAGGATGTGGAGCATGCTCAGAATGTCTAGTCTACTCTAAGTCCGACAGAGGTTTAGACATGCAAAAGAAAACTAATCTCCAACAATCTCAGTGGCTTCTGTTTGATTTCACTCAGTAAAACGTGTTTAAAGATATTTAAAAGTCCAGGTGAAGATGGTGTAACACGTTTTCTGACTGACTGAAGACACTCTTAATGATTCATGAGTGATACCGTATTAACTGGTGTTTGTCCCTAACTTCACAATCCTCCAGCTTCCTGAGTGAATTAATACATTCCTTCTTGCTTCAGGCTAAACATGTGTAACCTCGCTCCTTCTTCACGGCCGTATTCCCTCGCCGAGATATCCACACAATCACACATGTAAGGACTTGAACACAATCGCACATCCAGCAGCACACACTTGTTACACACCAGCGGCGTGCTGATGGCAGTGAGGCTCATCGACGGTGGCATGTGAAGTGCAGGTGAGCGTGCCAGGAATAGGAGCTGTGTGTTACTGTGTGCATGAGAGTAAGACTCCCTCCCCACCCTCTCTCCCCTGTGTCTGATCTGTCAGATAAACGGAGTTAAAACCTGCTCGACATCCAGAGAATCTGCGTCCTGTCAGCAAAAGGACGATGGACACACAGATCCGAGGTCAGGAGTCCTCACGACAACAGTCTGAGCCTTTTGGTGCACTTTGAAATAGAAATGGCGTTTGGTTTTTTAAGGCTGTAAGCAACTACTGGATGTGTAGGATGTAAACTACAAACATGGCAACACATAAAAGGGTTATTATAATGTAAATTCTGAGATCAGGCATAAAGTTAACAACCATTTTCAATGGTTACATCAGATCAGCTCAGACTGATAACTGCTGCTCAGAACACGCCAACTGTGGGCCATATTTCTACAACATGTTTCTCTGTGCCTGGATGAAACTATCCTGGTTAATCAGGGTGATTAGTGATCATGTTAACTGGTGATTTTCAGCATCACTTTTGGTGTTCCAAAGTCACAGAGCAGATCATTTCTTTGTTGTAACAATGCTTTTGGCAATACATCGCTGGAAAGCCTGTTTGTTACCCTTTTAAATGGAGCCACATTTGTAAGGATTACGCATTTGTGGGATGAGCAGCAGAGCTGAGTATGTTGGTTGCAGCCATGAAAATTAGCCAGATCTTCTCTGCCAATGCCAAACAGCTTATTCTGCTGTTGCTATTGACTGCTTTGAACTTTGAACATTTGACTGATCTGGATAGACCTCATGGGAATCCAGGACAGGATGCATGCAGCCAATCTCTGGTGGTGTTGGGAACATGTGTGCAGGAACATGAACACTTGGAGGACTATTCATGGGTCCTGATTCTGCCTATGACAGTTGGATCATAGGGTCAAAATGTGGAGAAGATGTGGAGAAGGCTAAGCTGATTGCTGCACTGATAGGGTAACACCTTTTGGTGGAGGCAGTGAGATGGTGTTGGGCGGCATCTCCCTCACTGGAAAAACAAGTATTGTCATCATCGGAGGCCATCTCAATGCAGAGAGACATCGAGATGAGATTCTGCAACCAGTGGCAATCCCATATTTCCCCAGTCTGGGACTGAACTCAATCCTCCAAGATGACAACGCTCGCCCCCACAGAGCGGGATTTATCAGAGACTACCTCCAGAATTTTGGAGTGGAGAGGATGGGATGGCCTGCCAGCAGTCCTGACGTCAACCCCATTGAACACTTGTGGGATCAGCTTGGGCGTTCTCTTGGTGTCAGAGTGACAAACGCAACCAGATTGGCTGACTTGTGACTGATGCTGGTTGAGGAATGGGATGCCATTCTGCAGCACTGTGGGACCAGGATGGTGACCATCAAAAGGAGAAGGTACAAGGCTGTTGAGGCTGTGTATGGTTCTTCCACATGCTACTAAGGCTAACCCACATACCCAGATACTCAGCTCTGCTGCTCATCCCATAAATGCATGTTCCTGGCTCCAGGTTAAAGGGAAATAGACAGGCTTCCAATGGTATGAGATCTTTTGCTAAGAAGCATTGTTACAACAAAGAAATAATCTACCAAACACACATTCCCTTACTTTTTGTGCTAAGTACCAAATTGAACAGTCCACAGTTTGAAAGTAAAGACTTCCAGTGATACTGTCAGACATCTCTTCTGCGTGTACAGTCTCCTATGTGCAGGTTTGTTGGGTTTAGACACAGCTGGATTACGTCAGCAGACTTTCTCTGAGGTTGTCTCTGAGGTCTGCCAGCAGGATAACAGCATCACAAACAGGAATTACATTCTGCTTGGTTTCATTGCATCAATCTGTTGAGTCTCTGTCAGCTCCAATCAGCGAGTTACCTCTTAATCTGAAGGTTTATTTATAATCAACTTCTCCTTTAAACCCAGTCTGGATAATAAGGAATCTTATGAGTGACCCAGATTCAGTCAACAATGACGAAACAACACAAACCCTCTCTTCTTTTTCTGCTTCTCTTTCCTCAGTGTGATGATGAGCAGTAATCCTGCTGGGAATAAAGTCTGCAGACTGTTTCCACGCTTGATTCTTTCTGTTAATAAAAGTAATTTCTGTGTATTTTTTAAGATCTGGAGCTCAGACTGAGTGCAGACAGGAGCATTAATGTGTGTAATAATTAACCTTTATTTAACCAGAGACAGGTGACTGAGCTTTTCCACTCTTATTTCCACCCACTGCCTCCTTCACTTGTACATTAACACTCGGCAGAGGGCCAGTGCAATCACTGGTTGCTCTCATTGGAGCTGAACGAGCCGGAGAGGTTTGGAAAAACTGCTTTTAATCACAGTAAAGGCACATTAAAGTACTCAGAGGTTGCTTTAATGGAAGGACAACATCAGTGGCAGAAAACAGAATTTCAGCTAGGGCTGGATGTGACAGAGAGAGTTCAGGGTAGTTTCATGTCTGTCTGACATTAAATCTGTAAAAACGTAAATCTAGAGAAGTGTAACAATCAGATGCTTAGTTAAAATTTCATTACACGGACTACAAGCCACGTTACTAACAAAGTCCTGATAAACATCTTTAGATAGTTGCAGTCAGGTGATTCTGATGCAGGTGAAAGTCAGATGAGAAAGCGAAAAAAGGAGCACCCTCCAACCAATAAACTCCTCAAGGTGCACGATAAAAAAGACTTACTGAAAAAGAGCTGTCAGCACTCAAAAATTTCCTTTTAGGTAGTTTTTTTATTCAAGGCACAACGAGGCCCAATGGACGCATTTTGACTCAGTCTTCTTCAGGGTTGTGAAATGCTATGTGGAAGAGCAACTTAAATACAGGAAGTATACAAAGCATCACAGGTGCAACCTTCATATATATATATATATATATATATATATATATATATATATATATTTTTTTTTTTTTTTTTTTTTTTTTTCTTTTTTTTTGACAGATATTTTTATACACCCTAGCAGTATCTAGAGGTGTTGTTATCAGTGGCACCTTAACACATCTAATTTCTGCAAATACGATCAGGACTGCAGAAGAGAAACAGCTCCTTAAGCCACACAGATGTATTTGGAAGCTACGGGGTGGGAGTGCACACATAGGCTTTTCTTTGCAGCATTTGCATGTCCTCCCTGCATGTATTGGGTTTACTGCAGTTACCTTTTACAATCCAAAAGCATGCTTGTTGGGTTAATTGGTGGCTCTAAATTGCCCATAGGTGTGACTGAACTATAGTGTTCTTGGTGTAGCATCCCAAGATGGAGCAGTGGAAGACTCTTAAAACTGTTGGTTTAAGACACCTTCATTTTCCTTTATGCAGTGAAAATGGTCAAAAACACCATAAGAGCTTAACTTTGCAAAGCAGATGGACACGCCCATTTTCTTGTTTTTCACTGGCGAATCCATCTTGTTAAGCACCCATCTGAAAAGTTTGGGCACGATTAGACAGTGACAGGACCAATCAGCGACAAGGGGCAGCACTTTTAGGCGCAGCAGAGTCGTGACGTTAACAAGCAGCAGCAAGAGCTGGTGCAGTTATGGAGGAAGAGATTAGCGTGGATGCTGCTAAAGCGCCAGTTTTATCAGAACCTGACAACATTTCTTTGTTAAAAGAAGAACAAAGAACAGCAGTGAGGTGTTTTCTTTTCAAAAACGACAAAAGTCGAGTACTTACATGTCTATAGTCGCCATATTTCGCGTTATTCCTTAGTAGCTGCGCACGTGCAGCTTGATAGCGGCTACGTCACATGTTTTGTTGCTGTGATTGGCCCATAGAGCTGTGATAGACAGAACGTTCATCCAATCACACTCCAAGTTTTTTTCAAAGCCTCTGCCTTTTCTCAAACGTTTCCTATTGAAGCTTTCCCAGATGGATTTGTGAAACAAGATGGATTTGTGAAACAAATCCATCTGGCGTGTCAGGTTAATAAGAGCTGTGAGAAACAGAAAAAACAGACATTACTGAATACTAACCAAACATAATCCAAGCAAAATTACATTTTCAAGAAACAAAAAAAGATTTACTAAAATTGATTTTGCAAATAACTGCTGAAAACAACAGTGAAAACATGCAATAATCAAATCTATATACAGAACATAAAAATGCCTTAATTACAATTGTGTGCAATAAGTTGGCAAACAAATCAAACAAAAATTTAGAGACCTCAAAGACAAAAGGCCTGGACAGGACAAAGACAATGCTAATTGCTAAGCAAGCAGAAATGCTGGCAGCCAAGAAAGACATTTTTAACGTAACGCTCTGAAATCATACACAGAACATTCCAGGTGGTTGCTAAGATGGCAGTTTCTCTTCTACCACCTGCCAGTGTCTTTATATCCTGTTTGATCAGGTAGTAGAAAACCCTAATCTTGCAAAGCAGAGGGACTCGCCCGTTTCCTTGTTTTCTGCTGGTGAATCCATCTTGCAAAGCTCCCGTCTGAACCGTTTGGGCCCGGTTAAAAAGTGACAGGACCAATCAGCGTCGAGGGGCAGTACATTCAGGCGCGGCGAAGTTGTGGTGTAAGCAAACAGAAACAAGAGGCCGGTGCAATTATGGCATAAGAGCTTAGCGTGGATGCTGCTAAAGCGCCAGTTTTATCAAAACTTGATGACATTTCTTCATTTAAAGAAGAACAAAGAACAGCAGTGAGTTGTTTTCTTTTCAAAAACAACAACAGTCGTGTACCGACGTGTCTACACTCGCCATGGTTCATGGCGTTGTATCGTTATCTATGGAGTTTACTCTTTCAGTAGGGGTGCAGCTAGATAGTGGCTATGTCACGTGTTTTGTTGCTCTGATTGGCTCGTAAAGATGTGACAAACAGAACATTTATCCAATCACCCTGTGAGTGGTCCGTGAGCATGCCAGTTTAAGAAAACCTGCCTTCAAAATAAAAGCCCCCACAAATATCGAAGGAAAACACAAACCAAACCCTGAATACAACAATCAATCAAAGGTTAACTGTCATTTTCAACATCTTTGCCCCCTTCCTTTACACATGCTCTGTCCCAACTTTTGCCCAATGATAATCAGAATTGGCTCCAGCCTCTCACAACCCCCAACAGTGCGAGCCTTATAAATAATAGATGGGATGATTTGAAGGTACTGAGAACTGAATCCAAAGTGATTGATGCAAATCTATAAAATTTTCAAAAACTGGCAGCACCTATGGTCTCATGCATGGCTGAATCCTTGCAGTGATTCAGTGCAGCTCCACCTCCACTCTGAGGGAAATAATTACTATTGACAGAGTTTCTCCAGTATATCATACAAATAATGAACACATTTCTATTATTAAACACATCAAATCTCTGATTTGTGCAAAAGAGAACCTTGTAGACCTTGTCTTCTAGAGTAAATGGACCAGAAACCTGCCTGCCTGACAAATTAATCAGGTTATTAATTATGCTACGCTTAAAAGAACACAGTTTGAACAAACACAAATAAATAGGAGACAGAAATGATTAGAGGAGAAGGACATTGTAGGTGGTGAAGTATGAAATATATATGTACAGCAGAAGCTGTTTGACAAATGAAGAGCTAAACGACCTTCACAGCAGGAGGCTGAGGTCTGAAGAGAGGGAGAGGTTCAGATCTGAGGGAGGGGAGACGATCGCTCTAGGAGGTTTAAATCCCCCTGAGAACGCTCACATAAAGAACGAGGAAGACCTGCATGAAAACATTTGAAAAAACATCATTACAATTCCCAAGAGAGAAGAAAAAGTGACTGCCACTGCCATCAAAAATCAACATAGATTTTTATTTATTAATTATTTTCACTGATAAAACCCTAAAAAAGCCTATGCATGCTTTCCCATCAAAAACATTTGTATAAACCACTTAATAAAAGCTTCATCATGGTTTTAGTCAATATTTGTAAATCTGATTTGCACTTGGCTGTCAAAGACCTTCTTTCTGTGGCAGAGACGCTGTTAGGGGTTGGTCTGTCCATCATCTGAGGTTAAAAAAGCAACAAGAAGAGAGGTGCTGCTAGGACTGACCAGGAGGAAGAGGAGGAAGATGAAAAAGACCCTGAGGACAGTGATTATAGCTACTTTCACACTGCCTCTCTTTTCTGTGTCTGTTACACCTTTGTTCCACGACGCCGTTCTGTATGAAAGCGACCGTTCCGCAATGGGGGGGTCAATCTCACCCAACTTCTGATCAGGATCAAGAGGTAGAGCCGTGACAGACTTTTCCGCAACGAGTGTGAAAGGACATCACGGCATTCTGCAACGGTGAGTGTGCGCTGCTGTCTCCATAAACGGGAGATTTAAAACCAGTGCGGTTTAATCGAGCCGCATTTCATTGAAGAAAACAACAGGGGGATACAACAAAGAATAATGTGGATTAACTGGAGAGACTGTGAGGTTAGAGAGCTCATCACACTCTGTACAGGAGAGGAGAGAGCAGACACATCTCTGCTCACAGCAGCGTCTGGAAAGTTCCATGATGTGTTCAAGTGAGCTCGGTACTCTGAGGTTTCCGACCTCCGATGTAAATACGTGTGCTCGGCAGTGGCTGCCATCTGATTAAGGGACACCAGAGTGTGTGTGTAAGCTCGGGCGTGCATGGCTCTGTTATGTGTGAATTACTTGTTGCGTAACAGAGACGGGCATTCCTTTTCGCCTTTATTGTGGAATCTCTGTGTAAAAACATGCATGATCTGTTCACTTTGATTCATTTTTATTTTTGACTCTCTTAATCAGTTCAGGGGGATGCTGCTTTCTGACAAGACAAATGATCTAGTTGATGATCCCCAAAAATCTAGGAATGCCACACTGTCTTGCTCAGCGAACCCAACGCCCCATGAGTGAGTCCAAGTCTGCTGTTGATCTTAGCCTCGCAGGCAGTGGATCGATGGACTACTCTACAACTTCAATTCGATGGGAGCCTCCAAGGCATCCCCATAAAGCCTGCATCTTTATTTTGGTCCAGGAGACGTGCAATGCTTCAGCCTCGTCACTCAGCAAGGTAAGAGCCTCCACAAGGCTACAACAGTCTGCTCAAGGATCACAGCATCATCAGCAAAGTTCAGCTCACTGATCTAGACAATACCAAATGACACCGCTGCTCACCACCCTTGTTACCTGTCCCATTATCATGTTCTTACAGGTCAGAGCATTTCCACAGTCTGGCAGCGGCACATGCCTGGAGCACCACTTCGTGCTGCTTTGTTTGAGATACACTGCAGGTTTATTTTCAGTGCTGGCGGCTGCCAAACCGTGTCAATTCCCGTCAATCAGACAGCTCCAAAATAGGAAGTCATAAGCATAAAATACCTGGTTCTTTCAAAACAAAAACAATACACGTACTCCCGGTCGCAAAATAATAAAATATCATCATTACGTCTCATCCTGCAGCTAAAGCTAAGGCTCACCAAGAGGTCAGTGGGTCACAGAGCTACAACGGTGCTATTGAAGAAGAAAAGTTAAGTTTTGAGGGCATTGAGCCAAAGAATTTTACATAAAACCACAGATCCTTTAAGCAAATATTAACCTTTTAACCTCCTAATGTACTCACCCAATGGTGGAAGCAATAATAATAATAATAATAATAATAAATTTTATTTGTATTGCACTTTACATTTCAGCAATCTCAAAGTAATACGATAAAATTATAAAATCAATTAAGAGGAGAACCTATAAAAGATATTTAGCAAAAAGCTTTAGTAAAAAGATAGGTTTTTAGGTCTCTTTTAAAAGCATCTGCAGTTTGTGGGGCCCTCAGGTGGTCAGGGAGGGCGTTCCACAGCCTCAGAGCTGCAGCGAAAAAGGCCCGATCACCCATAGTGCGGAGCTTGGTTCTGGGGACTTGGAGGGTGTTTTTGGTTGCAGAACGGAGGGTGCATGAGGAGGTCTGGGGGGTGAGGAGTTCCTTGAGGTATTGGGGTCATGTCCGTGGATGCCCTGATGGGTGAGGAGGGAGACCTTGTACTTGATTCTGTATGGGACAGGGACCCAGTGAAGAGATTTCAGAAAGGGGGTGATGTGTTCATGTTTGCGGACCCTCAACAGGATCCTGGCAGCACTGTTCTGAATATACAGTAATCTCTGGATGCTCTTGCCAGAGATCCCAATGAGGAGTGCATTACAGTAGTCTAGCCTGGAGGAGACAAAGGCGTGGATGAGCTCTGCATCTGCCAGAGTGAGTGTTGGACAGAGTTTGGCGATGTTCCTGAGGTGGTAGAATGATGTCTTACAGAGGTGTTTGAAGTGGATGTCAAAGGTGAGTTGAGGGTCCATTTTAACACCTAAGTTGGTGACAGATGTGGAGAGGGGGATAATATCATGGACTTATACCAGAAAGGATGATAAGTTAACCCCAAAAGGTAAAATAATCTGCCGCTGACAAACTGTTCCTACATGAACTCGCGTTTTTTTGTGATCTCTGCCCACTGATCAGGGCTGTGCGCCTCGCTTCCAGTGGGTGAGGTCGCTCTCTTTCAGTCGGAACAAACCTGTGGTGCCTCGGTGCACGGCGCAGTCATTCCATGTGGAAATTGCAGGTACGACACACCCCTGCCTCATCCCAGAATCAAGTGGGAAGAAATCAAAGGGTTTTCACTTTCCATATTTTTGCTGATCCACTTTATCATGTTTCTGTCCTGTGCTGCTGAGTATGTTACACTCCCTGTAAACCAAACCTACCTACAGAAGGGGTGTAGCTAGAAACTTTGGGCCCCTTGAAAGAATATTACACAGGGCCTCCCTTAACCAGCCAGCCAAGCAACAAATGTTGCATCCTTTTTACAAATATCTATGAATTTTAATGTATTTTTTTAACCGTAATTTCCCCTTTAATAAGCAATATTTTTACTATGGTTAAATTATTTTTACTCGCATTATTTTGCAGTGCTGGACTACACAACTTGGACATTTTTAAAGGGAGGACTAGGGCCCCCCAGTATTGCATTTTACTCTGATACAAATTTCATTCTGTTGACCGATTTATTTAGTCGCTTTTGATTTGATAATGACACTAATTGCAGGCTTCTCAAGGGCCCCTCCCTACTATGGGCCTGGGTAATCAGCTCCCCTGTGCCACACCCCTGCCTAAAGGTATCAACAGCGTTGGTTTACCTTATCCTCTACTCTCTTTACAATAAAAAGAATTTCATCTACTTTTTGAATGGAGTCAAAAATGTTCTGTAGTTGTAACTGAGAATACAAATCAGTACAAATCCCGCTGATATTTTTCATAAAACTAGGGGCCACCTGCCAGCTTATCTGAACCAAACTGTCTGAGTCTGATGATGAATGTCTCTATTATGCACACAAAGATAATTTAGCAGAAAGGACGGCTGTTGAAAACATCAAACTGGACAAAACTGGTGCAGACAGATAATAAAGTGGAAACAGTGTTGGTCTCTCTGCAGGTTGTAACCTCCAGTAGAGGCATAAAATGAGAGTAAAAGCTCCTGCAGAGCTAAAAAACTGTCCCGTCTCCCTCCATTATTCAGGCTAAGGCCTATTTTCACTCTGCAGTGAGCTGCGGCGCTCGGCCCATGCAGAGATTGCACCCCTCCACACAGTCAGGTGACGGCTGGAGGAATAAACATATTCGTCCTTGCCGCGCTCGCTGTTGTTAAGCTCCATGCATAAGAACGGAGAGAGAGCCGTCCCTCATTTTCTGTCGCCTCGTCATTGAACCCTCAAATTACGGCTCCCTGGAATTGATGAGCTGTCACGGGCGACCCTGTGGAGCTGTCAGAGGTTTGACACCCTGAAATGAGCAGGTCCGGGCAAAACGGCAAACAGCTTAATTTCTGAGGGGACGGAGACATTTTGACGGCCGAGGGGCGGCGCAGACGGATGCACTAAAGATAAAATATGCTGGATGTAATGTGAGTATGGGGAGCAAAATGAAGGCTTTCACTCTGAATGGATAAATAGAACACATAAATCAGAGCCTGATTTTATTTACTTAATAGAACAAATTAACAGAGGGCTGCTCTGATGTAAGCATAAAGGATATGAGAGAAATATACTGTGTGTTGTCAAAACAGCGCTGGGAAGACATCTATTAAACAGTTAAATATGTAGAATACTTGCATCACCCCAACAGGGACTCTAATTACATTGTATTCAGATACATGTGCTGTAATATGGAGTTTGCCCCGCTTTGCAGCTTGCAGTGGAAATTTGTGCATTCATTCTGCAGAGCATTTATGAGGTCAGGCCTGGCTCGCAACCTCTGTTCCAGTTCATCCCAAAGGTGGTCAACAGGGTTGTGGTCAAGGCTCTGTGTGGGCCTGTCTTCCAAACTCAACTCATCAAACCATGTCTTTATAGTCCTTGCTTTCATGTTGGAATTTAAAAGGGCCTTCCCCAATCTGTTGCCACACAGTTGGAAGTAAAGCATTGTCCAAGATGTCTTGGTATGCTGAAGCATTAAGATTGGCCTTTACTGGAGATAAGGGGTCCTGAAAACCCTGAAAAACAGCCTCATACCATTATTCGTCCTCCACCAAACTTCACAGTTGGCACAGTGCAGTCAGGCAGATAATGTTCTCCCAGCATCCACCAAATTCAGACTCGCCCAAACAGAGAAGTGTGGTTGGTCCCTTCACAGAACACGTTTCCACTGCACCACAGTCCAGCGTCAGTGTGCTATGCATCACTACATCCAATGCTTGGCATTTGAGGCTTGCATGCAGCTCCTTACTCATGGAAAACCATCCATGAAGCTCCACCTGCAGTTTTCATGCTTGCATTAATGCCAGTGGAAGTTCAGAACTCTTCAGCTGTGTAATCAGCTGAGTGCACCTGAGCAGTCGTTGACCCCACTCTGTGATTTTACATGAATTTCTGTTTCATGGCTGAGTTGCTGTTATTCCTAAACGCTTCCACTTCTAACAATATCACTTACAGTTGACTCAGATTATCCTAACCTTTCACGCCAGTAGGATTTGTTTCACACATCCATCTTGAAAACCTCTTGGAGGGTGACTGGATGAACGTTCTGTCTGTCACATCCTTACGAGCCAATCAGAGCAACAAAACACATGACGTAGCTGCTACCAATGAGTAAATCCATAAAGAACTGCATAACGTGAACCATGGCAACTGTAGACGTGTCAGTACACGACTTTTGTCATTTCTGAAAAGAAAACAACTCACTGCTGTTCTTTTTTATTCTTTTAACGATGAAATGTCGTCAAGTTCTGATAAAACTGACACTTCAGCAGCATCCACGCTAATGTCTTCTGCCATAATTGCACCGGCCTCTTGTCGATGCTTGTTTATGTCACGACTCCACCGTGCCCAAAAGTACTACCCCTCCTTGCTGATTGGTCCTGTCACTTTCTAACCGGGCTCAAATGGTTCAGACGGAAGCTTTGCAAGATGGATTTGCCTGTGAGAAACACGGACACAGTCGTATCCATCTGCTTTGCAAGGTTAGGAATATCCAGCAAGGAGGGAATTTCACAAACCATCTCAATGCAAAGGTGGCATCAATTACAGTACGCTTGAAGTCCCTGAGCTCTTTAGAACAACTCATTTAGGATGTGGAAGTTGCATGTAAAGAGAATTTTCTGCAACAGCAGATTTTCTGGTTTGTAAAGTGAAGTCCTGGCTTGAACCTTTCTAATTTAGAGATTTAACTAGTGTCTTAGGTGCTTTATAAAGGTCTAAAGTGAGAAAAACTTGCAGTTTAGACTAATATTTCCAGCTTCCTGTCATTGTCAGGTGGTGGGAATGTGCTCTTGACTAAAGAGTTGTCGATGTCACAGTGCCTTGTAGTACTCAGTGGTAGCTGCTGTTGCCCTAAACCTTTTTGACCCTCCAGGCCTTCATGTGGTCACATGAATGAAAGCTATGAATGCCTGGGCGCTGAATGTTGAATGTCTGCTGTTATCGATCCAGTGCCTACAGATTGGCTCATTATTTGACACTAGGATCAGATCAGCACATCCCTACGTTTTCATTCTTTCAATCACTCTATTTGGACTCATTTAGAAGAAAATGTTTTACATACTGACACACACGTAAATCAGCCTTGAATATTCTAAATGTCTTAATCCGACAGTGTTTACTTGTTGAATAACGCCCTCACACACAGAAACTGGAGCTTTGTTTTGTATTTTCAGAGACATGCAGCCTCATTTGCACGCTGCACCACGTCTTCCTGGAGCATCTTTTCCTTCTGGAGCTCCGACCATCTAGGTGAAAACCGCAGCTTTACAATTTTAGTATTTTGCCCTGTCAGTTGTGCCGCCTTATTAAAAGGACAAATAAAGGGCAAATTGAATAATGGCTGCCTCTCACTGCTGCTTGATAGCGCTCAGTGAGGTTCAGATTGGGGAAGGATTTCAGTAATTCTCCTTTCCTGGGAATCAGCAGAAAAGAAGCTACAGTGGAGACACGCAGACGAAGGGAGGGTAAAAATAGACTGAATAGCAATGAGGCAACTTTCCTCTAGCCTGGAGCCATGGTGAGTCAAAGTGGGGGTTGCTTCTCCTCATAAGGACCTCTCGCAGCTCCTCAAGGTTTCGGAGGAATAATTTAAACCAGATCTAATCCGAGTCCAGCCGGCTCTAACAGGCCTTGGCCCCACTCTGCTTCTCTCGCTGCTTCTAAGGGAAAGTGGGACAAGATATTCGCTCACAGTGGGGGGATGATGGCTGTGAATCTCTCCTCCAATATCCTCCTTTCGTTTTTTATGACACTGAATTAATCTAAACTAATCTCAGTTTTACAAGTTCCCTCCTACCATGGAGAGTAAAGATCTGTGAAGGATGATTGTAAAATGGGCCCAGAGGAGCGCTGCTTTCATGATTGATTTGAAGTTTACTGTTTGAGATTAAGATCTGAGGGTCTGCTAGTCTCAGATTAGATTCATGATCAAGTTATGCTGCAGAGAATATAATCAACATTTTCGTTAATAAGTTGGTGCTCTTACTGGAGGGGTGACAGCAGAATTAAATGACATGCAAGAACTTTTTTTTTTTTTTTTGCGGGTAGTGCGGCAATCCTGAACATCACTTATGTTGTTAAGAATCATTTCAACTCCATGCATCCTCTTAGAAAGGGCATACTGTCTCCAGTGTGTTTTTACGAATTTATTTATGGGCTTTTGCACCTTTATTAATTGGATGGTTGATGGATTTGGAAACATGGAAGAAAAAGAAAGGAATCCATGAAGCAAAGGGTCGGGTCTGTCATTCACCACTATGGTGGGGATTTGCTCAGGAGCATCAGGCCCATTTATACGGATCTTTTAAAACATTGGTTTTTCCTCCTAATCTTGATGTTATTTGATTTCTTTTTAAATTCTGTGTACTATATAGTAATGATAAATAGTATTTCAACTTGGGCGTATTCCCCCTTTTAGTCCATACTGTATAGCTTAACCCTCTGAGAACAGCATTGTCATATATGCCAAAAGAAGACATGTTATTCAAAGTTAAATAACTTTTTAACCCTAAATAGCCACTTTGTTGATTTCCCTCTGAAATCCCTCCACTGTGCCGTTCTTATGACACCATCCATATCCTTTTTCTAGGCTGCATAAACACAATGAAAGGGAAATGGTAACAAGGACACCAGACAGAGTGTCAAGCAGGTCAAAAACGTGTGAATGTAGATACCATTTGTCTGTGTGAGTAACTAGTGTTTAACTAAGAAACACTGGTACATTTGGAAGAATAAATGCCTGTATTAGGAGCATGGCCCTTGGACTAAACTGCAGCTAATAATGAATAAATAACCAGGTTGTGTGATAACGGCACCCATATGTAAGCAAACTGAAATGAAGTCAACATGGGTTGTGGTGCAAATCAGTTATAAAGACAGAATATTTTCTAGCGAGCCTGGAACTTGGCTGACTTTCTGGGGTCTTTATATGACCATCCGTTTATACATTAATAATCCATTTTCAATCATTTCTGCAACTAGTGACTTAGCCTGCTGCTATTTTGTCTGCTTGTAGTGCTGTGGTTAAAATCAGATGACGCTAGGTCCAGGATCAGAAGTTCTCAAAAACAGAAATAATTTCCCGATAGACTCAGGAGCAAGACTTAAAAATCCCTCAGAAGACAGGAAGTTTATGTAGCGTTCAAGAGAGTACAGTGATAAACCTGAGTTACTGTCGACAAAACAACTGAATAGCAGGTTTCAGCCTGCCGTTCTTAAACTCTTTTGACCCACCAGGATGTCCTTTGTACAATCCTGATTGGAGCAAACGTTCCACTTTTCGTTAAAATAATTGTCTTAATCCACCGTGAATATTGTGGTGTCCAGATGTAGCATTCCTGACTACCCTCATATCCTATCATACCATAGATCTCAGCTGTTCCCACTGTAGATGTTGACCATATCTCCTCATAAACTTGCTCGTGTGTGAAGAAAATCATTACCTGTCCATCCGTTCTTCCCTCTTGATGTTGACCAGACTGCCTATAAAACCTCAAGTGCGACCAACCTTCTGTGCGGTCCCACGCACCCTCCTCTTCACGCATAAATTATCTTACAGTAGTTTGCCGTGAGGTCCTGATAAGACTTTTTACGACCGTGAGACCCTGATAAGAACCTGCCTCTTATTGTGAGTCCAACAGCTGTACGCTTTATGTCCAAAACTGAAGTGCTACTTCATCAGTCCCTTTCATGTCGAGGCTATAATTCAAACATACAGCTGTGTCGCACTCTCTCCACTCACATCTTGTGCATGTCTTTCTACTGGTTAACTTTATGTATCATACCATCGCTTCAGATGTAAGGTAATAAGATTTTAGGTCAACAACTAAACAGTACAGTATATAAATGTAAGATAAAAGTAGACTACATAATGTCCATAAGTATACTGAAAATTTAGTCAAATATCCCTGTACAGTGTCCTAGGATGCATTGTCACTGGGCTGTGACAACCAATGGTAGGCTGCTCCCTCGTCTGCTGCAGGTTTTTTTTTTTTAAATACAATAAAACTTAAAATAATATCAAACTACCCTATTGAAGCTCAAATACAACTAAACCCAAGTCAATCTGGCTGCAGACCTCAGCTCTCAGACACCACCTCTTGCAGACTACCAAAGTGAGGAATCGCATCTATGAGGGCAGAACTACAGAAAACCTCGAGTTAGGGTTAGAGTAAAAGGTTAGAGGTGAGTTTTTGGGCTGGCTTTACTGACTTTTTGACTAGTTCTGGGATCCAGAAGTCAATTTGGTGAGTTTTGTCCAAGCGACAACCTCCGGTCCTGAAAAATGAAGCCAATGCGGAAGTTCAAAAGATTGTAATTCGACGATTGTCCACTTGAGGCTGGCTGGAGGAACACCAGAAATCACGTATACAACACTTGATAAATAGCCGTTTTATTTACATTAGAAGATAAACTGGTTTACTAACCTGGCATACCAGATGGATTTGTTTCACACATTGTTTGAGGTGTTAAACTTGTTCCAGTTAATTCACAGTCTTCTGGAGTTCCTGGTAAGTTTTGAAATCAACTTTCACTACAATGCTGCTAGCTAGCTCCAGGCTACAGCTAATGCTGGTGCATTCTCAGGCTAAATGAGTTTCTGAACACCAAAAGGCAAAATGCAAAATAACTATGGAGGAAAAGGCTGAGCTTTTACAACACTGAGTTCATTTGGTGTGCCAAGCAATCAAGCAACTCTCTAACGTCCATTTTTACATGTCTGTGTCTACTCATGTTGAACGACATATGCTTAAAATGTTGGTCTGCCTCTGGGGAAATGGAAGACGTCTTTTATCGTGTTTAAAGTAGTGCTACTGCTCTCCAGTGCTTTCAGTCATGCTATAATGCTGCGGTCAGGTCAGGGTGTAAACTATGAGGCGAGCTTGACTCCTCTGAAGCACTTGGGAAATCTTTGGAGGTCCCTGAAGTATTTTAACAGTGCTTTACTCTTTGATAACTGTTGAAGACAAATACTCACTTTGAGTAAATCTGGCCTGTATCTGGGTAAAACTGAGCCCAAAGTTCTGCTCTGTCTAGTCGTAAAAGCAAGCGTACTGCACTCAGGCTCAGGTCTAAAGTCTGTTTGGAGAGGCAGTGGTTAAGGAAGGCATGATTCATATGTCTGACACAGTACCCAGGAGATATGAACAAAACTGTGCCCAAATATGGGACGAAGAGTCGGTAGTGTCAGCATGTAAGTGACACCTATGACATCTATAAGTCCCCTTGCTTACGACACTACAGAGAGTAGCATACTGTGCCAAAACACAAATGTAGCTAAACAGCTGATCTTTAAACAGACAGCTGCTAAACACTGAAAGCTTAGCTCTGGGCCTGTTAAAGCTACTCCAGAGGACCATGAAGTAGAATCTGGTTCTGTGCTGGCAGGACTATTTTCAGAATAGCAAAGAAAAGACAAGAAAGAGCAAGAAAGCAAATTTGATCAGATTGACAAAACATCCTCCTCTGCTAACAAGGACAAGCCAGATGAGGAAATAGAACGATAAAATTTCACTGCTTTCCTGGAATAGAGTTATTGTGTTTTCTCTCCGTTGTGGCAAACTCCCAGAACAGCCTCATCTATTTCAGCATCCCTAACGTCAGTCCACTCAGATGTTTTTCATTCTACTCCTTTCATGTTTTTGCACTTTTCCATGCCCTCAGTACTGATACAGGCATCATTCGAGAACCTTAAGCACTGTGTTTCTGAAAAAGATCACTGACCCTAGCAGGCAACACTACTGGCAGCTGTGTTTCTCGGCTATTCTGTTTTTTCCTGAGTTAAACGTCCACACCTGCGCTGCTGACATTGGCAATTAAACCCTCATATTCCTCCTTTATGTAGAGTGCAGCAAAGCTTGTCGTTAAATAATTTTGCTGCATTTATTTTACCCTCTACCTCTTCAAGCCTTCCAGGGCTGGCTTCCAAGGAGCACCCCCACGGTATGATGCTGCCACCACCGTGCTTCACAGTGGGCATGGTGTGTTTTTTTTTTTTCGAAAATCCTTTGTAATTTTTTTTTTTTTTCACCACAAACAGTTCAGTGCCAGAAATGCTTCATTAAAATAACCTCTGACCTATTACCTCTGTAAGTCATGTTGAACCAATCACACGCCTTCAAATGTATTTGCATTGTGACGTTTGTGAATGCAGCGAAAGACAGCAACTCGAGGAAAAGAGGAAGTGAAATTGGAAACACTAAGCCGTTTGACACATGATAACTGTTGTGACGGTTTGTCATTGAAAAATATACACTAATAATAAATTGTACGGCCAGGCCACATTACAGCTGGCAGCTAAATGAAGTCATTTTAACAACAAACCGCCTTTCTCCAGTTTAGTTGTTCCACACTGAGGAAGTCGCTGGAATCTAGTTATCAAATGTTCTGTTATGACTCACCTCAAGGATTGACCACAAGTCGTAGCCAGCGGGTAAAGATGTGAAGGCGACTTTAAACGTCTCTTGTCTCCTGAAAAACTCCTATACAATCCCCAAAACTTTTCTGAATCCAGGCCGGGTCTGATCTAGATCTCTGAAAAGGGAGACAGGGAAAGCAACATGAAGCATTTACTTCTTTGCCCCTATCAACCAGGCCTTCCTGCTGAAGTAGCAGCATGAAAAAGAGTGAGTGTAATTTCTCCCCTCGTCACAGGTCGGTTGTTTAATGTTGATGTTGGCCTTATCATGTCTGAGCTCTTTAACTCCAAGTGTCTCTTCCTTTGTTCTCCTCTCCAAAGGTATTCTTAAAGACTTGACCTCATTTTATTTCTGTACTTTGCTAACTGTCCTCCTGGCATCAATCTCAATAATGTTAACAACATATGCAGGGGTTATTTCTCACTGAAAGCCCAGGATTTACCCAAACACTGCATGACTTTCTCTGTATCCCTGGAATAGATTTCTCTGCTGCTGCCAAGTGTCTAGCATTGTTTCTGCACCCAAGAAGCTTCTATCTCTTGTACTGAGGAAGGGCTAGTGAGCATGTGCAACCTATAAAGAGTTAGTAGTAAACTGTGGGTGAAGATCTGAACACCTCTGCTAGAATCATGTGACCAAAAAGTAACATTAAATGAACTTAGCTATTCATTGCACATTATACATTTAATCTCCTAACTATATCTACTTACATAGTACATCAAATGGTTTATTTGTAAAGATTTATTTATACAGTCCTTATAAAAAGTATTCATCTTACCCTCTACCTTTACAATCCTTCCAGGATCAGCTGCTGAGAAGCATCCCCACAGCATGATGCTGCCACCACTGCTTTACAGTGGGGATGGTGTGTTTGTGGTGACGTGCAGTGTTTGGCGTATTGTCTGATGGCTTAAAAGCTCCATTTTGGTCTCATCAGACCAAAGAACTTTCTTCCACTTGACCATGGAGTCTCCCACATGCCTCAGTCAAGATTAAATCTGAGATTTCTTCAACAGTGGCTTTCTTTTTGCCACTCTCCCATAAAGCTTTGACTGGTGAAGAACCCAGCCTACAGTCTCAGAGTCTCTCCCATCTCAGCTGCTGAAGCTTGTAACTTCTTCAGAGCAGTCGTAGGTGTCTTGGTGGTCTCTCTCACTAGTCTCCTTCTTGCACGCTCACTCAGTTTGTGAGGACGGTCTGATCTAGGCAGATTTACACATGTGACATATTCCTTCATTTCTTGATTCAACCGAACTCTGCGGGATGTTCAGTGCCTTGGAATTTTGTCTCCACCCTCTGGCTTAAACATTTCAACAACCTTTTCTCTGACTAGCATGGTGTTCTTTTGTCCTCATGGTGTAATGTTAGCCAGGAATACTGATGAACCAGTGACTGGACCTTCCAGACACGGTGTCTTTATACGATCACTTGAGACTTCACTAACTGTGGGACTACTAGCACCAACCTCTGTTGAATTAGGTCAGTCACTTTAAAGGGGATGAATATTTTTGCAGTCACTTATTTTACATTACACATTTTTATTTAATTGGCATTGTTTAGAAGAAATCTGTTTATACATTGACAGGAAATAGGGGTTTAATGTAAAAAAGCCAGATTTTATCAACCATGACTGTGCTATAAAATCAAAAGGGGTAAAACATCAAAGCGGCTGAATACCTTTAATAGGCACTGTGTTTATCTTTCAAACAAATGGTTTTAATTCTTTCTCAGTGAACCTAGGGTCTTTCTTCCTCTTTCTGGAAAGAGTGATGGATGTGGCGCCCCGGCCCGTCATGTCTGTCAGTCAGGCCCCAGCACAGATTTACGGCTCTGTGAGCAGTAGATGTGCTGCAGTGACCATCGTAACAGACGCAGAGATCATGTAGTCTGACCTCGCCATACGGCTGACTTTTTCTCCATGTAACAGCAACACTGAGGTTAGACTGTGATCATCTGAGTGTGTCTTTAAGAAAACAAACTGCTAAACTGTCATAGCCGACCTGAGGCAGCCAGCGTGTGAGAAACAGAGAGAGCGAGTGAGTGAGCAATGCAGGACAATGAGTCTAAAGATGACTCATTTTACTGCTACACCAGCTGATGCCTGGTTGCTCAATGCAGACAGCCTCAGTTATAAAACAGCACATCCCAGACACACAAACACGCAGCTTTACACCTCACACTGCTACTACTCTCACTATTACTATGGTCATTGATGGTTTACTCAGGTACGTCTACTACTGGTGAGTTAGAGCCAGAATACAACATTTTAGAATGAAAAGACTGAAATCTATCAGCCACATTTAAGAACAAATCACACTCTTTAACCCAGGGGTTCTCAACCTTTTCAGCCTGAGACCACCTCAATAAAGGTGACAGAGATCGGGGACCCCTACTGTACTTGAAGGTGGTTGAACACAGCCATGAACATACAAGACAAGGATGCCCATAGGGGGATAATGGAGAGAACGTTCTGGGACCCAGCAAAATATAATCACTCTTATCAAAGCAACAAATGTCTTTTTCAATTATCTGTGCCAAAGTTTAATGCCATCTTAAAGATGTAAATCAATTAAAATGGGTTAAAAATGGCAAAAAAAGTGGTAAAATGGGATTTTAAAAGTAGCAGAAAGGGGATAGAAGTGGCAAAAAAAGATAGAAGTGGTAGGAATAAACTAAAATGGCAAAACAGGCCCTAAAACTGGCAAAAGTAGCTTAACTGGGGTGAATAAATAGGCAGATATTGGCAGAAACTGGTTAGACTGGCAAAAATGGACATACAAAGTATGAAAATGCGGTTAAAGTCAGCAAAAACGGGCATAAAAAGTGGCTAATAGTAGCAATAATGAGTCAACAGAGGCAACAGTAGGTGGGAAGTGGCAAGGATTTGTTTAGAAGTGGAAAAAACGAGCAGAAAAAAGCTGTGGAAAGGGTTTAATGTGGCAAAAAGTGGTTTAGAGTGGAGAAAATTGTTACAATTGGGAAAAAATGGTGGGGAAAAAAGTATTAAAAATTGGTTAAAATTGGTCTAAAGGGGGAAAAGTGGGTAGAAAAGAGGCAAAAATTGGTCGAAATTGTGCAAAATCAATGATAAGTGGCAAATAACAGTAACATAACTAGGTGTGGAATAAAAACATAAAGAATATTCTTGGTGTCTCAAGACCCCAAGAGAGTCCCGACTCCCACATTGTGAACCAGTGCTATAAACGAGACATGCAACTGATATGTGAACAGTAAACAAAAGCCTCAACTTAATTAAAGTAAGATGGTAATTGCCTAGTCATCAGTTTAATCGTGGTTTTAACAGACAATATATCTGACCATCGACTGTAGATTAGAAAAGCCTTACAGCTGCATTCTTTCCAGCTGTAGAAGTCAAATCCACTGAAGTTTTCGCAAAAGCACCTGAAAAATGTCTTGTTAAGGGTTCAGTTTTACCAAAAGCTCAATTAAGGGATGAGTTCTTCTTCTTTCCTAGTAAAAGTTTATTCAAATCCATTTTTTTAGATAACAAAAGTGTTCATCTCCATCAGTCATGGACACAGCTTCTTTACATCCCCGTCCTGAGCTGAAACCTGCCTGTGCCCTGTTCCCAGTCTCCTACCAGCCTGCACTCACATTGCTCCAAGCCCAACCTGAACATGCATATATCATCACACATGCAGTTTACATGTGTGTTTGCATTCAGCACAAAGGACATGGCAGTAACTTTCCATATGTGACTTCTTGCTCCTATAATGACTGGTACTAAGTAGAACAGTATGGGTACGCAACATGAGAGTGTAAACCCCGCTGCTTATGACGTTTAAAAAAAAACAAAAAAAAAATCCTATTCAAAATGTTCAGAACTTGTACAGCTGTTAATAATTATTTATTCAAATTAAAAACATATCTGAATGTGGTTATTTATTATCTTTATAAATCTGTAAATTATATTTTTGCGTTCAATCTATTGTCTCTGTTGCTGGAAAATGTTTTAAGATTCTCAAAATGTTCCTTTGCATCTCACAAATTCACAAAATATTTCATAATTTTCCTAAAGTGTTTTTTTTTTTTTGCTTCACACATTTTATCAAGTGTGTTTTTAAATTATCATTGAATGTTTTTGCATTTCTTGAAATGTTTTTATATATTCTGTTTCTGCAGCAAATGCTTTTAGCATTTTTTTACATTCCACAAATTGAGAATTTTCTGATTTTTCTTTTTATCAGTGAAGGTTTTCCTGTTTGAATATTTTAGTAATTCATGAAAGTAGTTTTTATTGAATACTTTTAGGTTCATTTTGTATGGAAGAGGATTTGGGTCACTGAAAATAAAATTGAGCCACAATTCATTTTTTAATTTTTGACCAAAAAGTCAGAATACTATGATGGAATATTAGGGCCACACCAAGAGAAAAAATATAAAAGAATTAATTTTTTTTTTTACATTATGAGAATAAAGTCATAATATTACAAGAAAATACAATCGTAATTTAAGAGAATAAAGTCGTAATATAAGAAAAAAGTAATATCACGAGAAAAAAGTCGTAATATTACAAGAATAAAATATTACAAGAAAGAAAGTCTGCCATTAAAATGAACAATGTTGAGCATCTTGTAAAGCTTCTTTAGTATCGGTTTCTGAATAAGGAAATACTTCATCTTTTGGCACATCAGCATCAAATTATTATCAGAATCAGGACAATACTCCATCGTAGAGCTGCGGCACCACGGCAGACTGTGTTTCTTGTAAGATTTTAGTCTCATAATATTATGACTTTTTTCTCGTAATATTGCAACTTTATTCTCGTAAATTACAACTTTTTTCTCGTAATATAACTTTTTTTCTCGTATTATGACTTTTCTCTCGTAATATTGCGACTTTATTCTCGTAATATTAAAACTTTTTTCCTTGTAATATTATGACTTTATTCTTGTCATATTACGACTTTATTCTCATAATAGTACGACTTTTTTCTAGTAATATAACAACTTTTTCCTCATATTACTTTTTTCTCGTAATATTATGACTTTTCGTCTCATAAATTTACAACTTTTTTCTCATAATGTTACAACTTTTTTCTGTTAATATTACCATTTTTTTCTCGTAACATTACAACTTTTTTTCTCATAAAATTACAACTTTTTTCTCGTCATATTACAACTTTTTTCTCCTAATATTACGACTTTTTTTGTCTTAATATTACCATTTTTTTCTCGTAATATTACAACTTTTTTTCTCATAAAATTACAACTTTTTTCTCCTAATATTACGACTTTTTTTGTCTTAATATTACCATTTTTTTCTCGTAATATTACAACTTTTTTTCTCATAAAATTACAACTTTTTTCTCCTAATATTACGACTTTTTTTGTCTTAATATTACCATTTTTTTCTCGTCATATTACAACTTAATTCTTGTAATGTCAAAAAAGTGTCTAATTTTTCTTTAGTGGTCCTAGTGCTCTTCCGTTATCTTGAATGACATTTTTGATTGTTTTTATTTTGTGCCTCTTGAGTACTTTTTCTCTCAATGACACGTTTTTGCAGGTGACTTTCAGGGCCACCGTAACTGTGGGCTAAAAAGACGATCAAGCTAGGAGAGTGAACACACACACAACCACACACATCCAGAGATCCAGAGGTGACTGTGACGTCAAACCCCAGCCCAGCTGACTCTCTCTCTCTCTCTCTGGCCAGCTTCACTCTCCGCTCATCTCCTCCACGCGGCTGCTGCTGCCGCTGCACGCCCTTTAAACACCGAGGAGGAGGAGAAGGAGACGAAGAAACCGAGGGAAACCAGAGACGTCTCACACGGTGAGGCGGCTCACCGGAGGAGGAGGAGGAGGAGGAATGAGGCAACACTGTCAGCCTACAGGACATCAGTTTTCGGACACGCTCCGTGGAGACCAGCTGAGGAGAGGAGTGGGACTGTGACGGAGGATTGTGGCGCTGCTCCTCCCTCCACTCTCAGCCAGGTGTTGCATTCGAGCCCCTCGTGTGGATGGAGAGGCTGTGGAGCTCACACACTCGACACTGATCCGTCTGCAGAGCCTCCTTAGAAACAACAAGTTGATCAGTTCCTCCTGGATCTGCTTCAGCAGAAGGATTCTCTCAGCGGATTTATTTCGGTTTTGCTTTTCTCTGGATCTATCTTTTTGGGGAGCGTGTGTTCTGATGAGGAATAACGTCCACATGCGTGATCTTCTTTGATTTTACGCGCAAATAAAAACAAGAATGTCAGAGTGACCGAGCCAGCTGTGCCAACGGCGCATGAGCCAGATTTGGGGGTTAAATTGATTTTGTTCTTGCCGTTCTCTCTGACTCAGCTTGAACATCGTCTTGGCTCTCCGTGACGCCGCGGCACCCTGATGGTGCGGACGGTCGGCGCACGGTGGCTGCAGCTGCTGCTTGGACACGCCGCCCGGTGATTTTTCCGCCTCCACAGACGGAGACGCGGCCATGGCGCTGATGGTCAGTGGTTAAAATGGGACATCATTTCACTATGGAGTCGGATTTATGTGCTGTTTCTTCAGTGAAATAAGGATGACCTCCAACTGCGCTCCTTTACCCCGTGCCGTGCTCGCCGCAGTCCGAGAGAGAAGCACGCGGTTCGATGCGCAAGACTGGATGTCGTCTTCTCAACGCAGCTGAGCTTACTCGCCAAGAGGGAAGGGTCAAGAAGAAGAAGAAGGTAGCCTTTATGAATCCTTCAAGGCGAAATTCAGACTGTACTCTTTGTTGTTGAGCATGCACAAAGGCTGAAATTCATGCACAAACAGGATCCAGAGGTGAGGCACTGATGGAGAGATGTCAGGGTGAGGGGCTGCTGCACACAAAGGAGCACCCAAGTGGTTGGGTGTTCAGTGCCTTGCTCAAGGGCACATCAGCAGTACTCAGGAAGTGAACTGACACCTCTTCGGCAAATTGTAGACTTGAACCGGTGACGGTTCCCAGCCCAAGTCCTTAGAAACTGAGCGTCTGTCAGCAGTAAAGCGACTGACATTAACCAAAACAACTGATAGACAATAACAACAGCAGCACAGGCAGCAGCGATGGAGCTGTCAGAGGTGCGGTGCTCCAGCGCCAGCGAGGAGCTGTACACCATCAACAAAACCCCGAGCAGCAGCAACAACAGCAACAGCAGCGGTGGCAGCACGCGACCCAAGCGGCTGCTGTGGCAGAACGCTGTGCGGCACATCACAGAGCAGCGGTTCATCCACGAGCAGGGAGGAGGGGTGAAGGGGATCGGGACAGACGAGCCCTTTGACCCCAGCCAGGATTCACGGAAGCACTCTGCAGGGCGGACGTCTGTGGGCGATAGGCACAACAATGGCGGGACTAAGGTGTTCCCAGAGCGTGCAAGCAGCGACTTAGGCTTTCTGCAGATCGACTGTGCGCCGAGCAACTCAGACTTTTTTCTGAACTGGGGCTACACGTACCGGGGGGTCATCTTCCCCACGCTGCGCAACGCCTTCAAGTCTCGTGACTTGGAGCGCCTCTACCAGCGCTACTTCCTGGGCCAGAGGCGTAAATCAGTGGTGGTGATGAACATCCTGGATGTGGTGACTAAACTCACCTTGCTCGTGCTGCACCTCACCCTGGCCTCCTCCCCCATGGACCCCATCAAAGGGACGCTGCTGGGCTTCTTCACGGGCATCGAAGTGGTCATTTGTGCCTTAGTGGTGGTGAGGAAGGACACCACGTCGCACAGCTACCTGCAGTACAGCGGCGTGGTCACATGGGTGGCCATGGCCACGCAGATCCTGGCGGCCGGGTTGGGCTATGGGCTTCTGGGTGACGGGGTGGGATATGTGCTCTTCACCCTATTTGCTACCTACAGCATGCTGCCGCTGCCGCTCACCTGGGCGATACTGGCAGGTCTGTTCACCTCCGGGCTTCACATCCTGGTTCAGATGCTCATCTCCCAGAATGCACAGCTCTCTACTAACCAGGTAAGAGCTCATTACCCATTACCTCTTAATCCTCATCCCTCCCACTCTTCTCCTGAGCGCACTTCCCTCTCTCCTTCCTCTCTGACCTCAGCTTCTCCCCCTTATTGATCCTTTCACTCTCCTCGGTTTCTGTTGGGTTAGACAAAATTTCATGTCGCCAGGCTTGTTCTGTTTGAATTGAAACTACTCTGTGGTTTTACACTTCTATTTACTTTCAGCTGATTCCATTCTAGTGTAAACTTGTCTTCAGATAGTATGGCGTATCTGGATATCTCTAAAACATGCTAAAAACATGCTAGAATCATGTAAAACATTCCTGATGTCTGCTGCCGCTGATGTCTACTAATGTTAGCTCTCCTCCAGCAGCACATCTGCAAAATGCTTGTTTTACAGAAAGAGGTAGATTGATGTTAAAATAGGGTAGCTAACATTACAGAATAGCAACATTAGCATTATGTCATGCTAACATTGCTAACAAGGTAACAAGGGATGCATGATTCCATCCACATAATACTAAAATGTGCAAAAAGGAGTTTAAAGAGTAAAAGTTTTAAGAAGTTCCTTGTGAAAGACCTTCAGTATTCTGACCCAGGAGGAGCAGCTGAGTTCATTAGCTCGATGCTAACGCATAATAAAAATCACCTTTAGTAGGCTAATAGATTTAGCATTTCTTTGTGCTTTAGTTTTAATTTAATAATGACCTATTTTATGAAACAATTCTTGGTCAAACATTGTTTTACAGATCATTAACACAGAAAAGTTCACCAGGACAGATTGTTTAGCTTTGTTTTATTTAGCTAACAAAGTTAGCAACTAGCAACATAGTTAGCTACGCAGAAGCCAGTGTAGCTAATGTGAGCATTTTCAAACAAAGCTCAAAGTAGCATAGCTAGGTTGCTTCTGTTGCTAATGTTAGCATATACATGAGCTCTGCGAGATTTAGCTTTTGCTACATTAGCTGTTATCTAGCTTACTGAGCTACAGAAGCTACGTTTTCTACGTTTGAACATTTAATGGAGGATGAGCTTTTTTCTGAAAGCAGACTTTTTACTTCACATTATTCAATGTTTGGTGATCAGGTTTACCAGGTTTACCAGGCCAGGTTGTAAACTTTTAAATTTGGCTATCCAAACTGCTAACTTGCACCCTAAACTTTAAAATAATCAGAGTATAATATCTGCAGTGATTCTTAAGTACAAGTAGGTTTGGTATACTGGCAAAGATACCTGGTACTGGTATGGGAGTCTGTGCATCACTAGTCAAAAATCCAACATCAAACATCCCTAATTCAGTCTTTAAAAAGGTTTTTTTCCATTATTCTGAGAGGAGTCTGGCTACAGACCAGCTCTTAGACGGCTCCTCTTACCGTTAGGATACATGTTAAGGTAACGGTCTGGGGGACCATCTAAGAGCTGGTCTGTAGCCAGGCTCCTCTCAGAATAATGAGAAAGAAACAGTTTTTAAGGCTGAATCAGGGATGTCTGATGTTGGATTTTTGACTAGTGATGCACAGATTCTGATACCAGTTTCAGGTACCCTTGCTGATACCACGTGCACTTGTACTTAAGAATCATTGCAGATAATGTACTCTGACTATTTAAATCATGACATTAGCTTCTCTTTGTGTCAGCATGTAGTCAAAGATGGCGGTCAGCAGTTTGGTGATTATTTAACCAAATGAATGGATGAAGAACATCTGATGAAAATAAAACAAGTGTTCAAAATAATTTTACACTTAGAGTATTATTAAGCACTCAAGTTTGCATTTGGTATTGGTGAGTGACCAAATTTAAGTACTTGTACTCAGACTCAGCCTGTAAAATGTGGTATCAGTGCATCCCTATTTTTGACGATACGCCGATACGCTGATGATACTGGTATATTCAAACTTTTTTTAATCATAAAGAACACCAAGAGTCTCCTGAGCAAAGAGAGGCTGAGTCAAGTGGAGGTGAGAGAGAAAGTAGACCGTCTGGTAGATTTTATTTATGTTTAGGGCTTTATTTAAAATGTTTAGGGGTCAAGGTGGGTCTCTTTAGTGTATGGCACCCTAGACAGCCAACTATACCTGATGGTACGGTTGTATATCTTATCAATGTTTAGAGCAGATGTATGATACATACTGTAGAAATGTACGGCTGATATATCAGCAGCAATATTGGCTGAAATTTTAGTTCTGCAGGTACTGATATCCTGCTGATAATACAGTACATTCAATCCATCCATTTTATATACCGTTAAGAGTCATGGGGGGCTGGAGCCTATCCCAGCTGTCATTGGGCGAGAGGTGGGGAACACCCTGGACTGGTCACCAGTCAACCACAGGGCCAGTACATTCCTAGACTGAATAATTGAAAAACACGGCCCAATCTTTTCCCTTTACCATTTTTTATCATGTACTGCCTGAAAGGGTCGAATGCGTTTTTTTCCATGTTTTGTGTCCAAACTGGGAAATAGTTGATTCTGGAATCCATCTGCCGTGAAGTACACTGACCTATTTGTTTGACTGTTGATGGTTTTAATCGCTAGTATGGTCGTCCACAAAGTGGAATCCAACAAAGATGTTTTTCAGCCCTCACTTGAGGAAACATGATTTTAAAAACTCCCGGCTAACTGTCTGACTCGCTCTTGCAGACACCTCAATCAGGTTTTTTAACTATGCTGAAATAAGGTCACAGTTCCACATGTTGCACTGAAAAGGCCCAGGCAGAGGTACGTCTTACTGGAAGTACCCCAACAGTGGTTGCTATGAGAGGGCCCTCTGTGATTGGTGGGTCAGCAGACCAATCAGAACCAACAAAGGGTCAATTGTTGCTTCTCTACACCTCTACCTCTATTGCTCTATTTCTCTGTACCCACTCTAAATCATCTCTGTCTGATCCTTTCTTGACCCCTTCTCCTTCTTCCTCTCCTCGCCTTCGTCCTCCTTCCTAATCTTCATCTTGTTCCTCTTTATCGACCTCTTCTTCTAATCCCCCTCCACCCTCCTCTTCACTTACTTCCTCTTTTTAACTGTTCACCCTAATCCTCCTCTACTGTCCTCCTCTTCAATCCCCCAATAGCTCCTCTTGTGCCCTCCTCTCCTTAGCTTATCTAGTCCTCATCTTTTCCTCTTCTCGCCCTCTTCCTCTGCTAGCCCTCCTATTTCTGCTCTTATTTCCCACCTTTTTGACATGCTACTCTTCCTCTTTGTTGTTTATTTCACTTCTCCACAGCCTCCTTATCTCTTCTCCCCACATTCCTCCACACTCCTGCCTTTTTCTGCGCCCCGTCTTCCCTCTCTTTATCTCCTAAATCGCCCTCCGCCCTCATCTCCACCTTCCAGCAGTTCTCCTTTTTTGACCTCCCTTCTTTTCCTCTTCTTTGTCTGTCTTTGTGGAGCTTGCTCCAGCTCTCTCTCCTTCTAGAATCTTCCATAATTGTTGGTACGGTCTGCGGAATGCTGACGAATGTCTGAGAACATGTCAGTGATAAGCTGCTGAGGAAACTGCTCACTTTATTCACCTATTTCTTATGACAACAAACACCTAAAAGCCTCTGTTTTTCTTCTCTTTACATGTTTACGACGTTTATTGATGTAAACAAAGAAGTGTTTGTTTGTTGTTTACCTGGGCTGTTTGTGGCAGCATGTCTTTGGATTTCCTGATGTATCAGGAGGTGGTTTACAGTGAATGGTTTGCAGCTTTCACGCTGAATAGGACCAGGCTGGTCTGTGAGAGCTGCTGAGGTTTCAGCACCAGGAGCTGTCCGCACATCCACACAGAAGTCCTGAAATGATCCGCAGCTCCACACATGTACAGCACCCCCTACTGGTGGACAGAAAACCATAAACTCAACATATGCTCTTTTTCTTTGTACCTTTCTTTCTTTTCTCACATTTTCTTGACATTCAAGAAAATAAAAAGCAATATAAGCACATTTGATTTCCTGTATATTATATAAAAATGTAGAATAAAGGCCTGATTAAAGGGCAGTCAGCCGGGGATAGCAGTGAAAGACTGTTTCATCAAAAGTCAGATATTTGCTCAATCCATGGGAGGAATTAGTTGCTTTTTAGGATAAAACAGGTAGAAAACAGAAATACTAATAGAAATATGGAATTTAATATGAAAAGGAAGTAAAGAAATAAGCCCTTAAAGCTGTGTTTGTGAAGAATTAAAGCTACTGTAAATGCACATACTGCAGAGTGTCAATACTGTTTAAAGCAGTGGTTCTCAACTGGTGGATCGGGACCCAAAAGTGGGTTGTGGAGCTGTTTCCAGGGTGTCACAAAGGAGCGGCTGCAAAGAAAGCTCTAAGTGGACATACGTCAGCACTTTTTATTTGATATGTGAAAAGTAAATTTAAGTAATTTCTTAAGATTTTACCTTATCTTCTTTTCCTTGGATAAAAAACAAAGCTGGTTTTCCTAGATAATGGAATAGTTTCTCTAGAAATTATCGACATTTTCCTGTTTTGTACTGCGTATTTGCTCTTCCTTGTTTTGTTCCATATCAGACCCAACCTCAACATCTTCCATTAAATACATTAGTGTGGTTGTGGTTGTGTGGATTTCTCATAAGGAGGTAGTAATGGGTCTCGATGCCCTATTAGTTAAAAACCACTGGTGTAAAAAGAGTTTGGCTCCCAGAGGGATGAATTATAAAGTTTGATCTGGATTCTGTGGTGCATTATGGGGGAGCGTTGCTCTGAATGTGCTCCTGTGATTTACCACCATGTCATGATGTAGGTGGGAGACATTAGCTGCGTTTTCATTACACTTAGAAATATGCAAAATCTAAATAGCCCAATAAATAGGGTTATGGAAAAACCTGAGTCACGAAAAACCTCTCAAATATTGCTTAAAAGTTTTTACGCTCTCATGAGGAGGTTTTTCAGACGTTCTGATATAGAGTTGCGCAAAAGTGTAATGGAAACACTTTTTCTGCATTTACAAGTCACAGGACGTGGCGTGCGGTGTCACATGACCAGTCACTCTGAGACAACATGGCGTGGTACGCGTGGACAGAAGTGGAGACGAGACTTTTCTTAACATCATACTCATTTGCTTTTGAAATACATACTGACTTTTCCTATGAACGATCATCAGTTGCCTTTGTGTTTTGTTCAAAATTGTCCAGACAAGCGCTGAACAGGCAACAGATTTACAGCGTCCAGCTTCTTTTCAGTGGATTCACGCAAGATGAGATTTTACGAGATTTGTGATTGCAAGGCTCATGCCCAAAACTGCCTTCAATGGAAACACATTCAAACTGCAGTTGTACTTAGTCGACATGTAAGAAATATGGCTTTTATTTTGCGAAAAACTGTAATGGAAATCCAGCTATCGTCCAAGATGACACATAACCTGGCCAGCTTCTTCTTCTCAGACAATACCACAGAGGTCCCAACTCCACCCCGGCAACATCCCAGATAATCGTGATCTAACAGTTCTCTCAGAGGAAGTCGAACCCGAGTTTATCTGCAAGTTTTCTTCTCTGAGTGAACTACAAAGATGCATGTCTTTGTATCTTTTTCTTAAGCTGGGCACACACTAAAAGAATCTTTAAGGATTTGGAAAATGTAAGAGACCCCGCACAGGATGAAATGCAATCCTCAGAAAAATTTTGGAAATTTTATTTTGGTCAATTAACTTAAATTAACCTACAAACTTTAATAAAATCAGTCGATGTTGTATTGCATATTGTTGGAAGGCCTGATTAGTCACCTTTACAATGAGGTATGACTTGTATGGATCATGCATTTGTTGAATTAGCAGCACTGCTAATTCACAGAAGTGCTGTCAATTAGGTGCCGAAGAGGGAGCAGTCATACTCCTGTGACTGGCACACACCTGGCAAACAAGAGTGAATACCTACAGGAGATTTTGGTATATGTTTTGCATCACTACTCACACGTTTAGCTGTGTTGCTCAGTCCATGAATGTGCAATCCTTACAAGTTATACCTCTTTGTAAAGGTGACCAATCAGGCTTTTCAATGATATGTAATACAACACTAATTTGTATTACTAAAGTGGAGAATTAATAGACTGAAATGTTTTAAACTTTTTTTATTAGTTTGAAATGACAGATTTGACAGTTTTGTTCTTCTTCATTGAGAATTACTACCAAGGCCATGCTTTCTGCTGTCAACAACTGTGCCAACTGTTCAGAGAGCTAGAATTATTAATCTACTTTTGTGTCCTGAAAGGAGGAAACTATGTAGCTCATGGAGAAATGGCAGAGGACACAGATTAAGTGTCTCCATCTAAAGCCTGGACGATAAGACCCAGCTGTACGGTCTGGTTCCACAAAGCAGTCTAGTTTGGCAACAATTTAGCTCATTAAACTCTGATCTAGTCTGTGTTTTCTAAGCTGGTTGTTCGGCTCTTCATTTGGTACCAGTTTGGCTTTTGAAATGTGGATTAACCTGAGAGCTCACAGCTATTTTTTCACCAATATGTCTCTCCTGGACTTATTGTCTTTAAAAGCTTGTAAAACATGAACCCTGTGGGGCAAAGTCAAGCTCTAAACATCCTTTTCTTCAGGACACCCTGGGCTTCATGAGTATGTGGGTTGTAGCAATGTAACTTGCATTTTTAAACAGTTATGTGCCTATAAAGACGAAAGAAAAAAACTAATCAGAAATTAAAACTCATTATGTTTTAAACACAGTTAACATTTATGACTCAGAGTTTTTTTTTGCACAAATTTGTTCTTCCATCTCTTTGGGACTAAAGGATTTGAAAATAATAATTCTGTGATGAAAAGACTTCAAAATATTCACATTTTTACCAAAAAAACCCCTCTTGCACTAGGAGTCTGTGCACACGTGTTGTTCAGCAAAGCTTGACATGACACTGAAACAGCTTCCCGTTGGTTGTCACAGCCCAGTTGCAATGCATTCTGGGATGTCCCCAGACGATATGGTGGTGGGATAACCGGCTAACTGCAGCAATATTTAAAAAAAAAAAAAGGATTAAAATGGATACAAAGACATTCAGTATTGGAGTTACTGGTGTGGATTTTATCTTTTAAGACCGAGGAAAGTCAGTGATGAAGTCAGGAAAGTTCCAGGCTCTCTAGAAAACTTTCTTTAAGAGCTATGAACGCATAGAAAACATCATTAGAAAGGCACAACAGAGAGCTTTTACAGGAATCCACAAGAATGTGCCTACGAACTATGGATCAAAACTTACCAAGCAATTTACAAGGGATTTGAGTTCTAAGGGTTAATAATTGCAAAGGACGAAGGAAAGGAAACTGGAGCTCAAACGGGAGCTGGCTACCATACTGTCTGCTTACATTTGACTAGACAACGCTAGGAGGGCTGCAGGAGTGAGTAAATTGTGCTTTTGATTGCCTCCACGCTGGGTAAAGTGGTTGAATTGTGGTAAAAATCTCTCTTTTGTAAAGTATAGGGATCGTTTTCAATGTATGTAGAAATTCTCTGACAACAATTGCAGCATGGGGTCCATTCAGAGGTTTAAATTGCTAACTTTTTCTATTTCCATTCATTCATAACGGCTGTCCCCACCTTCCTGAACCCCAACATGTTATCAGGATCACATGACTGCAAGAAACGTATAAGACTGGCATGTCAGAATTTTTCTTGCATCTTCTGTGTAGATTGAAACTCTATGCTTGTCGAGTCTCCTGTCTCTTGGTAAAGAATTATATTAGTTGCATGGTGTGATGTGCTATCTTAAAGACAGAATAAATCCTGCAGTCTGAATCGGCCTCAAGTCTCTGTGGTATGTTTGCACATTCAGAGGCTTGCAGATGGAAACATGGGGAGGTTATAAACAAACAAACGTCACATTGCACCGTGTCATCTAAGAAGAGGAAAGCATGCGAGGCAGTTCACAAAGAAAGCCTGAGTCATGACTTCTTCTCACGAGCCCGTTGATGCCGCTCTGAGTCACGCCTTATCAGACATGCAGGAATCTCCAAAAATACTCCGCAAACTGAGCTACAGCCTAAAAACACATACTGAGCGTGCTCAGTGCGACTCATGCTGCCTGCGCTGAGGGCAGATGAACACAGCCTCGTCCGTCTACCAGTCTCACGCCGAATCCCATCATGCTTCACTTCTCAGTGTCAGCTGTGTGGCCGTAGAGATGAGTGCGGATGTGCCGCGGCCGACTGTACGCTGCTGTGTGGGTCTCTGGTTGTGTAGCTGTGAGGGGATTTCCCAGCTTCCCTCTGTGTGGTTCAGTTGTGTCAATCTGCGGGCAGAGAGCCTCTCAGAGGAAAGGTCAAAGGTCGAGTCCGCTGTTGGCGGCACGCTGAGGTCTGGCCCGGTCAAATCATCCTCTGACAGTGGATCATTGCAGTGTTTTATGCAGATCAATAAAGCCTCTGATATCTGTCATTAAGCCTAAAAGCTTTTCCATTGGCTGCTCCAAACATTTACTCTCTGGTTGACCTCTCCGGTTTGTTTGGATTGAGACTGGGCAGTGGTAGCAACTGAAAATGTTTGACTCAGTCCAGCTCAGATTCAATAACACTCTGCATGTTTGCATACAGTTAGAAGAGCGGACACAACTTCTCTTTAAACATGAATCATCTTTCCAGCAAACTTCTCCCAAAAGGATCCATGCTGCTATCAATAAACACAGATTGGCCAGGAGCCTCTATACTAGCAGCAGGAGGAACTTACAGTCCCAATCTCTCATCATGATGTTGTGATTTCTGCAGCCCTCTGGAGCACCTTTTGTGTGACTTGTTAGACTCAGTGGAACAGCCTTGAGCCTCAGCCCATCAAACACATGATGAAAATGGCTGCACAGTCAAGTCTGGACATCTTCTGAGCTTGTCCTTTCAATCACCTCTTACAAAGCTGGAGATCTTTTCGTATGGGTTCTTACACTCGGAAGCAAACTGTTTGGTGCAGTGCAAGGAGTGACACTAGAGGAAAGAGGAAGGGAGAATAGAATAGGGGGTCTCATTTATAAAACAAAGTCCAGAATCCAGACTTGAAGGTCTAAGTGTGCCCAAACCTCCGAAAATTGCATGTGCCAAAAATAATACAGATTTTTAAAATTGGGAAAATTCACATCTTTGAGCAACTCTCTCTTTATAAATCCTGATCAACCTGGAGATGTACACACGTAGATCTGCGTCCGCCAACGTCCAGCTTTAAACAGTCAATGTGAAGCTCCTCATGGATAAAAATGCATGCAAATTAACTGGCAGATCAAAGGTGAATGGCCGTTCAGTATGAGTGCAACTGGAAGAGAGTAGAAGAAAATAAACAGTTGGACCCGTGATTTTAAACGTGGGGGTTGGGAAGCTGAGAGAGAGTCTCCAGATGCCTTAAAAAATACTTGAGAATTTAAGGGGTCTACATATTTGCAAGTTTTCATCCCATTTAACCACATTTTTACCATTTAAAAATATTTTTTGTAAAATTCAGACTCTTTTTGCCAGTTTTTTCTGCCTTCTTTTGCCCCTTCTAAACCAATTTTTGCCACTATCCACCTATTTCTGCCTCTGTTGACCCATTATTGCCACTATTAACCACTTTTTATGCCCTTTATAACTACATTTCATTATTTGCTATGACTATTTTTGCAACTCTGCAAATTTCCATCCATTTTTACCACGTTAAACCCATTTAGGCCACTTTTTAATCCTATTTCACTACTTTTATTCCAGTTTTTGCCAGTTTTACATGTTTTTGTCATTTTGGGCTTATCTTTGACCAATTTTATCTAATTTTTTTGCCAGTTTATCCCATTTCTGCCAATGTCTGCCTGTTCACCTCCCTCAGTTAACTGATTTTTGCCAGTTTCTACCAATTTTTCTCCCCATTTCACCAAATCTCCACCCATTTAACACTTTAAACCCATTTTGGGCACTTTCTAATCCCCTTTAACTACTTTTTATCCCTGTTTCTGGCCACTTTAACACATTTTTGTCATTTTGTGCTTATTTTTTGCCAATTTTATCTAGCATTTTGCCAGTTTAGCTGATTTCTTCCAATTTTTGTCTATTCTTTCCCATCAGTGTACCAATTCTTGCCATTTTCAACCAATTTTTCTTCTCATTTCCCCAAATTTCCATAAAATTTTGCTCCTTTAAACCTATTTGGGCCACTTTCAATCCCCTTTTACAACTTTTTATGCCTGTTTTCCATCAGTTTTACCCCATTTTTGCTATTTTGTGCTTATTTTTCGCCACTTTAATAATTTTTTTTGCCAGTACGTATGTGTAAATGTTTAATGTAGTTCTCATTAGTAGTTCTCGTAAGTAGAGAAAGAAGTGTTTAAATGTTTTTCTCTGTTAAAAGGCATCATGTGTGCTCAAAAGCCTTTGAACAAAAGTTGAATTTACATTCATCTTTTTTGCTGTCTTCAAACTCATGATTACACATGAATCCCCGAAGTATAGAAGTGTTTTTAAAGGTTCAGCCATGAGCTCATTAACTAGCTTTCACTCACACTGTGATGAGTCTTAGCTGTGTCATTATTATAAGCATTAACTTGCTGAAAACCATGGGTGAGGGATTATTTGGATCGCGTGTTGAGTTTAGGCGACTGGAGAACGCTCCGAGTTCAGCTCCATGTGCTGTCTTAATTCTGCGGCGATGACACGCAGGCCGCGTTCGGGATGGACTCAGCGGCAGAGGGAGGATTAGGACGACTCATACCGCACTCCTGGGGTTAGGAAGACAGCGGACGCTGTGACTCAAATGGGGCTAATCTGCTCTTTTTAATTGTGTTTGCTTAAGGATATGGAGAACATAGAATGTACATATTAACTACAGAGAGGAGGGACGAGGATGACTGTCAGTTTAAGAAGGAAAGAGAAGTTTGGGATTTCTAAGACCTCTGGACTAATAGTTTAATGGAAGCAGGAGCAGAAGAATTAGGAGAAGTCTTAAGTTAATGGAGATTCATTCCACACACTCGCAGAGAACTGTGCAAGAATTTAAAACTTCCATATAGTAGTAGAAAAGTTTGAGCTTCTGACTTCTAGACTGCACAAATATGTGCAGCGGAGAATTTTAACATCCATCCATTTTCTACACCGTTTATCTCGTTTGGGGTCGCAGGGGGCTTGAGCCTATCCCAGCTGTCATTGGGCAAGAGGCGGAGTACACCCTGGACTGGTCTCCAGTTAATCACAGGGCCAATTTAGAGTCACCAGTTAACCTAACAAGCTTCTCTTTGGTGGTGGGAGTACTGGGTCAGGTTCCTCTTTTAAGCACCGTTCTTATGCAATAGATGTCACATAGACTTTTGTTTTCAGAGTCGAAGAAACGTTTCTACTGTCTCAAAGTTCCATGTCAATAGCCAACTTGTTTACTCTTCCCTGCTTTTCCGTTATCGCAGATCAGCCCTGGTTGGGACCAGGTGTGGTAGACTGATCTTAAGTCTTGGGCTGCAGTGCCGACTCATGAGTTAGTGAGAGCATCTTTCTGTGATCTCTTGTGTTTTTGACTTTCAGTGTAATCATGCATTTCTGTGTTGTTTACCAGATGTTGTTCTAATATAGTCTAAGCTTGGTCTTGTTGCCTTTGTGTTTCTTTAAAGCTGGGTGTACACTGTACTATTTCCAGCCAGCTCTACAATAGTCATGTTGGAGTGTCAGCTCACACTGTGTAATTGAATCAGTTACAATGCACGGCCATCACACATGATTTCTGTGCCCACACTGTACGGTCTGATGGTCGTGCATGACCTGAGTGCTCATGCTATGGTGATGTCAGGACTGGCTGTAACAGATCTCAGGGTGGTTTCCTCCTAACAGTCTCCCAGATGGAGGCTGAAGTCACATGGTCTCACACGAATGCATATTCAAAAACTCAGCATTAACAGAAAAGATGGCTGCAAATTGCTACAACATAAAAAACATGTAGCACAAATGTATATTCAGAATGCTTAACATCAGGTTCTCAAATGTTGTGTCATGGCACACTAGTGTGAAAATTAGTACCATTATATGTTATTACTGCAACTTCATGACAAGTACGGTAACCAGGCCCCCAACAGGATTGGCTGGGCCCCTGAAAAACCCAGAGAATGGACCTGTCCCAGCTGTGATTTACTGAGGATCTCAGTGAATGTGTGTTGGATCAGTAGCATTGTTGCTAGCATCCTTGCTAACAGTTACCTCAATTTGAAAAGTGTGTCAAGGTATTACTGGGTTTGTATGGTGGTATTATTTATTTGGTCTGCTTTTAACCAATTCAAGCACTTTTTCTACCCGTTTTGCCTCTTCTTTTAACACCTTTATCCCATTTTTGCTGCTTTTTGTCCATTTTTTGCCATATTTTCAGAATTTTGCCAGAGTTAATCAATTTTGACCCTCTTTGCCACTTCTTTTGACGCCTTCAACCCATTTTTGCTGCTTTATTGGAATTATTTTTATCACAGTTATTCCATTTTTGCCAATTTTGCCCCTTTTTTTACCAGTTGTGGACCAGTTTGCCTCTTCTCTTTACCACTTTTAACCCATGTCTCCCTTTTTACCCTCTTTTGCCATGATCTGGCCACTTTTTGTCCAATTTTAATACATTTTTAAAACTTACTTAAACCCATTTTTGCATCTTTGTCGCCATTTTTTGAACATTACTAAATCACTTTTTGTTTTTTCTTTAACCCTCCTTTGCCACTTTAACCCAAGTTTTTGCTTTTTGGCCAATGTTGCCACTTTTTAAAATCACTTTTTACCCATTTTCGCCACTTTTCTCCCATTTTTGCCATTGTTTGACTAACTTTTGTCCAATTTTGCCACATCAACCACTTTATCGCCAGTTTTCACCCATTTTTTGTCTCTTTTCTCAATAATTCAGTTCTTCTCAACTAAAGTCCTACTTTATTTTCAGGCATCCTGACGTTTGTGCACATTAGGGATGCGTGTGGTTAATCAGTAAAATAGTTAAATTTGTGTATCAAAGCAGCCATCCTGGAATCTACAAGTCAGTTAAACTAATAACCTATAATTTTTTACAAACACAGGTTTGAAGCCCGGTCTATAATGCTCTTTTAAAGTGTAATGTACCTCCTGCCACTGCCTGTTTGCTAATTGAAAGCCTTTTGCATTTGCATTGCGTCTCTTTGTCTTCACATTGTATTTGTTTGCAACCATCGTTTCTGTAACGGCAGAAGGTTCTGAAAATGCATGTGTGAGACTTTCAGGCCATTCTATTTCCAGGCATCAGATAGCTGCAATCAGGTTCAAATCCGCTCTCACCATAGCTCTTACACAGTAGCACTGCCAGCAAGCACAACTAGCAGCACAGTGATAACAAATATTCAGTGTGCAAACACGACTAGCAGCACAGTGATAACAAATATTCAGTGTGCAAGCACAACTAGCAGCACAGTGATAACAAATATTCAGTGTGCAAACATGACTAGCAGCACAGTGATAACAAATATTCAGTGTGCAAACACAACTAGCAGCACAGTGATAACAAATATTCAGTGTGCAGACACAACTAGCAGCACAGTGATAACAAATATTCAGCTGGAGGTCTCAAGGTCGGGCTATTTTCTGCCCATTTATTTCTTTAATTATAGTCAGGGAATGTACAGTGAAAAGGCATTCCTGCTATCCACATGGAGATTTAAGAAAGACAGTTAAAGGAAAGAATGCCACAAAGTTGAGGATTTTGCTTGTTTTCCCTGTATGTGCAGTCGCACGTCTAAAATATCAAAATGTCAGGAATCCATCGGACCAGTGGAGGCAGCTGGTCGAGCAAGGGTACACTACGTGGCAAATGACAGGCTAAAGGTGAGTCATGTGACTTAAAATTTGTGTCTGAATTTGCCGAAAATCAAACAATGTATTCCCAGCTTTAAGGAGCATTTCTGCAGTCTCCTAAAGAGTTTTTGTTCTAGTCAGCTGCTTGGCTGCGGTAGGTTTTTGGTTTTGGCGTATACTTTTTATACTTCCCTGCTTACTGAAAATATTAATAAATCAGACCAGAACTCAGTGACACTGATGAATTCACAGCAGATAATGCAATTATTTAGCTTGAAGACAAAGCCTCTGTTGTTCCCAGAGACAAAGAAAAACACCTTCTGTCTCTGCGTGGGCTGAGATATAGGGCCATTCTGTTTACTTAGGTGTTTAAATAAAGTTTTTAAATACAGTATGGGAAGTTTGGAGCATTTAGAGAAAAACAAATTGCATGAACTCGTTTACCTTTTTTCTTTGGTATGACTCAGAAGCGTCACTAGTATAGTTAGCTCTAGAAAGCACTAATGCACTGACACTAATGCTTTCTATCATCACTTAAATCCTGATGATGTGGCCTAAATATTCCACTTTATCAACAACACTGAGTGTTTGATCCAAAATAAAGAAAGATAATGGAGATTTGCTTCACATCTGTGGATTTTACTGTCTGCACCTTACACAGAGCTGTATTTCCTCCTGTGAATGTCTCTAGATTATTGACTAGCAGATGATATTGATCCTGGGTGATTGCAGCCGTAATGAATCCAAATTTAATCTGATTTGTTCCCGTATAAAAACATCTGATTGAGTAGTTAAAGAGAAGGCTGCTTTTTTCCAGCCTCTCTAGCTGCAGAAATCCCTCCACCCCTCCTCTCCTGCCTCCGTCTCTGAGCCTGATTCCTCGTGTCAGACTCAGAATAACCTCCATCGATCCGCCTCCATCTCTTTGCAGCTGCTCTTTGGCCCCGCTGGCCTTCACATCCTTTGTCCCCGGCCTGACTAAGGATTGGCCATCAGCCTCTGAGCTTCCTTTAAAACCTTGACGCTGATACGGTCACGTCCCATCTTTTCTGCTCTCTAAACAATGAGCTCATATTGACCTCTGTCTGAATAGATTCTGGTTCTCTGCTGCCGTATTGATGGCTGCTCTTTGTGCAGAAGTCATTAAGCTATTTTATTTGCTCTAAAATGAACAGAGGGGTCAGTAAATAACAGACCGGGCTGTGGGGGAGTGGGCGTTTTGGTGTTACGGGCTGTTCTGGTGCAGCTAAGAGCATTATAAAACTGTCAATAGCAGTGTGTCTTCTGTCCGTGTTCACAATCCTGTTCGCAAAAACACACACGCAGCAGGAGCCCCACACTCGCCGATCAGCCTTTCTTCAAGCTCGCCGCTGCTTCCTCTTTCAAGGTCAAACTCGGCTTACCTGAAGCACCGGCTGCACAGAAGAGATAGAGGAGAGGAGGAAGAGTGTGGATTTTATAAAGACACAATTCTCATCTGTAGCCTTCAGCTTGCTCAGGAAAACGTTACAACAGCTTTGTTTTCTACTGCTTTAAACCGTCAAAACTAGGGCTGTTAATAGATTACAATTTTTAATCAGGATTAATCTCACAAATTTCATAGTTAACTCAAGATTAATCACAAATTAATCACATCTTTTTGTCTGTTCTAAATGCCTTACAGGACTATTTCTCAAGGTTTAAATACCATTATCAACACAAGTGGACAGAAATGCTTTCTTTATATAAATGTTTGTTCATGTCAACAACCCAAAACAACGACATGAAGTCCAGAAAATTCTCTAGACTAAGCTCAAAGATACTGACGTTCCAAAAATCTGCTGAGAGAATAACATGGTAAACTCCAGACCAACAAGGACAGCAGATGGAGATACTGACCTTAATGTAAGATGATTGAATAATGCCACAATGTAGAGTCCAACTTCAGACTTCTAGAAGTTACTGCTCTGTTCTCAGCAGCTGAACACAGAACAGATCTAACCATCACATATGGACATAAAGAACACAGTCAGTGAAGTTTAAATCACTCAAAGATCATTCCTGATCCTTCACACGACACCAAGAGGACTCACAACAGGATGATGCAAACAGAGACTGAATACAGTTAGAGTTACACCACACATCACTGAGAGCTCAGCAGTAAGGCACAGTCACATCTCATCCACTGTTCAGAGGTGAGTAAGGTTGACACGTCTGCCCTGCTCAAGAGAAAAAGCAAGTAATCACTTAAGAAATGTCTGCTATTATTTATCATCTTTTTATTTTGCCCAACCGTAAAATAAATGCTGACAGTAAGAAATTACTGTCATCAGTCCAGTAGATTTACTGGAATGATGTCAATAAACATAAATTTGAAGCTGCTGACACACAAAGTCAAAAAGGTCAAAAAAGAGCTACAGATTTAATCTCAAACATTTTTTTCTTCATAAATAAAGGGGAATCCACAGTCTAATAATGCTTTTTAGCTTATATTATGATACTCTACAGAGCCTCTTCACTGTCAGGCTCCCAGCCTCTGCTGCCCTGTCCCCTCCTCCTCCTCCTCCTCTTCCTCCTCCTCATGATGTAGATGTACGTTCACCAGCGTCAGACCGTCTCCTATAGAGACTGCAGACACTTTGACACTTCTGCAGCATCTTGATCGACTGTTTTTTTTTTTTTTTTTTAATTTTATTTGGCAGTTATTTACAGTTCCAGTCAGTCATTTTAGTAAGTTTTGTTTTCTCTGAATACCTTCACTCTCAAGCAGGAGCTGAGTTGGGATAGGAGAGGGGGTAAACTGACAATATAACTGTCAACTGTCAATATAAAGGGTCAGCCTAGCTGTAGTGACGGTTCATAGCAGATATAAATAAATGAATAAATCATGCTGGCCCAAAAGTGAGTCGGCCCACTGGGAAATGCCCGGTATGCCAGATAGCGAGTCCGTCCCTGCTTCCAGTGTTGTCTGAGCGTCTCTGTTGTAAACAATCCAGTATTGCTAAGGGGCGGCTCTGCATTAGCGGTGTGCTGGGCCAGCGAGTGGTACAGGCTAATTAAAGGGGACATATTGTGCAAAAATCACTTTTTCCGGCTTTTCTAACACAAACATGTGTCCCTGGCCTGTCCACAATCCCCTCAAGTACCAGAAAAATCCATTCCCTCTCCCCCTCTCTTTCTCCACCTTTCAGAAAATGTGTGCTGAAAGAAGCTGCTCTTAGATTTTACATCTAGTGACCTCACCAGGGGCCTTTAGCACCCGCCCCCAGGTTTAGTGGGCCCTCCCCTACTTGGAGGAAAGTTCTGCCCTCCTCTACTGATCCTCTCTGCTACCAGCTGAGATGCTGGATAGCTCAGTGGGTTACCCTGCTGACTGTGGTCTGGGAGATTGATGGTTTGAATCCCAGTCTAAACTTTGGAAAAAAAAGTGTCTGTAATACCATGAGTGCTGCATCCATTTCCTTAGAGGGGTGTGGTCAGGGGCGGAGTCGGACAGCTAATTACCATTTAAAGCCACAGACACAGAAATGGCTCGTTCTGAGAAGGGCTGAAACAGAGGGGTTTTTAGACATGCAAAAATCCAATACTGGATTTTTTTCAGCAACAAACTTCACAGGCATGTTTTGGGGACCTCTGAGAACAATATAAACTTGTCTTGAAAGGGTAAAATATGTCCCCTTTAAGACTCTAGGAACTCCTGGTAACTCAGTTCATGTCGACAGTAAGAAAAAATAACTTCAGTCTTATCTGGCATGAGCTCAAAGCTCACCTGCCATTCAAAAGTCTCTGTCCTTTATCTATTTCTGCTCGTTGCACTGCATCACGACGGCGCCGCTTCCTGATCTGGCAAACTACGAGATGGGTCGAGGGTCACACAGAACACGCATGCGTTAATTGTGCGACAAAAAAATGAGTGGCGTTAAAAGTAATTTGAGTTAACACGATATAAACTTGTTAACTTTGACAGTCCTAATCATAATCATGACGTTTAATGTCTTTTTAAAGCCCTCTGATTCATGATGGTGCTTTTATTTTGATTACAGGCAGAAAAACAACTTTCTCTGTGATTGGATTTTTGTTTTGTCGGAAACTAGACTCATACAGGTGACAGCAGATGGTTTTTGCATAATCCTGTTCAAATGGACCAATCAGTACCTATGCTTACATCTGTGTTAATTTTGGCGGCTATTTTAGATTTAGTCTTTCCAAAGTCCAATTCCAAAAAAGTTGGGGTGCTCTGTAAAATGTAAATAAAAAATAAATGCAACATATTCTGCTCACAAAAGAACATGAACAACATATCAGATGTTGAAACTGAGAATTTTCACCATTTCATGAAAATATTAGCTAATTCTGAATTTAATGGCAGCAACACGTCTCAAAAAAGTAGGGACAGGGCCATGCTAACCATCCCATCTTCTTATAACTACGCTCTGTAAACGTCTGATGGGTTTTGGGAGAGGAATGTTGTCCCATTCTTGTCTGTAGTAGGATTCTAACTGCTAAATAGTCCAGGATTTCTCGTTTTATGATGCTCCAAATGTTTTCAACTGAAAAAGGTCTGGACTGCAGGGAGGTGAGTTCAGCACCAGGACTCTGTGAAGCAATGTTCATTTTGGCAGCTATTTTTAATTTTAGTCTTTGTTTTAGTCTTTATATGAAATGCATTTTAGTTTTAGTCACATTTTAGTCATCTCTTTCCTTTTTAGTTTTAGACTAGTTTTAATCCAAGCATTTATTTTCTTTGGGGTCCCTGCTTTCTACAGCTGAGAGGCAGAATAGCTACAGATGCAATGTGTTTTGAGAGATTTGCTCACAGTGGAGAAATATCACGGATTTTGAATGTCCAACCAAAACTAAATCACATTTTAGTCTAGTTTTAGTCATCTTGATGAAAACTAGACTTATTTTTTGTCAGTTTTAGTCATCACAGATCTATATCTGTCAGTATTATTCTGGTTTTTGTCATGGAGAAAAAGGCTCTTGACAAACATTTTTAGTCATAGTTTAGGTCGACGAAATTACCACTGCCATGCTGTTGGGATGGATGTGGTTTAGCATCGGCTTGCTGAAATCGTCAAGGCCTTCCTGGAAAGAGACATTGTCTGGATTGGAGTACATGTTTCTCTAAAACCTCTCTCTACTTTCAGCATTGATAGTTCCTTACCAGATGTGAAAGCTGTCCTCGCCATAGGCACCAATGCAGCCCCATACCATCAGAGATGCAGGCTTTAGAGCTGAGCCAGGAGAACAAGCTAGATGGTTCCTCTTCTTTTAAGTCCACAGGACATGGCATCTGTAGTTTTAGAAAGGAATTTCACATTTTGATTCCTCTGACCACAGAACAGTTTTCCATTTTGCTTCAGTCCAATTTAGATAAGCTTTGGCCCAGAGAAGACAGTGGTGTTTCTGGATCCTGTTCATGGGCTCTTCTTTGCACGATCCAGCTTTGACTTGCATTAGTGGGTGGCACAGTGAACCATATTGACTGACAATGATTACTGGAAGTGTTCCTGAGCCCATGCAGTGGTTTCCAGTAAAGAATAATGCCTGTTTTTAATGCAGTGAGGGCCATGATCATCAGCATCTAATACATTACTATTACTACTATACTATTTTTTCCAGATTGACAAGTCTCTGCCCATCTTTATTTCCGAGAGACTCTGCCTCTCTAAAATGCTCCTTTTATACCCAGTCTTGTTACTGACCTTTTACCAGTTAGCTGCATTAGTTGCAAAATGCTTCTCCAGCTATTACTTTTCCAGCCTTTTGTTTCCCTGTCCTTACTTTCTGTGTTGCTGTGTTGCTGCCATCACATTCAAAATGAGCTAATATTTACATGAAATGGTTAAATTTCTCAGTTTCTACATCTGATATGTTGTTTTTGAGATTTGAAAATCATTGCTTTTTTTTGTTTGTTTTTTTTTTCATTTTACACATTGCCTAAACTTTTTTTGAAATTGGTCTTGTACTCTCCTTGAACTAATTCAATGCTAAATTGCAGATCTAACATAAATGAAAATACTCATAGACAGACTGGTACTGCTACTGAATTGCAAAGATGGACTGAACAGGGAGGAAAGTGTCAGTGACCCTTTGAGGAGGAACATCAGGCCACACTCTGACCTCAGATTGTCTCATGTGCAGCCAGCCTTAGCTGCAGACTGAGTGAATATTTTATTATTGGACCATTTCCCCTGCAGACTGCAGTCACTTGTTGCTATGCAGAATTTCCCTGCTCACTATGACAGCAACAGGCAGCTCAGTTGATCCTGACACACTTTTTGTTATCTGAAGTCTCTGTGACCTTTAAAGTCTGGCTGTCACTTAAACCGCAGCGCCTCTGCAGACCACTCCTCGGCGAGCAGCCGAGCGTCTCCAGACTGACACAGCTCAATGAAAAATCATTTCTGAGAGGCTGGTCGAAGAGGTGCAAGGAGCCAAATCAGTGACTCCATCCTTTATTTTCCCTTCTTCCACCCTGCTGACCTCTGCGTCACCCTCCTCCTTCTTTATCTAGCCGATGTCATGCCATTGATCTTGGACAATCTTGCTGTTACCAGACACCGCACTCAGCCACTCTTAATATTTAATGAAGGATCAAGGCCATCAGCCGCAGCAGCTTTTCGAGCTTTTAATGGCAGAGTTTTCCTGGGATGTTTTTGCACTGTGACCTCCAGAGCGTTTCTACAAATTGCCACAGACGTAAAAGCTTTTACCATCTTTCATTCTCACTCTGCTGTTGGAGGAATCCTAAAATCAGAGCTGGATATTTCTGCCATTTAGAAACCTGCTAATGGTATGACAACTTTTCCATCCAAACACCGAGCTATGGATTACTGCCAAAATGTTTTCAAAGTATTTCTTAAATGCCAGAATGCCTCAGTAATGATTCTGGTATTCTGAAGTCAGGGCCCTGTCTTTACACATCGTCAGGCAAGGAAGAAAAAATCAAAATAGCTTGAATAAATTTAATTTCCCCCCAAGTCTAAAAGAGATAGGGTGTCAGAACTCCGAAGTTGTCAGGTGTTTTTTGGTGCATACTAGGCTCCTGATTTAGTTAACCATAATAAGTTTCAGATTAAGTGACTGCAGAAGGAGTTCTCAGGTACAGTACATCGGTTTTCAAACTTTAATTGCCCAAGGCACACCTAAGATTAAGCCAATATTTCAAAGCACACCATATCCATTTCCCTTCGAAATACATGTTACAGTATCTTCAGTTCAGTCAGACTCAGTCAAGAAACACAAATAGTTTGCAGTTATAATACTTCAGTTTTCATAGCAGCTGTTTTTAAGCATTTGTTGCAGTTATTTTGGTGCTATGGCTGTTCTAGGATCCCCCTGCCTGTCCTCGAGCCTTCATGGAAAGCATTACATTCCATTCCTTCCTGTGCCTACAAAGGAGAGCAGAGCAGGCATCAACCACAACAGAATGACACTGATTAAGTCATATGTGGCATGATGGAGGAGCTGGGGTGGAGGAGGGTTGCAAATGCAGCTTGCAGAGGGAACAGCACAGAGTGGGTAGCCAGGGCAGCTTAAATAAGGCGGTATGGGTGCCGATAGGCCAATAGGGTGCTTAGCATGAATCAGTCAGCTGATGAAGGGCTTGCATAAGATCAGCTGATTTCAGTGAAACAGGCAGTCCTTGACATCATTGTCAGCCAGAAGGAACGCTATATGCTCATTTTGTTGTATATAGTTTACGCTATTTGATTTTACAAATGCCCATGGCACACCTAGACTTGCCTCGAGGCTCACCAGCGTGCTTTGCCACAATATTTGAGAACCACTGCTCAGATACATTGTGAGACACTCATATTTCTACAGTACTTTAACCAGTGCCTGGCTGTAATGTGGTTATACCACCAGCTGGTGGCTTTAGAGCAGTCAAATGCTGAGAGCATACTCCCACTGAATAACAAAGAAGACAAAAAAAGCACAAATGAGTTCTAAGAAACTTACTTAGCTTATCTTAACTAAGAAACTAGCTAATTTAGAAAAATTTAGTTAAAAAAAATCAATTTGATGATTTGTTTACATGTTATTTTCAGGTCAAGAGATTGTTTCTGAAGTTAACTGAGCTTATTGGATGAATTTCCAGCAACTTTGGATTCATAACTTTACTTGAACATACTGTGTGTTGTTTGAAGTGTAAATACTTGGGGATAAGAATGCAGACAGTGTAAAAGGGTCCTGACACAGGCAGCTGCAGACCTGAAAACTACCCCCCAAATAAAAATGAATAAAGACGAATCGGATTGATTTCTTCTCTGCTATTGTAGGATGTCCTGCCCTTCTTGATTTTGATTGGCAAGTGGGGAGAAGGTTACCTGGCACCCAAGATGGATGGGTAAAACCCATCCATCTGGTAAACCACTAAGAGACAGCGTTTGGGAAAGGGCAGAGCCTTTAAAAAAAACTTGGAGGGAAATTGGATGAACGTTCAGCCTGTCACATCTTTACGGGCCAATCAGAGCAGCAAAACATGGCGTAGCTGTTATTGAAGGTAAGAGTAAACTCAATAGAACAGCATAACTTCAACCATGGCGACTGTAGACATGTCAGTACACGACTTTTGTTGTATTTAAAAAGAAAACAACTCACTGCTGTTCTTTATGGTATGCTTGCATTCACATTGGCCAAAAAGAACTGGACTTTGGGGTCAAGTGTACCTGGATCTGGTCCTAAGGTCCCAGGTCTCTTGTATGAAACCACACTAAATCAGAACAGACTTAAAAGAGACATCTGAACCAGTATTTCCAAATCAGGGATGTGTACCAAACAGTGCTGTAACTGATATTAGACAGGACCAGGAAATGTTATTTTCAGAGGTCAAGTTGGCAAATAAGGGCCTGAGTCCATAGCGGGCTTATTTAGCACTGGGAGCACTTATTTATAGTTCTAAACCAATGCATACCAGCATTCTGAGCCCTCAGCCTCTTTCTGTGTTTCTCACTGGCGAATCCACCTTGCAAAGCTCCCATCTAAACAGTTTGAGCCTGGTTAGAAAGTGACATAGGCATAGTTTGTCGTAGACTCTGACACTATTGGACTGAAGACATATGCAAGTGTGCACAGGCATGTGCTACTATTATATGTGATACTATTTAATTCCAGGGGTGAGAGGGAACCATTATGCCCCATGCAAAAAAACAACAACAAAAAAAAAAACTAACAAAAACTCCTTTATATGGTTTTCCTGCACTTTACATAAGCTGTGAACTTTTATCGTGCTAACATGCTGTCTTTTTATGTTTAGTAGTTTATTTTATCCAGACATTGAGTCTGTGAGTCTGTAATAAAGTTTTGAATCAAATTTAAGAAGGAGAATAGAACAGATTAAGTGGTACGAAGATTTGTGGTCATTTACAGTCACTCAGGTCTGTTTAAAGACAAAGCAATAAGGAGGTTGATTTAATATCAGCTTTAGTAGCATCATAAACTGCCCTGGGTGGATTTAGGCCTTGGTGGTGTTTTTTTTCCTCCAATATTGTCGTTGCTGCGGCCCAATGAAACTCTTTTCTGTCTGTGAGAATTACTGCCCTGAGTCTGGGCTCCAAAAACGATAAAACAACACTTGTATTGGCTCATTTCCTCCTCTCTCTGTTCTCTGCTGCAGGCTCTTAAACCTTTTAGTGGAGTTTTAGCACCCGGAGCATCCTGACCTGATAAATGACACATTATTGAGTTTTACAGCACACTCACACAAAAATCCCCCCTCAGGGGAATGGAGACGACTTTTCTCTCACTGAAGTTAGCTGCTTTTACTCAGACGCCATGTCTCAGAGTCCAAATTTCCTGAAATGTGTCAGATTCGATCCAGCGTGTTCAGCAGCAGCGGCCGACTTCCAAAGTTACCTGCAAGTCATCGAGTTTTTCCTGCCAAACGCTGACTCGACAGCGGCCCCTCCTCTTCTCCATTATGGTCCGTGCAGGCAGACATTCATCTCAATGAAAGCTCCTCTTTGTGTCCCTTTACTGAACTGCTGACAGAACCTTATTACTGGTTATTGTATCGCAGCTGGTAAATCTAAAAGGACAGAAAGTGCTCAGGTTCATTGGGGGCTCATTGAGGTTTTTGGAGACCCAAGCTGAATCCAGAAAAAATCTGCTTCGTCAGGGCATGCGTGACGCTTTTCTGCTGCACAATCAGAAGTTTGAGAGTGAGGTTAGGACCTGAAAAGTGACACGGTCTGACAGATCTAGGGTACTATGAGTCAATGTAGTAAGAGTGATTCTGTTTCAGCATGAAAAGTACAAAACTGGAATGTCACAACTGTTTTTCATCCTGCCTTTACAGATCACGTACAGTAAATATAAAAGTATTCACTCTCTAGGATGTTTTACCCTTTTATTGATTTTATAAATCAGTTATGTTCAGTGTAATTTGGATTTTTTATTCCATTCTTCTTTGCAAAACTTCTCAAGCTCTGTCAGGTTGCACAGGAATCAGGTGTGAACAGCCCTCTTTAAGTCCAGCCACAAATTCTCTGTTGGATTGAGGTCTAAGCTTTATTGGCCACTCCAGAACATTCACCTTGTTGTCTTAAACCATTTCTGTCTCAATTTCTCTGCATGCTTTGGGTCATTGTCTTGCTTGAAAATAAATCTCCCAAGCCGTGGTTCTCTTGCAGACTGATTAAGATTGCCACATTACAATACAATACAATACAAGAACTTTATTTATCCCTGAAGGGAAATTCAACACATTAATTTTACACTCTACCTTTACAATGAGATCCTGCCCCAAGTGGAGGAGTTCAAGTTTCTCTGGGTCTTGTTCACGAGTGAGGGAAGAATAGAACAGGAGATTGACAGGTGGATCGGTGTGGCGTCGGCAGTGATGCGGTCTCTGCATCGTTCTGTCGTGGTGAAGAAAGAGCTGAGTCGAAAGGTGAAGCTCTTGATTTACTGGTCGATCTACGTTCCCACCCTCACCTATGGTCATGAACTGTGGGTAGTGACCAAAAGAACGAGATCACAGACACAGGCAGCTGAAATGAGTTTCCTCCGCAGGGTGGCTGGGCTCTCCCTTAGAGATAGGTTGAGAAGCTTGGCCATCCGGGAGAGACTCGGAGTAGAGCCGCTGCTCCTCTGCGTTGAGAGGAGCGGGATGAGGTGGCCCGGGCATCTGGTCCGGATGCCTCCTGGACGCCTCCCTGGTGAGGTGTTCTGAGCATGTCCCACTGGGAGGAGGCCCCGGGGAAGACCCAGGACACTCTGGAGAGACTATAACACTCGGCTGGCGTGGGAACGCCTCAGGATCCCCCTGGAAGAGCTGGACGAAGTGGCCAGAGAGAGGGAAGTCTGGGCTTCCCTACTTAGGCTGCTGCCCCTGCAACCCGACCTCGGATAAGCGGGAGAAGATGAATGAAAGGATGGACCTTTACAAGCCATCCAGGGCCAGCTGCTGGGAAGCATCCCCACAGCATGATGCTGCCACCACCATGCTTCACAGTGGGAGTGGTGTGTTTGTGGGGATGTCTTGTCTGATGGCCACAAAGCCCCATTTTGGTCTCATTAGAGGAAAGAACTTTCTTCTACTTAACCATGGAGTCTCCCACATGCCCTTTAGTGAACTCTAGTCCAGGTATAATGAGTTTTCTCCAACAGTGGCTTTCTCTTTGCCACTCTACCGTAAAGCTTTGACTGGTGAAGAACCCGGCCAATGGTTGTTGTCTGCAGAGTCTCCCATCTCAGCTTGGAACTCCTTTAGAGCAGTCATAGGTGTCTTGGTGGCCTCTCTCACTCGTCTGCTTCTTGTACGCTCAGTTTGTGAGGGTGGCCTGATCTAGACAGATTTACACATGTGCCTGAGCCTTGGAAATGTCTTTGTATCCATCCCCTGACTTATACTTTTCAATAACCTTTTATTGCTTGGAGTGTTCTTTTGTCTTCATGGTGTAATGGTAGCCAGGAATAGGAAAAGTGATTAAGGTGCATGAAAACACTGCATTCAACTGGTTTAGCTTCCTTTATTGAAACATTTGTCATGTATACCTGCAGAGAGAAAAAGCATCACAGTGACAGTTGTCTTCTCCCCTCAGTAATGCTCTCTCCATCAGTCTGTCCGTCTTCTAATGCTCCCTTGTAGCCGGTCCATGTCAAAGATCACAGGTCATAATGAGTGAACGCTCCATAAAACCACACAGAGAGGATAGACTGTCCCGTCTAAATGAAGATGGATGTCCCTCTGCTCTAATGGTCTAATGTTCAACATGTGTCCCTGCAGCCGTATTCCCCGTCATGTGTCAGCTCCTCACCTGTTTGTGGTCTTTATTCTGTTTGTTGCGTGTTTGACCTCTGAGCGCTATCACAGAGGTCTCCAGAGGTCAGGCTTCTCACCGTGCTGTCGTTTAACCTGCTGACCCGGCCTCAAGCCACAGCTACACTTAATTAACACAACAACAGGCTGAGATGGGCACATGGGAGAGGACGAGGAGAAAAACAACACAGAGGGAGGATCCAGGAGCATGTTTATGACTAAGGATGCCTCAGAGTTCCTCTTCATCATGCTTTTACTAGAGAGTATGCTGACTGATCGTACCATGTTTCTTTGGGATTGATTCCAGCAGTCTTTCTTCCTCAGAATCAGGCTGAATCAGCATGATCACAAACTTTAGAAATCTGCCATGTTGGGCTCAGTTCTGACATCAGAAAGTCTGCTGTTTCACAGATTGAACATGTGTGTTATTTAACTTTAAACCTCTGAAATGACCAACCTCGTCTGCAGCGGTGTATGGTTTCGCTTTCATGCTTGCACTCCACCTGTAGGTCAGTAAAGTTCCATGCATATGTTGATGGTACGCTTAAAATTGACCGGTTTAACTGCTCTTGAAATGATTTTCCTTCAACTGAGAGAAATGCATCATGATGTGCAACAAAATCAAAGTCTTTCCAGCCATCTTTGACCCGTTCATCGCCAAGCTCAGTGAATCTAATCAGCCTTTACTGTGTTTTTTACTTGCTGAAAAAGTTGCTCTAAAGCTCTAGTAGTGCTGTTGTTCCTATTCAGGAAAGCTAAGAGCCGCCATGTACGCCCCATTCATGAAGTCTTTACAGGAAATGCATTGCAGTACTTGATGCAGAAGTAACCATGCTAAGCCGATAGACTGGTTAGATTGGTCAGCTATCTTGCATAGGGGGCCCGGGTTCATTTGAGGTGTGATAGCAAAGTGGACCAACTGGTGGACCAAAGGGAGGACGTGGCACAAAGTGTAATGATTCATGGATATCAAACCCAAGGCCCGGGGCCAAATCCGGCCCGTGGAACAGTTTAACCTGGCTTACATGATCATGTCTTATTTTTATCATACCTGGCACAGAGATGTGAGGTCTGCAGATTTAAACTTTTTAACTAATGATTTTAAATTGTATACACAGCAAAATCACCAAGTGTTAGATTTAACACTGAGAGTGTTAAATCTAACACTAGAAAAGTGTGTATATGTGTCCACTCTTTTGAGTGTTAATTTAACACTTTTCAAAGTGTTACTTTTTTTACACTAAACCAGTGTTACTACAACACTGTATGGTGTCAAAAATTTACACTGGTGAACACTGAGAAGTGTTAATAGTACTCGACACCGGCGTCAGTGTTAAAAAATCAACACTAAGGAGTGTATTACGATTAATTTCAGCAGGTGTAAAATACTGTGGATAGCAACTGCCCCTTTTCCACCAACCTGATAATAACAAGAAACAAGACATGTAAGTTCCACAAAATGGCTGCTGGACACACCTGCCAATATTGACACCTCACATTGTGAGGTATTCAACAGCAAGCAGGGAGTTTTGAGACGGACTCAAAGACAAAGCTTGTCCTGAGATGACAACCTGCCCTCACTCCAGAGTTATTCATAAACTGTCACCACAGCCGAGACTTGACCAACCTAGAGGACAACTACACTCATGGTGCAAAAGTGTTTATGCATCAAAAACTTAGGAACTCAAGATAATTCAAGACACATGTGCAAGTGAATCCCAGCAGTGACCCCTGTACAACAGGCAACATCTAAACACAGCTAATCATCTAAATACATCTAAAAACATCTGAACCCAGCTTAACACTCTGCACTAAGGCATGATGGGAAAACTCTGCCCTCCAGAGTTGCAAATGCAGTAGGTGGGGCTTGGATCAACTGACTCTCAGATTTAACACTGTCAAATAACTCCAACACTGAAGACCATTTACTCTGAATGGAGTTAAAATAACACTTTGAGTGTTAAAATCAACACTGAAATGTTTAACACTGAGAATTCAACACTCCAGTTTTTGCTGTGTAGTATTATTTTATCCTCTAAAACTCATTACCTTTAATTTAATCTCATGTTTCAACATTTAAATTTCACAATATTGAATTTTATCACATTATTTTGACTTTTAAAGTCACGATTTTGAATTTTATCTCTATTTTGACCTTAAAGTATCATGACTTCAACTTTCTATAACATATATATATATATATATATACCATCTGAAAACATTATTTTGGATTCTGATTTCATTTGCTGACCTTTTGAACTAATTAGTTTGACTTTTTATCTCAGATTTTGAGTCTTTAAACTTCTTTACATTTTGCCTTTTTTAAAATTTCAAAATCATTTTGGAGCTATTTTTGTTGTTTTCCCATAATTCATAGCTGGTGAACATGATGTTGACAGTTTGTGTTTAAGTGTTGACCCTGTTAGGCTCTCAGGTTACACCTAAATTCACACCACTGCTGTGATTGAGTTTGGCATCCCTGCTCTAATACTAGCCAATACAGTGTCAGTGTAACTATGGCAACACGTCATTGTCTCTCACTCTCATTTCGGCTCGCTGCTTCTCTTGGAGCTCATACAGAGGCATGTATATCATAGGAACACCAACGCAAAGGCAGAAATCCCAAGACGCCATCAATTTTGGTGCAGCTCTGTGTTTACTTGGCTAAAAAGCCGGAGGAAGGAGATGGAGTTCCAGTTTCTGTTCTGTTTCATGTTCTTCTACACTGAGATTGTTGTTTTCCAGACTGTTTAGTTTGCTTGGATGTGAACAAAACCACATGAAAGTGCAGCAATTTTAGCCCTGAACCAAACCAAGAACCCCGGGCTACCAGGTGTGTAAACAACCTTAGAATAATTATCTGCCATGTTTACATGACAACAGTTTTATCCAAAAACAGAACCCCTCTCTTTCATTTTGGCTGCATGTTTACTCAACAACGGCGTTTGGTTGCCTGAAAACATGAAGTTTTGGAAAAGGGTCACGGGAAGGAGAACTGGCTCTGAAATGGCTCACATTAAAGAGCCGTTTAGTTCAGTGTTTCCCAACCATTTTTCCTTAGAGCCCTCCCTACATATACCTAAGAAAAGCAGAGCCCCTCCAGGTCCCAAGAGAGAAGAAAAAGCACACTACAGCCAAAAATCAACATAGATTTTAATTGTTTCACTGATAAAACCCTGAAAAAAGGCTTATGCGTGCTTTTCTTATCAAAAGACCACTGTACAAACTACTTAATAACTGCTTTATCATGGTTTAAGTCAATATTTTCAAATCTAATTTTGGCAGCCTCAGAGCAGACAAAGCCTCGCGCCCTCCCTAAGAACTTTGGCACTCCTGAGGGGGTTCTGGACCCCAGGTTGGAAACCAGTGGTTTAGTAGAACAGGCTCGTTCATGAGGTCCTCGTTACTCTGCCACCTACCCCTCAGGGTTTATTTGGTTAACAGTGCACCACAGTTTCAGTTTAAGGCATGTTTATGACAAAACAAAGGGGAAGGACTGTTGAATCTGGCCTCTTAGCTCAGTACAAGACTCCCTTCATCTCATGAGCTGAGTCACATGACTGCAATCAACCTATTGTTTTCTTTGTCCTGCAAACAGAAAAAAAAACAACAACACAGACTTTACATGCTAACACCCACCCAACTTTCATGTGATCACAGTTTATGTGTGTAGCACTGCAGTGCTCTGCAGAACAAAGAGGATGTTTTTTGTCTCATTACAAAGTCATATTGCCAACTAGTGGTCTGGCATGTTCACTACAGCATTTATGTGTATTTTGAGGGTCTGTGCATGCACAGTTGTTGTTATCCAAACATTGTTATCTGAATACAGAACTGAAAACAAAGACCACTCTGTTTAAGGTGTTTTCTGTATGCCTGAGTCTCAATGACAAGAGCTACTCTAAATGGGTGACTAGTGTTCTTGAGAGCAGACATTACGACCTGTTGAGCGAATTAGGAGATGTATTTATTGAAAACAAACATTCAAAGAGCCTCCAGGTTGAATAAAGATATTTTATGTTCTTCTCGACCGTTCCCCTGATTTGATGTTTTGTAGCTCTCAGGAGCATCACTCTCAGCCTCCTCTGTTTATAACCTGCTGACTGAAGCATTTTGATATGCAACACCATTTGTCCGGTCAGAGTCTGAGAGCATATTGAGAGAGGTTTAGAGCTTAAAGTGAGGATGATTTTCGGCTTACTCTTCACATTGAGGATGATTTCAGACAGGATTACCCCCCCAGCTGTAATCTATTCATAGCAGCAGGCAGCAGCCAGCAGCACTCACCGCTCTCCTCTGGGGTCAGCGTTTAATGAGATTACTTTTGGATTACTGTTATCTGGTTGAAATGTGGAGAATCTGCAGGTACTCTGAAAATGAACCCAAGGCGTCTGAATTCAACCTTCACACAGTCGTTTAAACCACCCAATGAAAATTCAGGGAAAAGAGAAGGCATTAAGAGACCTGATGATGTTTTGGTTATTTATTCATGGACGTTTTTATGCCTCCATGGCAGCAATTAATAAGAGTGGAGGCAGGGTGAGGTTGTCTATCCCTCCCTGCATGCACTATTCCTCAGAGCATGGTTCACAATATGGACAAAAGTTTTTGGCTGTCCAACCTTTACATTGTTTTCCAATCCATGGAAATACCAATACCTGGAAATAAAAGCTACAGTGAAAATAAAGGAATTAGGCCCACTATTCCAATACTTTTAGAGGGGACTGTATATAAAGTTCAGGTAGGCCACAGAGTCAGGTGCTGCCATATAACTGAGATCAGCTGATCTCGTGCAAGCCCTCACCAGCTGATGGCCAGCTGGTTCCCTTCTTTCTTTAATTGCACTCATGCTACCCTTTTTCTAAACTGTTCTAGCTGCTACATTTTGCTGTTCCCTCAGCAAGCCTCCTCCACCCCAGCTCCTCCTTTATTCTGCATAAGACTTAGTCAGTGTCATCCTGTTGTTACTGATGCCTGCTCAACTCTGAGATTTTTTTCTGCTTCTCTGTCTGCCTCAGGCTTTCCCTGTAGACAGGGTGAGCAGGATTATGTGCTGTTGTTCGATGGTTTCCAGATAGGCTTGTGGGGATCCCAGAAAAATAATGGCAATGAGTCCTCATTAATAACAGCTAATAAGGAGAAAATATAACAGGTGTTTTTCTTGGCAAAGTGGTCCTGACTGAACCCTGGTTAGAATTAAACAATAATTTATTTAAATTCCATTATCTCCTTTTCTTTGCATAAAAAGCTGCTCTACAATACAATGAGGCAATTCCTCAGGATCTCCAGAAAATGGCCAAAATTTACATCATGAGGAAATGGGGAGTAGTATGTTTTATCATCTCTTTTTACACTTACATCTTTTGTTCCGTTTGTGATCTAACCTGCAACATTTCCACATTAAACCATTGTTGATCAAAGTCACATTAAAGAGACTCTGCAGGATCTGGTCCAGCTGAGAACCGCTGCCCTAGAGGAAGCTTTATCATGTTAGCCTACCAAAGAGGCTTTAATGATGGCACCTTTGCTTCCTTACACAGACCAAAAATATGCTCATTTGGTTGACAGACCCGAGCAACTCATCCAGGTACTTTGCCCAAACGATGTCAGCCCCGCCCCTTTCTGGGGAAAACATTCCTTAAAAACGAACGGCAGTCAATAGGAAAAACTGGGTCATTAGGGATTTAACCCTTTATGACCTAGCATAGAACAAGTCAACCAGAGCATATCTTTATATATTTTAATGCTGTATTGCCATTTTTTGGAATATTTAAATTGGCTATACATCAATACAACCTTTAGAACAAGAATGGCAGCAATACACAGTTTCAGCAACACATGCGCTCAAACTCACAAAAGCACACAATAAATGTAAACAACAACAATAATAATAAAATAATCATCAGTTAAAACAGTGGCATTCAGAGAGTTTGCATTCAAGTTTTCACTGAAGATTTAAAACATCCAGAGTCACCAAAATAATAAGTCATAGTAACAAATTGAATTATTCAAAAGTGCAACAAAAAATAGACAAGAAAAATGAAAAGCATCTTTTTTTACACATTTCCTAAATACAGAGATGTCACAGCCATGTCCCTCCAAACTATGGCTGTAAAAAATTGCACAAGATCATTTCAGACCACAAAAATATTATTTCGAGTAAGTTCAAACTTTATTTTTGAAATACACTCATCTTTATAAACTGTGGCAAAAACAAAAACAAAATGAAATTGTGCTCACTTTTCAAAAGACAAACTCTTTATGAGAAATAAACCATTTACAGTAGTCTAATCAAATCTCTAAGTGTGTCAGATACTTTTGAGCATTCATGTGTTTGCAGAAGACCATGTTGAAATAATAACAAGTGCGACTCGTGACCTGCAAGAAAACAACACGATTATAGCCCAGATTATCTTCTATTATATTCTTTTTTATGTGTGTGCTTTGTACTACATTTCTGCAAAAGAAGGAAGGATATTTCTAGAAGGAAGGAGTACTATGGAACACATTGAATGCATGATATGTTTGTGTCACTCCTCTGGTGTTATGTGCAAAAAGAATTATTGCTCTGTCTTTTTTGGTTACAATTCTACCCACAGTTAAATATAGAAAAGCAAATGGGAGCTCTGGCTCACCTGTAAGTTTTAAAGGGTTAAAAGCATAAAATATGAAAACTCTATGGTTAAACTGATACTGAGAGCCAAAATGTAACGGCCAGTGAAATAAACATATAATGTAAGACATTTATGAAAAATTACTGGCATCATAACAAAATGAAATAAATGAAATTATAGATGTACATGGGGGTATTTATCAGACTAGTCAAACAGTCCCATCTTGTGACTGGAGATGTCATAAACCAACATCACATACCTTATGTGTGCAGGATCTTATCAGATGAATGTGGTTAATATGTTAATGTGTGAAAAAGCTGACAGACTACAGCTCCTGCTGTCACAGAGTGACTGCTAGCTTAAAGTCATTAGGAACAGCACCAGTCCAACATTTTCCTGCTTTACTTGTCTCTAGTTTCAGCCAAAAGACACAGAACTCTTCCCTAACACCCTGCCATCATGTTTGAAAAAGTAAACATGCCTTAAAGTATGATTCTTTGATTGTTTAAGGCACAACAAAACGGCTTTAAAGGGGACATATTTTACTCTTTTAAGACAAGTTTATATTGGTCTCAGAGGTCCCACAAACATGTCTGTGAAGTTTGTTGCTGAAAAACACTCTAGTATTGGATTTTTGCATGTCTAAAAGCCCCTCTGTTTCAGCCCTTCTCAGAATGAGCTGTTTCTGTGTCTGTGGCTTTAAATGTTACTGATCTGTCTGACTCTGCGCATGACCACGCCCCTTTCAGGAAACTGATGTAGGTTAATGGATGTGGCTCTCCTGATCCTCTAAGAGGACGATCAGAAAAGGAAGGTGGATTTTTCTTCCAAGCAGGGAGGGCGAACCAAACCTAGGGGCGGGGCTAACTCCCCACAGGAGGTCATGAGGGGAACATCTGAGCATGGCTTGTTTTAGCGCACATTATCTGAAGGGTAGAGAAAGAGAGGGGGGAGGGAATGGATTTTTCTGGTACTTGAGGGGATTGTGGACAGGCCAGGGGCAGATATTTTTGTTAGAAAAGCCTGAATGAGGGATTTTTACACAATATTTCCCCTTTAAATCACCTTGTAACCAACGCCACCATTCAATCTGACACCAGAAAGCCAGAGTAACATTGCATTGCTCTGTCTGACCCAGTGCTTTTCTGACATGCTCACTCACTATCACCCAACTCAGATCTTCAGTTATGGGCCTTCTAAATGTGCCTGAAGTTAAATGCAAACCAGGGCTTTGCTTGAATTGCTGACTGCTTTTCTGCTTGTTTTTAATCTTCTGTAAAGCACATTGAGTTGACACCTGTATGAAATGTGCTATACAAATAAAGTTGAATTGAATTGATCTATAGGTGACTCTAAATTGACTGTAGGTGTGAGAGACCAGCCCACGGTGCACCGCACCTCTTTACAACTGGGATAGGCTCTATCCCCCACAACCCCAAACAGGATAACAAGTGTAACAAACGGGTGGATGCATTTGGATTTGTTGGATTTTTTTCAAACATTAGGTTGCTCATATCAAAGCATAACTGTCCTCTCTCCCCAGCCCCCCAATAGTTTTCACTCTTACTGCTCTAAGCCCAACCAAGCCTGGGCACAGACACCTCATCAGGTCATGATGTGAATCACATGGCTTAGAAAAAGTGCAGTCTTGCAGAGTCGGTGCAGTGGATACAAAAACACAGACAGCATGACTTTAACTTTACATTGTGGATTATTTTGAGTGTTTTCTACCAGATATGGCCCTCGAAAACTCTGCCATTGTTTAAAATGATTGTCAAGAGAACCAGCTGTATTGATTACATGCCATGTCCATGTTGCACACCTCTGTTTTTACAAATGCATGAGTCGTCATACTATGCCAAAGCCCCCCTCTCCCATCTCTGCCAGGGCCAAGTTTTGACAGCATGGTCAAACAAAGAGTTTGGGGCTCAAGCGTGCTTTGCAATGATTACACTGCCTGGGATGAGTGCACCCTTAGTCACGTCTCTGAGAGGTTTAGTCTGATCACACTGAAATAATAACGTTGGGCTGTAACAGGCCAGTGTCATTCTGGTCTCACGCCAGCCTCCAGGGACATCACTCACAGTCTTTAATGGAGGCTTTTACATCCAGTTTCAAACACTTCGTTTCAGGTGAGGTTGTCCCTTGTATTGATCCATCAGACACATTTTTAAAGCATGTTGTTTCTTCCTGCAGTTTTGCCTGAGAACAGCTAAATTCGGCCAAAGAAACTGTTTTTTCTAAGGTTGGATGAATACCATTAGCTTCTAATTATTGCTTTAAGCTGCAGCTGGGTTGTTTCTAAGGTCTTAATGACCATTAGGTGGAGAAAATGTTGGAATTCCTGTAGATGACTGCTTTGGCCTGCAGCTGTGAAACAGGTTATCATGGCTGCAGAGGGATCTGAGAGGTCAAACCGCTGATCAAAGTCAGTCCATTAATAATCTCTGACAGGCTCAGAGTGTTATCTCAGGACAACATTTAAAAGACTTCCTGGAGGCAAAAACATTTCTGCCCTCAGAGCCAGCACTCCCTCAGTGACAAAAAACACAGATTAGAAGAGTTGATTTTGTATTTTGCACAGATCAGTTAGTTTGCAGCTGTTAGTAAATCTGTTAACTAGCCCTTTAAAAGTCTTGATGTTTTTGATCAAGAAACAAAATTAAGATTTTGAATTCTTCTTGAAATAATCTCTACATCTGAGCTTTTTCAGACACAAAACCTTCCTTTTACATAACCAAGAGTGTGTAAATGAGCTAAATACTTTAAGAAGTGTTGTTTGATCACATAGAAATAATGAATACTGTGTGGATGTAAGAGCTGGAGAGTCTTTAGTCTCACCGTCCTTCAGGGACAAACTTTTCCAGAAGTCTTAAGTAGAAGCATTAATGCCGTTTCAAACACTTTGTTGGAGGTGATGTGGCGCCTTGTATTGATTTCTCCATCAGAGGCATGTCTTTAAAGCATCTGGCTTCTTTGAAAGTTTGCTTCTCCCAGCTTGGACTGAGAAAACTTTTAACTCCACCTTGTACAAAATGATTCTGCAATAATCTCAAACATGCAGGGTTTGGATCAATATTGCAAACTCAATTAAAGTTTGTCTAGTTCATTTGAGCAGGTATTGACTCACTGACTTGCACAAATCTCAGAGGATAATAGCTTTTTAGAAGTAAGAGTATAAGGTTGCATACTTTTTTTTTTAACCAAATAAGCCACAATAAATGTAGTTAGAGTGAAGTGTGATGAGTGAATGCAGGCTAAAGCATTTGCTGCTGAAGCTTCATCAGTGCTTTGTCTTATGCTTTATTATTTCCAATGTGAATCTGTTTTCACGGGACACTAGCAAACATGAGAATGCTTCTTTTTAATGATGGTGATAGATAATATTATCATGGCTATATTGGCACACTGGAAAATCAGGGGAGTCATTTTTCCACAGTCAAAAGTATTTTCTCAAAAATAGTGCTGCTCCAGAGGAAGCATGGCAGACATCAGGAAGGAGGCTGAGCCTATCCCAGCTGTCATTGGGAAAGAGGCGGGGTACACCCTGGACTGGTCGCCAGTCAATCGCAGGGCTGACATGTAGAGGCAGACAACCAGGGACGCTCACACTCACACTTACGGGCAATTTAGAGGCCCCAGTCAACCTAACGAGCATGTCTTTGGTGGTGAGAGGAAGCCGGAGTTCCCGCAGTTCTACACATGCACATGGAGCACATGCAAACTCCACACAGAAAGGCCCTGACTGGGAAGTGAACCAAGAATTTTCTTGCTGTGAGGCAATCAGGGGCGTAGCTAAGGATTTTGGGACCCCAGAAAGAATATCACACAGGGTCCCCCTTAACCGGATAGCTAAGCAACAAACGTAATGTCATTTTTACAAATATCTCTGCATCTTAATGTTTTTTGTTTTTTTTTTAACCATAATTTCCCATTTATGCAAGAGTACCTTGATGCAGACAAGATGGCCGACATACATGCAATCCATACCTGAAGTCCCAACCGGAAGTCCGTACGTCTAAGGTTAGGCTTAGGCATTAAAACCCGAGTGGTTAGGTTCAGGGTAAGGCAGTGGGGAAGGTGATATATTTGAGATCCAGCTTAGGCTTAGGCTCGAAAAAGACTGACAAACACTGGGAGCTGAGTCCAACATGAAGAAGAAACTTCTGCTTGGGACTGGACAGCTTTTCTTGTGTTTCAAATACATGGGCCAGACGTAGCCATCGAACAGGCCGGGTGGCTCTGGCACTGTGTAGTTCCTAGAGCACCTTCTCTTTTTGCATTCTTCATACAGGATGGAAATAAAGTAACGTTGGTTCAGCACGTCGATCAGAGGTTCGTAGGTGTAAAGCAGAAAGCCTTCAACAATAAGGATGTGAGTCTCCTCCTCCTTAGTGTCAGACTTTGGGACGATCTCAGTGTCCGCCATGAGATTTCTCAAACTTCACCGGGTTATCCAACCATACATAGATCGTACTCATCATGGTGTCCATGTCCAGAGCATTGATGACATCGTGCTGCTTAAGGCCATCTTCACCAACTTCAATCTGATCGTGCGGCATGGATTGGATGTATAGCGACGCCCATGTCGGCCATCTTGTCTGCAGCTGGGGTTCTCTCCATGTATGAGCGATATTTTTACTATCAGTAAATCACATTTACCAGCATTATCTTGCAGTGCTGGACATTTGGACATGTCATTGGTTCAGTAATGACACTATTTACTAAGAAAAAATAAATAAAAACACATTTTTCGTGGCAGGCTTCTCAAAGGCCCCTCCCTGCTGTGGGCCTGGGTAATCATTCCCCCCTGTGCTATGCCCATGGAGGCAACAGTGCTAACCCCTGTGCCGCCGTGCAGCCCAAAGACTTTATGGACTGTAATTTAGGTCTGAAATACATATTTCAGTATCTGTAAAAATCTGCCAAATTTAATGTGTAATCAGCATATCAGATAAAGGCAAAAACCTAATATCATTCATCCCTACTTAATAATGTAAAAAAATGATCACATCAGAACTGTGCATCAGAAATTTTACATGGTTTTAAAGAGTGCCTTTGAATTAACATGGAAAGATGGAAACAAACAAAGCTTGGACTAAACTAGATGGGCTGTTTTTCAGACTCCAGTCCACTCTGACGTTCATACCCAGCCTGTGTGTGCTGTATGCTAGCTGCTGCTGTCTTTATTCAAGTTTTACCTCAATAATTCTCCCTACGAGTGGCTTGTATAGCTGAACTGAGCTGAGAAAAATCCAGGATAAAATCATCCTGTATGAAGAAGGTGCAGCTAAATTGACTGATTCTTTACTGATAATTCAGGATCAGGAAGACCAAACCAACATGCTGATTCTTTCTTCAAATTTCAGTCTTTCTTTGTGCGGTATCACTGGTAGTATCCTCACTCCAACACCCTCACCCTCCTCTGTTTGTATTCCTGTGCCGTCTCAGAACAAACTCGGCTGTGAGGTTCATGTTCTGGAGGCTTGCATCAGCTCGTCTTCCTCCATATGTGTGGAGAGCCTCCTGGGACGAGCGGTCTTCAGTGGATACACTATCACACACCGTTCCCCTCAGGCTGCTACCTGCCCTCAGGGATCCGTCACCCTGACACTTTCAGGGAATCTCTCTCAGCTCGGCCTTTTCAAGAACAAACATGACAGTACGCACTGCTGCTGCTGCTCTGTGGCAGCAGCTGAAGCTCTGTATAATGTATTTAAAGCCTCATTATAAAGATAATTAAGAGCTTGAGTGATCCTTTAGTGGTTTTAATAAATCAGCTTCTGAAAACTGTAGTTAAACCAGAGCAAGAAGGAACAGTTTCCTCTGCAGACATTTGTGTATCAGCATTCAGGCAGTGATCCATCACTCTTTGTTTACAGCTGCTCAGAGATCAGCAGAGCGGCTGCTTTCAGCTTCTCCTCACTCTGAGGAAGAAAACAAGACCATACATCTGTACGGTGACATTAAAGAGCATTCATGCTGCATGTTAGTGGGAAATGTCACTGTCTCATGTTCAGGAGAATTTATCCAAAAGGCCACAGCATGAGGAGTGCAGGATGTAGCTCTTCTGTTGGACAGACAGGCGGTTAGTCAGAGGTTTTGGATTTAGCACTATCGTTCACGTTTTTCTTAAAGGGATATTCCACTATTTTTAAACATAGGACCTATATTTATCCATACGTTTTTGGATCCCGATGACTAATGAGTACAAAAGTGTTGAGAGTCCTCCCGTAGAGGGCTTTACCCTGCAGCTGTCCATTCAAGTTCTTGTTTTTGCAACTGACAGGCTGAGATTGTTACGTTAGGATTTTGACAGCAGTTCCTGTAGGAAAAGACCTTTTCTGTGAAAGAGTGAGACTCTTCCTTAAAACAGACATAGCCGTTCGAATGCTCATCTAAAATTCACCTGTGGAAAAAATGCAGAACATGTGAGTGGATGGCCTTACTTTAGGATAAGATAATACTTCATTGAACCAATCAGGGAAATTCTGGCTTTGCAGCAACACAACAAAAGAGAAAGGGGATAAAATCCAAAGAATAAGCTACATAAAACTAAATTAAAAAAGTGAAATGTGTTTGTGTAAAGTGACCAATCAGCAGGCAGCTCTGTACACAGCAGTAGTACAGCATGAACACGGTTCAGTAGAATTGGTGACTGTTAGAAAACCCGTTAACCAACCCCAGCAAAACAGGAATCACAAAACAATGCAAAGCACATTGCAAGAACAGCCTTTTAGAATGAAGGAAATGACTGTTAAATGTGGTGAAAAGTATCTACCAGAAGCTGCGTTTCCACTACCCTTAGAGATGCACAAAACCTAAATAGTGCATTTAAAAACTGATAATGGAAACACCTGAATTTCAGAAAAACCTCTAAAATGTGGCTAAAAAGTTTTTAAACACTCATGAGGAAGTTTCGATATAGAAATAAATCACAAAAGCACAATGGAAACAGTTTAACCGCATTTCCACATTACAGGATGTAACATACGGTGTCACATGACCAGTTTACTCCAATACAACATGGCGCGGTACGTGTGGACAGAAGAGGAGACCGAGACTTTCCTTAACATCATACTTACACCCTTACACGTGGCTTTTGCTATACAAATGCACTTTGCCTCTAAACTATCATCTGTTGCCTTCATCTTTTGTTCAAAATGATCAAGGCAACCTCTGTAGATGTAATCATAGCTGTACCAACATGCAACAAGTTTTGAACGTCCAGTTTCCTTGCTGCGAAGTCTCACGAGATGAGATTTTACAAGAATTGCACTGCTCATGCCCCAAACTCCCTCAAAACGCAATTTAGTAAATGTCACTTTTATTTTGTAAAAAACTGTAATGGAAAGCCAGCTAGAGTCACATTTGTTTGCCTTTTTAAAGCTTTAAATGACATGACCTGTCACTGGGAGAAACTTATGCAAACTTTAGTTTAAGTCTTTGAGCCAGGCATTCAGGGATGGCTTGGATACAATTACTGAACGTGTGTCTGTGTGGTCAACCACAGACTTGCTTTGCACACAGAATGATGGATTTGGTGGACAAGGATGTGTGGCACACCTGGTATCTGAGCATGCAAATGAAAGTCTTTCAGTCCTAGTTCCTTCTGGTCTTACTGAACCTGTGCTAGGCCTGTACGTTGAGTCATGGTCAAATGCGGGCTGGACTCCTTTATGATGACTTCCCTTCATTGCACTGTCGTGGTATCATTCATAGACAGTGTGTCTAATGCTGACAGGGTGGCCATTTGCAGTGTAGAGGGAGCATAGGCCTGGAGCAGGCCTGGACAACGGCCAGAGCAGTATAGGGCCAAGGTTGACTTGGTGAAGTGCTGAACCGGCATATGCTCCCATACCTGACCTATCCTGATCTTAAGTCCATTTTGACCCTTAAACAGCTCACAGACATTATTTAAATCATTAAAATCAGAGAGGCTAAGTTTGCATATGGTATATCTGTAGCAGCAGATACCTGATAGATGCACATTCTTAGTGATCACACCGGATGAGTGTCAGGATGTCAGGATTGACCGTTACAGTCTGAAAAGTGTCACTGATGGAGGTTAAAGTCAGATCTATTTTCAAGTTTTATTCAAATAGCTACAAACAGCTTTCACCATCTCTCTTAAGCACAAGCAGCAAACACAACTAGCAGCTAAATAACAAATATCCAGCATCAGCTGGAGGACCTCAGGTGAGCCTGTGTCCAGTTTGTTAATTTCCTTTATAATAATCAGGTAAGGCCCATCAGAAAGGCATTCCTGCTGTTGTCATGATGATTTGAGATGCGATTGGATAGTTTATAAAGGGAAAAGAGCCCCACAGTTGGGGATTCTGCTGTTGCCAGAAATCCATTGGACCAGTCAAGGGCATCTGGTCGACTGCATGAAAGCAACGGACAGGGTAAAAGTCAGCCTGACTTCCAAGTGAGTCATGAATATCAAAATTATAGTGAATATTTTTAATTAACAGGGCTTATTACAAAGTTTAAGGCTGCTTACCTTGGCTGCTTTGGTTGGAGATGGATGACTGATCAACATCAGCAGACAAGTTGACTTGTTTTTGTGGAGCTTACTAGTAATATTCTCTCCTGTCTAAAGCCGACATTGCTCTGGATTAAAGCATCTGCCAAATGAAACTGAAACACTGCATTTTTAAAAATGAATCAGTCAAAAACAAGGGCTGTACTGGAGTCAAAGGAGCAATCTTTACCTGTGAAACATGGAGTGAGCTAAATTTTAGGAAATTAACGGACCATCTGTGCTTGTTTGAGTGATGTGTGTATTTTGCATCATTCCTGACAAAACTTGTGTTTTACTGTGAGTGATGCCTGGGGAGTTAAAAGCCTCTGCAGCTTCTCTCTTATTAAAACACATATGTAAACATCTCCATCTCCAGCACACACGCGCTGACCCAGAGGACGTGTAAAGTAAACCCAGAGCTTCGTCTTTGGCTTGTTTCTGATCACACCTTCAGAACATATTGCTAACATCTCAGTTTTCATTCCATTTGGAGTTGAGCTGCTGTAACACTCCCTCACATCCTCCTGCAGACGTTCACTCACTCGTCTTTGGGCCAATTTACACGTTGATCCTGAGAAAACAGGCGGCTGTGAATGTGGAGGTGCCAAGCAGAGCTGCTTTCAGACTGACACAGAGAAGCGTTCATGATTTGACTTTTAAATCAGCCTCTACTGTCTGCGGAGGGTTTTAACAACCAATATATTAGTGCCTCGCCACTGCTCAGACAGACGGTCATCAAATAAACAAATATGGTCTTTACTTTGTGGCCTTCTCATCCTCTTTAACATTCATTGTAGAATCCTAACCCTGCTGTTTACATAGACAGTGCGTCTTGGTATATTTCGTACTAGCAGCAGCTCTAAAAATAGAGAAACAACAAAAACACTCCTGGTTTGTTGGTGTATAGAGCTTTATTAGACACAGCTTTGCATCATCATGCATGTCTACCTCCTACAGAATCAATTCAAAAGATACTAGATTGATTTTAACTGTGTTCTTGTGCTCCTATTTCTCTGCTGTCTGCATGTCAAAGCTTCACACATAAAGCTATGACGCCCACATGTTTGTGTCATCATGCAGTGATGGGTGGCTTTGCTCAACCAGCTGCTGTAAATAAAAGTCAACTAAGACAGTGATTTGCTGTTCTTAGCCAATCTTGGCTGTTTTAGCTCTGTGTTTTTGGTCATTATCCTGTTGGAGGACCCCCAACCTACCTAGCTTTCTGACAGTGGGCAGCACATTTGGCTCCAGAATGCCTTGATAGTCTTGAGATTTCTTTGCACCCTGCACAGACAGTGCCAGATGCAGCAAAGTAGCCCCAGAGTATAACCGAGCCTTCACCATGTTTCACAGTAGCATCAGTCTTCTTTTCTTTATATGCTTCATTTTGTGCTGATGTGACTTACTAAAAAGCTCCAGTTTTGTCTCATCTGTCCAAAGGACATTCTCCCAGAAGCTTTCAGGCTTGTCAGTATGCATTCTGGCAAATTCCTGTCTGGCTTTTCTATGATTTGCTTTCAGCAGTGGAGTTTTCCTCGGTCGTCTTCCGTTAAGTTCACCTTGGCTCTGAAAGTGACGGATGGTGCGTTTTGACACTGATGGAGTTCACCTCTAATCTCTTTGGAAGTTACTCTGGGCTCTTTGGTTACCATTTGTATTATCCATCTCTTCAGTTTGTCATCAGTTCTCCTCTTGCAGTCACGTCCAGGGAGGTTGGCTACAGTCCTGCGGACCTTTAACTTCTGAATAATATGTGCAACTGTAGTCACAGGAACATCTGGCTGCTTGGAGATGGCCTTATAGACTTTACCTTTAACATGCTTGTCTATAATCTTCTTTATAATCTCCTGGGACAACTGTCTCCTTAGCTTTCTGTGCTACATGTTTAGTGTGGTACACACCATGATAATGACAGGACACACCTTAGTTTAACTTGGCAGTGGCTCTCAGTGTTGGGGTTCTGTACCCCATTTGGGGTCATGAAAGTAGTTAAATGTAAAACAAAAACATGGTCATTGAGATTTATACTGAAATCTAAGTAGTCAAAATAGCCGTAAAAACAAGTCTGCTCACAGAATGGGCTGGACCCCTGACACACCTAGAGAATGGACCCCTGACACACCCTGAGAGTGGGCCCCTGACACACCCTGAGAGTGGGCCTCTGACACACCCAGAGAATGGACCCCTGACATACCCAGAGAATGGGCCCCTGACACACCCTGAGAATGGACCCCTGACAAACCCAGAGAATGGACCCCAGACACACCCAGAGAATGGACCCCTGACACACCCAGAGAGTGGGCCCCTGACACACCCAGAGAATGGGCCCCTGACACACCCTGAGAATGGACCCCTGACACACCCAGAGAATGGGCCCCTGACACACCCTGAGAATGGACCCCTGACAAACCCAGAGAATGGACCCCTGACACACCCTGAGAATGGACCCCTGACAAACCCAGAGAATGGACCCCTGACACACCCAGAGAATGGACCCCTGACACACCCAGAGAGTGGGCCCCTGACACACCTAGAGAATGGACCCCTGACAAACCCAGAGAATGGACCCCTGACACACCCAGAGAATGGACCCCTGACACACCCAGAGAGTGGACCCCTGACACACCTAGAGAATGGACCCCTGACACACCCAGAGAATGGACCCCAGACACACCCTGAGAGTGGGCCCCTGACACACCCAGAGAATGGACCCCTGACACACCCTGAGAGTGGGCCCCTGACACACCTAGAGAATGGACCCTTCCCAGTTGTGATTTTTTGATGATATGTGTTTGATCAGTAGCATTAGTGCTGACATCCTCAATAACAGTTTCATTACTTTGTAGCTGAAAAGTGTCAAACTGTTATTTGGTTTCATAGTTGAAAGTATTAATTTGTTCCACTTTTTAACCACTTTTTCACACCACATTTTGCTGCTATCATTTGCCCCTTTACACACATTTTTGCACAATTTGGAGCCATTTATACCTAATTAAGCCACTTAACACTTATTTTGCCTAATGTTAACCTGTTTTCATCATATTATATATGATATATCTCTTAATATATCTTATTCAAACCATTTTTGTCAATTTTAACACATTTTTGCCACTTAGAGGGTTAATCCCCTTTTTACATCTTCTTTATGCCCGTTTTTGCCACTTTATCCCATTTTTGCCATTTTGTCTATATTTTTGCCTAAATTTATCTAAATTTTCCCACATCTTACCCATTTCTGCTACTTTTAAAATCCCATTTCACCACCTCTTCCTCAAATTTTTGTCATTTTAACCCATTTTAATTCTGTTTTTTAATAAAAGGATTTACATTTTCACGAGAGCTATTTACTGCCGCACAAATAAATTAGAAAAAAAAATCTTGCTTTGATAAGAATGGTTATTATTCAGATTAAATATGAAATATTTTCATCACAGCTTAACTTTACGGTTGACCGTTGTTTTGCTGACCTCCATGGACCCCCAGTCTGGCTGTGCCCTAGAAAGCTCCCCCCTTTATCCCCCTTATGGATGGCCTTGTCTGCACACGACTATTCTTGATTGTGCATGGCTGTGTTCAACCACCCCCAGGTACAGTGGGGGGGTCCACAGTCTCTGGCACCTTTATTCTGGGGGCAGCAGGCTAAAAGGTTTTAGAACCCCTGCCCCATCTTTTCTAGGGTACCATCGTTTTTGTCCAGGCCAGTTTGATTAGTTTTTTTTTTTTTTTTTTTTTTTTTTTTTTGTTGTTGTTTTTTAAGATTCTGTTGAACCAAAATTCAAAAGCAATGTCTGATTTTCAATAGTTAATTTTCAGTTAATTTTTATTGATTATTACTTTTGCCAGTTTCAAGTTATTTCAGTGACCATTGTGGGTTTTTCTTTCTTTAATGGAAGGGTACCAACCATTTTGTCCACATGTAAAACAGGTTTACTCCGCTTACACAAAGTTAAATCAGGTTTAAAGAAAGACACCGTTTGGAGTGTTGGAGTAAATGCCACCAGTTAGTTCATCCGTGGAGAGACAACACAGCTGTAGTTTGTTTTCCTACATTGTCAGCGATGTTGTACTCAGACATGAATTATTAATGGCTGCCGACCATGCCATGTTAAATTTTAAAACCTGATCTCCTCTGACAGCCTGGATTGACTGTGGAATATCTTCATCTAGTCGTCCAGGGATAGCTGAGCGTGTGAAGCCCAGTTAATGATTCTCCATCCTCCTCCTCTGCCGCTCCGAGCCACAGAATAAATCCCTCCGCTTGGCAGGGGAGGCTTTTCTGCTGCGGGGACGTTTGGCTCCTCTGCTGTTAGCCAGCTGCTGCTCTAACATGTTTGCATCCAGCTGTCATCAGACACTAAGAGCAGGTTAAAGTGTGATGGTCTGACAGCCTGAGGGACTACCTCTGATTTCTGCTGTAGAGTGCATATTTTATCCTCCAGAGACTAGAATAGAAGTCCAGACGTTGTGCAGAGAAGTAACTGATAGCTCTGAAATATTGATGCCAGCTCATCTGCCCGCTCTTCTCCAATCATTCTGTTGTGTTTAAGGGCCACACTCTCTAATTATCATGCTGATAAAAGGAGCTGAGAAGTTCCCACACTCGTCTTGACCTCGTTTCCTCCCTTCTACAAAATGAAAATATCAGATTATAGTGATATTTAAGAGTTGGGAATCCATTATTTCTCTCATGCTAGGGTCACTGGTGTACTTTCTTATTCTTGGAAACAAAACAAGATATATCCAAGACACTTCAGTCCAGCTCATACAAGTTAAGCTCAGTTTTATGCACACTGTCAGGAGCCTAAAGGGCAAGAACAGAGAAATGTTTCTCCTGGGCCCTGGAAAAAGGGAAAAGTGGAGGAGTTGTGGGAGACCATATTCCCACTAGCCATGTTTCTATGACCCCATGTTCAGGATAGGAATCACACATTTAGTTATCATGACGTATAGTGTCCTATTCCAGGTGGTTTGTTATATAAAGGTCAAGATTCTGAACACTGGTGTTAGCCGAGCAGAGGCTTCATGGTTTTTGGTTTTTCCATCCAGCTGTCCTGGCCATTCTTGTGAAAGAAATGTCCCCAAAATACTTAAAATACTTAAAACTTTGCACAAATATTTACCTAGCTTCAGCTAGCTTCTGATGCTTTTGGAGGTCATAGGTTCAAACGTTGAGGTCATGGGGACTGATGAGATATAGGAGGACAAATGGCAAGGACATTAAGTCTCGTGGTTAGGCCTTGCTCCACTGTACAGAAAACAAGGTGTATGATATAATCAATAGGTGATAGCTCTACTTATTTTATAATTTCCCGGTTTAATAGCGTCTATAAATCAACGGGTACCTAAAGGCAGAGAGAGGTTGTGTTGCATTCCAACTACATAACACATAAAAACAACATATCCATTAACCCATTAGTTGGATGCACAATATCATCAGCATGGTATCCTATCAGCTGGTGAGAGCTTAGAAAGTTGATTATGTTATTGGGAAATATGACAATTTCTACTGATGTTTACAGTATATTATACAATATATATATACAATATATAAATATAATAAATATATACAATATATTGACTGAACATCAGAAGAATGCATGGATAAGTTTGTAGTTAAAATCAAGATTTAAGGATTAGGATGAACATAGAAAAAGACCTCTGTTGATCCAAGTCTGTTTGACACAGGTCCACAAACTCATTCTAAAATAGTGACAATATTATGATTATTTCAGCCAATACTTACAATGCAGGTCTATATTTACAGCAGATATAGGCTGGTTTTAACAGTTGATATGTGCTGGAATTTTTAGATCAAATAGACTGATATCTGAAGTTGATCTGACCCAATATTCACAAAGAAAACTGAGCAAGTTCACAGCTGGAAAATTCCAATATTTCCAGTTGAAATAGGCCAGTATTTAAACCTGGTATGAGCCAATATTTAAAGCTGGTATGAGCTTATATCTACAGTTGATATGAGCCCATTTTTACAGCTGTTATAAGCTTATATCTACAGTTGATATGAGCCCATTTTTACAGCTGTTATAAGCTTATATCTACAGTTGATGTGGGCCAATATTTACAGCTGTTATAAGCTTATATCTACAGTTGATGTGGGCCAATATTTACAGCTGTTATAAGCTTATATCTACAGTTGATGTGGGCCAATATTTACAGCTGTTATAAGCTTATATCTACAGTTGATGTGGGCCAATATTTACAGCTGTTATAAGCTTATATCTACAGTTGATGTGGGCCAATATTTACAGCTGTTATAAGCTTATATCTACAGTTGATGTGGGCCAATATTTACAACTGTTATAAGCTTATATCTACAGTTGATGTGGGCCAATATTTACAGCTGTTATAAGCTTATATCTACAGTTGATGTGGGCCAATATTTACAGCTGTTATAAGCTTATATCTACAGTTGATATGGGCCAATATTTACAGCTGTTATAAGCTTATATCTACAGTTGATGTGGGCCAATATTTTCAGCTGGTATAAGCTTATATCTACAGTTGATGTGGGCCAATATTTACAGCTGTTATAAGCTTATATCTACAGTTGATATGGGCCAATATTTACAGCTGTTATAAGCTTATATCTACAGTTGATATGGGCCAATATTTTCAGCTGGTGTAAGTTTATATCTGCAGTTGTTAAAGGCCGATATTTACAGCTGGTGTAAGTTTATATCTGCAGTTGTTAAAGGCCGATATTTACAGCTGGTATAAGTTTATATCTGCAGTTGTTAAAGGCCGATATTTACAGCTGGTATATGCTTATACCTACAGCTGATGGAGAATATTGGCAGCTGGTAAAAGCATATAGTAACAGTTGATACAGACCGATGCTGATGTTTACTGTTGATATAAGTGGATATTTAGAGCTGATATAGGCCAATATTTTCAGCTGATATTGGTTGATATTAACAGTGGGCTATAGGTGGATTTTTTTATTAGGCTTATATGTATGTCTGATATAGGCCCATATTTACAGCTGATGCATGCTTGTATGTACAGCTGACATAGGCCAATATTTACAGCTAATATAGACCTATACTTTCAGTTGATATAGATCATTTTTCAGCTAATACAGATGGTTATTTACAGCTGATTTATGCCAATATTAACAGTTTATACAGACTGATACCTCCCACTGATATAGACCCATATCTACAATTTATACAGACCAATATTTTCTGCTGATATAGGTCCAGTTGTACAGTCGAGACATGCCAATATTTGCACTGAGGTAGGCCTATATTTACCACTGATATAGGCTTATATTAGCAGCTCATATGGAACAATATTTATGGCTAATATAGGCAGGTGATAAAGGTTGAGATTTGTAGCTGGTAAAGGCATATATTTACAGCTGATATGAGCTGAATAAAAACCAACAGCTGGTTTAAGCCCATGGTAATAGCTAGTATAGAGGCAGATATTTAAACTTGATTTTGGCTGATATTCAGGGCTGATATAAGCCAATATGTTGTAGCTTATGGTCAAGTTTTGCTGTTAAGTATTTCCTATTTGCCATGTTTACTTTCTATGAATTTTTCTCCCTCTTTTACGCTGAAGAATTATCATCAGCCTGATCCATTCATCTAAATCTGGCTGACAGCCTCGTGCCTCATAATAAATGAGTGTATTTATTGTCTGTGTCACCCAGCCTGACACTCCCCTCCTATGAATCAAATTGAAATCATTATGATAATTGTTCTTATTATTAACCCCTCCTTGTTATGTAGCTGTTTGTAAGCTGTTCCTCTTCCTGACCCGCTGCTCTTAATGAGACCTTGTTAAAAACATCCACATCACTGGCATTTCCCCTTAATGAGTGCACCGGCGCTCTCCAGGCTCATGCCCTTTCTCGTGAAGCCGGGCCTGCTGCTCTTTTCCAAAACAACATGGACGCCATCGCAGCCGCCGCAGCTGCAGAAGCTTATGGGGTTTTAATTTTGGGTCTCCGTGGGAGGAGCAGAGGCCTTCGGGGGGCGACTTAGAAATTGAATCAGTGCTGATGGCGTCCTGGGAGAGATTCACAATAACACACCGTAATGCACCGGGAGGCTCGTCAGCTCGCTGAGATACGGCGAAGAGCCTCAGGGGAGAGGGCTGAGAGAGAGAGATGGCTGTGTCTTAAAGGAAAAATACTCCTACACATATTCAGATGCACTTTTTCTTTCTCTGTATGGTTACACTGAGGGCTTTTCAGTGGGGGCGAGCTGCCTCCACTGAATTAATGACCGCCTCCGCCATCGTCAGAGAAAAAAAAAAAAAACAGATGTATCATACAGAACCTTAAACGCCCCATCTGTGATGTGTTTTTAGCCATGAAAATCAGACACATATTTGATTGGAAATGTGATTTTTCTTGTTTTTCTGCTCCTGGTACTGTTGATGAATACTATTTTCTGGTTTTCCTGCTGAATGTCAACCCTTCCTATCAGAATGGGAGAGTCTTTTCCCATTTGTCTGCACAGTTCAGTGTTCTCCAATGTTAATGTGTACGTGGTGATGGCTTAATCCATGGTGGCTAGGGAGGGGAAGGCAACAGTTGAACAGCTGTAGAAAATACATTAAAATAAAATTATTATGACTTTTATCCTCCCACAGTGGCAGGGATAAATGTCAATGTAGTCTCTATGCCGTTATTTGGAGTTGTCTCTGCACAGAAAGTTGCAGGTTAGTGTAGCATCCACATTAGCTATTAGACATTAGCTATTGCTATAAACACCACATTTCCTGACGTGGGCCTTCAAAATAAAAGCACTTAGGGAAATCTAAGCATTTGCATTGTGAGGTATTTTGTCAGCTGCACCGTGTTCACCCTTGATTTAACCTTGCTTTACCAGCATAGCATCGACTTTACTACAGGATCTACAGCCGCTTCTCTGAATCATCATGGACTCAAGACAAGCACAATAAGTTTTAACACACCTTTAGACTGTAGTTTAAGCTGCTGAAATATGAGTCGCTGCAAAGCTGGACGAAAGACGGACCACCATGACCTTAGCTCACATTGAAGACTCGGACGAGCCGATGGAGAGGCTATGCAAAGCAGACACTCTCTTTATGCTGCTGTTATTACAGACACCAATCTTTGGGTGGAGAGAACACCTTATGTCTTTGCTTCATCGATAGAGAGAAATAGAGAAATTAAAATCCCACATTTATAATTAAAAATATCCCTCACCTTTTTTTAAATTTGCCTCTTACTAACGTACATGCAGCTATGACTTTTTTTGTACCTGTAAAGAAAACAATTCATCATGGATGATTCATGACAGCATCTAAATAGATGCATTTTGTGGCGCACAGCGCTCTTCCTGCTGTGTACTGTGACGTTTTTATCTGTACATGAATCCAGGTAAGCTCACCTGCCGCTGTTGAAGGGAAACCAGAGATTAAATCATTCACCTCTCCTGGACAGTGATGCAGCTCGTGAGCATAAGCGCAGCACCTCCTCCACTAAGGAGCTTGATGCTCCACTGACACCTGATCGTACTGCCGCTGAACGAGACATCAGCACTAACAATATTCAATAACAGTGTTTAAAATGACCGAACAGACTGTCGGTGAAAGGATCAGGGGCTGTAGTTTTGCTCAGAGTCAGAGCAGGCAAAGTCAGCTCACAGACGGAGCAGAGACTCAGGGTGTCAGTGAGTGGATGGGCTGATTAAGCTCTACACAGAGAAAAACTATTAAATTCACTGCATTTGACACCTCTATTTTATTAAAGAGCCTTTTTACTTTTTATGTATAGTATATCTTTTTTTTTTTTCGTTTTTTTGTTATTTCATAGGCTTTTTAAACATTTATTTTAGGGCTTGTTGCCTTTATTTGGGGAGGACAGGACAGTGGATGGTGTAGGGCAGGGTCATCAAGTACATCTGCACAAGGGCCAGATTTAGTCTCGACAGAGACTCTGGGGGCCGGACTTTCAAATACACAAAAAATAAATAAATATTTTGGTCTGATTGAAATATTATTGTAGTAGTATTTGTATCTTCTTTCAAAACGCAGGACATTTTAGGCATTACCAATGAGATCCATCCTTGTTATCTATCATGCAGCAGGCCTGGCAGAGTTGGCTGAGCTCCTGCATATCCTAAAGAATGGGCCCTCCAAAATTGTGATTTAACACCAATATTAACCCATTTTTGACACTTAACCCCTTTTTGATACTTTTAACCCCTTTTTGCCTCTTTAAACCTTTTTTTTTGCAAAATTTTAACCACTTTTGACCCACATTTCCTGCATGTTTTATCTCCTTTGGTCCACTTTTATCGATTTTTGCCACTTTTCTTCTATTTTTGCCACTTTCTAACCACTTTTCATTATGTTTTTTTCAGCAATTTTTGCAATTTTTAACCCATTTTTGATACTTTTTGCCTCTTTAACACAATCTTCGCCATTCTTCACCCATTTAAACTACTTTTCTTGCATGTTTTAACCCCTTTATGCCACTCCGTTATCCATTTTTGCAATTTTTCTCCTTTTTTTTGCCACTTTTTACCCCTTTTCATCACTTTTTTGCACTATTTTTTGTAATATGTAACCAATTTTTGATACTTTTAACCCCTTTTTTTCCTCTTTTACCAATTTTTGCCACAAGTTAACCTCTTTTCAAAACTTTTTCTGCCAATTTTTGTCCCTTTGTGCCACTCCACAACCCATTTTGCCACTTATCACCCATTTTTGGTACTCTTTACCCTCTTTTCACCATTTTATCTGATCATTTTTGTAGCATTTCTGCCAACCTTAACCCTTTTTTAAATATCTAATAATTATGACAACAAATTTCTGTATAACAGAACAAATGTTGAATCATTCTCAAAGTATTTTAATATTAATTGTTTTGGGGATGAATTTAACAGCTGCAGACATTTAAAGTCTTAAAACCACAACATCATCTTTTCCTCCCTTTCTGAATTTAATGATCTTTTGGGGACTGGACAGGAAGCTTTGGGGGGCCTGATATGGCCCCCAGGCCACCAGTTGATTTTCAGTGGTGTATGGAGTCATGAAGAGAGAGTCAGGAATACGAGGACTATGAATCACTAACACTTACAGGCTTCCTGACCATAAAATCATCTATTTAAATGCTGAGTCTAGTGGGGAAATGACATTACATTTTTTTATTTTATTTAAAGAGCTTTATTGTTTAATAGTGCCTTCCCCACAAACATGTCGTTTATTTTTATATAGCCATGTTTTCAGTGATCAGCTTGCTGTTCATAAAAGTGACAGTGGGACATGTGATCCATGTGGATTTGACTTAGAGTGACTGTTTTTGTTATTTCTTTGTAAATTAAAAATATTCAACTGTGAATCATGTGTTGCCATTCAGTTAAATTACTACTAAGAAATGATTTTTGCTCCATACTGGCAAAATTAGTTCTGGGATTGTGTGAGAAGAGAGTACCGGCACTTATTTATTCCACTTAAAGCACTGGTTTGAAATATACATTTGAATCAATCTATCAATCATTGTTCCATCTAGTGTTAAGAACTATCAGTGATAAGCTGTGCAGCCTGTGATGGATTAAACATGAGACTACGTAAAAAGTGCTTCATTTTGACAGTTTCCTTATTTTTTTAATTGTCAAATAGTTGGAGTTTCAATTTGTGTTTCAGCAAAGCTGAAAAAATCTTCCTGCACCACCCCGCTCTCCTGTTCCATATGTAAAAATAGGATCCATGCTACACAGGCCGACCCCATCACTGCCTGATGAATACTCTTTTCCTCAGTTAAGAACCTAGAGCAGCTAGAGAGACCGACAGGCAGTCAGAGAGGAAAGCTCCTTCATAAAGTGTCATCTGGCTCTCCACAGAGCGTCGTACAGCTGAGAGCACAAGATGTCAGAAACCCCCTCTTCATGCTCAGTTCTCCCCCTCTCTTTATACGCTCTTAGAGCAGTGATGTCTCTGCAGAGGAGGAACAGAGGAGGAGCACTTCAGAGCTTTATTCTCAGTAAAGAGGACACTGAACCGTCTGTTTGTGGTTTTTATCTGCCCTGACATGATTCTGCCTGGAGTGGAGACACAATCACACGTTATGCTCCCTAAAAAGGGAAAGCCCAGGCAGCAGAGAGAGAGCACAGAGAAGACTCAAATGTTCTCAGTCACCATCATTTTAGTTTAGAGTCAGACCAGAGCTCTCTAACTCAGTGTTATCTAAATACATTTGATTTTGTTCACATGTCACTGACATAGTTTTTTCTCTGAATAGATGAGTCACTGGACCTTTACTGGCCTTGGTAGATTGAAGGATCTTTTTTATTTCATAGTATGTTTTATTTTTTCATCTCCATGTTGACTCTGACATTTGGATTTGTGGATTTGACTTAGCAAAGACTGTTTTTGTGCTGTCTTTGTGGAAGAAAATATCTGAATATACACTATATGGACAAAAGTATTTGGACACCATGTTACACAAACGGGGGACTGTATACTTTGATGTGGAGTTGGCCGTCCTTTGCAGCTATAACAGCCTCCGCTCTTCTTGGAAGGCTGTCCACAAGATTTTGGACTGTTTCTGTGGGAATGTGTGCCCATTCATTCTGTAGAGCACTGATCATCATCTGGCGCCCCAAAGTGACCCATATCAGGCCCCCCAAAGCTTCCCGTCCGGCCCCTGAAAGCTCATTAAATTCAGAAAAGAAGGAAGAGAGGATGTTGTGGTTTTAAGAGTAAAATCCATCCCACAAACAATTAACATTGAAATAGTTTTGACTTAACAATTGGTCTGTTTTTACTGAAATTTACTGTCATAATTAGTATATATTTAAAAAAAGGGTTAAGGTTGGCAGAAGTGCTGCAAAAATGACCAGATAAAGTGGTGGCGAAAACAAATGGCAAGAGGAAAAAAAGGGGCAAAAAGTATCAAAAATTCATTACAAATGACAAAAAGTAGTGCAAAAAAGTAATGAAGAGGGGTTAAAAAGTGGCAAAAATAGAAAAAATTTAGCAAAAATGGATGAAAGAGTGAACCAAAGGGGATAAAACAAGCAGGAAAAGTGTTTTAAATGGGTTAAAGAATGGCAAAAATTGTGTTAAAGAGGCAAAACGTATCAAAAATTGGACAAAAGTGGCAAAAAAATGGTTTAAAAGTTGCAAAATTGTTGAAAAAATGTAATGAAAAGGGGTTAAAAAATGGCAAAAATAGAAGAACAGTGGCAAAAATCGATGAGTGATACATGGGGGATAAAACATGCAGGAAAAGTTGTTCAAAAGGGGTTAAAATCTTGCAGAAATCTGGTTAATGAGGCAAAAAGGGGTTAAAAGTGTCAAAAATGAGTCCAGTTCATCCCAAAGGTGCTCGATGGGGATGCTGTAGTCCTTCTTTGTGCACTGGGGCACAATCATGTTGGAAAAAAGGGCCTTCCTCAAACTGTTGCCACAAAGTTGGAAGCATGGCATTGTTCAAAAATGTCTTTGTAGGATGAGGCATTAAGATTGGCCTCCACTGGAGATAAGCCCCATAACATTATCCCTCCTCCAGCACACTTCACAGTTGGCACAATTCAGTCAGGCAGGTAACCATAGATTGGATTTTGGGAGAGCTAAGGGGAGCTCGGCTCAAAATGTAGGTTATTATTTCATTTTATGTACATTAAGTTTCCTGAAATACTATGACACCAATAGCATAAAAATCCCAATGTTGCTTGTTTACTCTGAAGAGTTGCTGAACTCTTCAGAACAACCCATTTAGGATCTCAGATGTTTGCAAATGAAGACTGCGTGGCTAGGTGCTTGATTTTATACACCTGTGGCAACAGGTCTGATTGAAACACCAGCATTCAATAATCAACAGGTGTGGCCAAATACTGTGGTAGTGTGCGCCGTGCATTGCATTTCAGCTAAAAGATAACTTACTGTTTTCCACTTGAAGCACTGTTTTGTACCCAAACTAAAAATCCATCCATCCATTTTCTATACCGCTTGTCCCGTTGGGTGTCACGGGGGGGGCTGGAGCCTATCCCAGCTGTCATTGGATGAGAGGCGGGGTACACCCTGGACTGGTCGCCAGTCAGTCACAGGGCTGACATACAGAGACAAACAACCATGCACGCTCGCACTTACACCTACGGTCAATTCACAGTGACTTAATGATCATGTTTTTAGTGGAGGGAGGAAGCTGGAGTACATGGAGAGAACCCACACATGCACGGAGAACATGCAAACTGCACAGAAAGGACCTGACTGGGAATCAAACCAGGGACCTTCTTGCTTTGAGGCAACAGTGGTAACCCCTGCACAGCCTTGCAGCCCCCAAACTCAAAATAAAAGGAAGATATTAATTACAGACCCTTATCTCAGTTGATGCTCTGATTCTGATTGTGTGTTTCCAAACAGACAATCACATTTGTCCACATTGAAGCTTTGTTTGTAAAGGTCATGAAGCTAGTACTGTTCTCACCTGAGTGTATAATCAGATTTATTGATCCACAACCTTATCAGCCACCTGCAGACAGCAGCATCTGCTCTTACTGTGTCTTTTTAAAGGACTATAAAAGCATCCACTGGGACTTTTCTAATAGAGACAGAGACACTGGAGACGGTAGCAGATGTCCAGGACCTGTGCAGACTTGTCTGTGACTTTAATTACTCCCTCTGCTCTCAGCGTGTGTGTGGTTCTCCTCTGTGATATGTGTTGAACTCTCAGCCAACCCGTTTGAACACTTGCATCATGTAAAGCTGAGGAGGAGCCAGCCAGGCGGGTGGCGGTGGCAGCGGCGGTGGTGTGGCGATGGCGTAGCCGAGCAGGACTGTCGTGTTGCAGAGTGTTACATCATCAGCTCTGCTTTGTGATGGTTTAACAGGCCGGACTGCTCCTCACTTTGCAGAGTGGCGGCTGATGAAAGCCTTCAGACTTCATAAAGTCGTCTTTGAGGGGGTAAATGAAGGCAGCCGTGGTTTTTCAGTCGCCAATGAGTTCTTTTGAAATGTTACACAGCTGGTTCATGGACTCTCTTTGTCAAAAAAAAAGAAAACCCTTAACTACAAATCTACATAGTTTGGAAAGTTTTAGAAGTTGAAATGAAAAATAATCTCACGTTTTCACTTTGTCACTCCTGTAGTACTCCTTTGATCAAATCAAAACTCCATAAAGACCTGGGTCTGAAGGATTTTCCAAAACAACTATTATGTCACTCTATTTCTCTGGTGATGGGACGTCCTTTATCGTGTATCTGTGCAGAACCTTTGACTGGGAGGAAAAGTAGGGACAGGCCAATATTTACCATTGTGTAGCATCTCCTCTTCTTTTACAAGTTGTATGAGTTTGGGAGAGGAATGTTGCCTCGTTCTTGTCTGATGCAGGATTCTAGCTGCTACAATCCTTGGTTTTCGTTGCTGGATTTTTGCTTTCACAATGCTCCAAATGTTTCCTATCAGTGAAAGGTCTGGACTGCAGGCAGGCCAGTTGAGCATCCAGACTCTTCTATTGTGAAGCCATGCTGTTGTGATGGATGTGTTATGTGATTTAGCATTGTCTTTGCTGAAATAGTCAAGGCGTTGTCCAGGTGGGAGCATATGTTGCCCTAAAACCTCCATCCACTTCTCAGCATTGATAGTTCCTTGCCAGATGTGTAAGCTGCCCATGCCGTAGGCACTAATGCAACCCCATACCATCAGAGATGCAGGCTTTAAAGCTGTACGCTGATAAGTAGTCCCTCTCCTTTTTAGTCCGCAGGACATGGCGTCTGTGGTTTCCAAAAAGAATATCTAATTTTGATTCATCCGACCAGAGAACAGTCTTCCATTTTGCCTCAGTCTATTCTAAATGAGCTTTGGCCCAGAGAAATTGGTGGCATTTCTGGATTATGTTTACACATGGCTCCTTTTTTGCATCATACAGCTTTAAGTTTCACTTGTTGATGACACCAGCTGTGTTGACAGACAGTGACTTCTGGAGGTTTTCCTGAGCCCATTTAGTGATTTCCAGTACAGAATCACGCCTGTTTTAATGTAGTACGTTCTAAAGACCCCAAAGATTTAGGAGCACCCATCATTGACCTTCAGACTTGCCTCTTGCACACAAAGATTTCTCCAGATTCTCTCAGTCTTTTGATGGTATATATCATGGACTGTAGATGGTGGGATATTCAACATTTGCAATCTTATGTTAAGAAACATTTTTCTGAAATGTTTCCAGAATTTTAAGGCACAGTTTTTCACAGATTGGTGAACCTCTGCCCATCTTTACTTCTGAGAGACTCTGTCACCCTAAAATGCTCCTTTTATATCCATACGCTGGCCTGTTGCAAGTTAACCTTACCAGCTGCAAAATACTCCCAGTTATTTCATTTGTATCGCTTACTTTTCCAGCCTTTTGTTGCCCTGTCCAATCTTTTATGAGATGTGTTGCTGCCATCAAATTCAAAATGAGCTAATATTTATCATGAAATGGTTAAATGGCTCATTTTCAACATCTGATAATGTTGTTTATGTTCTATTGTGAATAAAATATGGGTTGATGAGATTTGTCATGCATTGAATTCTGTCTTTATTTACACAGCGTCCCAACTTTTCTGGGATTGGGTATGTAGAGATCCAGTTTTGCAGTCTGGGTTAGAAGGATAAAAGAATTAAGGTGACATATGGATGCATTACAATGTGTTCAAGGTCAGCTCAGTAAATGAATTGTAGGCTTTTGTAAATAAATATTAATTCTCACAAAATAAAAGAAATAAAAACTGAGAAGCCAAAAAAGGAGGAAGAAGAAAAACAATAAGGGAGGCTTATTAAAGTGATACCCGTCAACCTACTGCTATAAAAATCTTAAATAAAGATTCAAATCCCCCTGTTAGCCAGAAAGGTGTTGGTTATGTGACATTGTTGGTTGTCATTTTTACCGTGAAAATGTCCTCTAGGTAGAACAGTGAGTGTTTAAACGTTAAAGTAGGAGCTGCATCGTTTAATCAGTGGCTGCTTCACTGATGATCACTGACCTGGTTTATCCTTTTGTCCCTGCTCTTTTGACGTCTCTGGTTTCAGATGTTCTCGTCTCTTTTCAGCGGACGTCTTGGCTCATTGACTTCTTGTGGTTGTAGGTAGCTGATCGGTGATGTTCCAGTTTTTAATATTTAATGTCATCTTGACACACTTTAATGCAGGTCGGAGCATTGAGCCGTTTTTAGATGGCAAAGATCTCCTGGTTCTGTTTCTAACTTCTACAAGTTAGAAGCTTGTCATGCCTCATTGGACAGTTAGCCATCTGTTTATGATGGTTTTACCAGATGAAGCCAATTCACCCTTTAAAGAATAGGTTAAAACACTGCACTCCTTCAGACATCAGATGATAATATGATGGCTGGACGGCCACTTAAGGAAGACTGAGGCTCACCAAACGGTTAGGAGTAAGAAAGCCATCACTAGAGAGCGTTGCATTTCAAAATTCAGATGTTCTTCATTCTTACTGGCTGGCATTTCTCTTAGCCTTTATACTTGCACTAGTGCTTCACTCAGCTGCAGGCTTTACAGCAGGGATTGCCAACTTTGGTTACCAAGAGGGTTGCATTAATTTTCTCATCAATGCCAAAGAACTCAATAGTTACATATTGTCAGATATTCAACCACTGTGGTTAGTGCTACACAACTGATCCAATCACTCACTCCAATCATTGCAATCATGATGTCAGAGTGTGCAATTACATAATCACAAAAAAGTCTTTTTTTGCTAATTAATATTTGTATGTTTGATTTGAGAAATACACACTTCAACACCATCATAATTCTCTGCATTTCCCTGGATAATAAAGCAAGCAGACTCATATCATTGATGTCCATGCAACCTTTTTCTACACTACTTATCCTGTTGGGGTCACTGGGGGCTGGGGGCCGGGGGCTGGGGCCTATCCCGCACTGCGCTGAGCCAAACCAAGCCGTGCTGATTTGCATTGGCGGCGCTCAAATGCATGAGCAGGGCCAAAGCAGGCCAATCCCACCTTCAAGCGCACCACGCTGACATTAAAACGCTTTGCGGGGTCCGATTTGCTGGGAGGATTTACCCCTTCTGCTACTGATAAATTTTCACCCCACGGGGAGACGGGGAGATACATTTTATCCCTGCCTCTACTCCAGCTGTCCATAACTCTGTTACAGCGGTGTCAGCATTCGCTGTATGACTTAAATATTTATGACACAAGAACAAAACTTGAGAAGTTTGTGTTCGTACTATGTTTGGATGGTTGCACACGGCTTCTCACACTGATGGGTGAGATCAGAAAGGACCAGGCACAGATCCAAGAATACACCTTTTTCTGCACCTACTAATTACAAAAGTTTGACCCTGTCCCATTATTATAGATGAATAAATTCTAGACTTTTAAAAAATAAAATGCTGGAGATGTTTGTAACATTTAGTCCATGACGGAGTCTGTCTTGAATTTATTCTGGCGCTAGTAAAGCATGCTTGCCTCACAAGAAGGTTCCTGGTTCACTTCTATTCAGGGCCTTTCTGTGCAATGTTTGCCCCATGCATGCATGGGTTCTCCCGCTTCCTCCCACCACCAAAGACATGCTCGTTAGGTTAATTGGTGACTCTTAATTGGCCAGATGTGTGTGAGAGTGCATGGTTGTTTTTCTCCATATGTCAGCCCTGTGACTGGCTGGCAACTAGAGTTGTTCCAATCGTGATGCCATAGATACTTGTAGATATCTCATTTTCTGTTTCTTGACAAGTAAAGTTTCCTCTAAAAGGTGTGCTGGTTTAACAAATAACGAGCAAATCAGGCCTCACTTTGTGATTCAAAATAAGATGAAGCCACTTGGCAAGGTCTTGGTTTTTGCAGCAGGACCTGTATCTGCATTTAGGCCTAGGCATTTAATAGGGCAGCTTTGTCAGGGACCACCTGATTCTAAATATGTAAACCACCTCACCAAAGTAGCATCTGTATGCTGATGATATGCTTTTTAAGTAGAGTGAAATAATATTTGTGGCTCAGTATGCCTGGACAGGCTGAAAGGTTGTCCAGTTTTCTTTTCTTTTTTTTTTTTTTTTGTTTATATTTCCCCTCGTGGTTTTGGTGAAAAGATGACATTTGAATATTTCAGTCCTCCTTGTTTCCTCAGACTGATCTCTCTGCGTAGCCTAACATTTTGTCTTTATCTTCTGTGGTTACAGGTTGCTGCTCAGGCTGTATTGTTCATGTGCATGAACACTGCTGGGATTTTCATCAGTTACCTGTCAGACCGGGCTCAGCGCCAGGCCTTTCTGGAGACGCGGCGCTGCATCGAGGCTCGGCTGCGACTCGAGACAGAGAACCAGAGACAGGTGAGTCAAAGAGCGTGACACAAAGGAAACGCTGCTTGTGTTGTCATGGTTCTCAGGATAGCAGGGCTGGTTGTTCACTATTTTGATTTAGGGTGCCACAGAGGATCCCACAAAATCACCGACATGCAGACAGCCCATTTAAATCTGTGTAATTTGTTCATGTCAGAACCACAGCTCACAATCTCTAAGGTGTAGGTGCATTATTTGCTTTAAATATCCATCGCCACTCTACATAAATATGGCATTCAGGGGGCCTATATTTACGTCCACTCAAGTATATTTACTGGTAATCTTTTCTCTGTAAAGCTTTTATGATGCATGCGGGGAATGAGGGACGTTCACTGGCACAACCCCTCTGTAAATGCGTTGATTGTTAAAGCTGAATGGGCATGACTTTTAGAAACAAGAAAGAGGAAATACAGTCATAAATGTCACAGCAATACAAGGTTAATGTAGATGGAAAATAATGAGAGAGTGAGTGAATTCAGAGATGGAGTTCTACATTAAATCTCTGCATCAACAGCACAGTTTGACAGATAATAACAGCAGTAACACTCAGAATTACTGGGGAAGAGAAAACATTACTCTGCGTCTAAGTTTTAGGCAGCTGCAGATTTCTAGCTGTTAGATTTCTGGAGATTTAGAACAATGTCCTCTAACTGACTTTGAGCAGCTCCTGCATCACTGCTGCATCCAAAAATACCTCATTACATAACAGATAAACGTGTGGAACGATACGTGTCATTTAGTCATATACATGCTGTGATGAGAGATTGATAAAAGATGCAAAGAGATTGATGGATTTCAGTTGACAGGAGCGAATGTAAGCAGCTTGACTAATGAGCCCGCTGAGAGGAGAATAACATGGACGCTGCATCGATCCACTGTCACGCAAAGTGTGCATCACCAAGGACACGCACGCCGCCTAACAAGGCAGCGTGCATGCACAAATAGGAAGAGAGCGTGTGAGTCAGACGTGCGGCGCACACTCACAGTGACACAGTGAGCTGTGTTTACACAGAGCAGGGGACGGCCGGGCTCTCAGAAGCCACAGAAAGCTTTTAACTGCGTGTGTTTCCTGGAAGGGTTCGGCTCTGATAAGCTCCTGATGGTTGTAATGGAGTAAGATTGGGCCCCACCCTGAGCAGACCACCTTAATGTGGACCAATCAGAGGCTGGTATTTTTGTCAACAAGCTGTAAGGACACAGAGCTGTCTGTGTGTCACACGGTGAGATCGACTTCTCTCTGCGGGTCTTCTCCGAACTCTGTGGTTGTTCTTCAAAGAGTGGCTGTGTTCAGACAACAGGAAGTGTACCAAGACCAGGATGTAGAGCTGCTCTGATCAATAACTTTATATCTAGAGGGATCAAATAAGAAGATTACAGCTATCACCATCTTCATGATATAGATGTTTATCAACTTACATCACTAAACTTTAATAATAATCTTGACTGAAAACTGTTCAATCAAGATTGAAACTCCTGTGTACATAATAAAACACTGCCCCCTGGAGGTGTGACACTGTGGAGGGCAGAGGTAGTTTGCCGTTCTTGTTGGGTAGGAGTGGAAGTTGGAATTATCAGAACAATACTGGAAGTGATTTGGGAGAGTGGAGCCACAATATATGACTTTGTAGGTGAATGTATACAATTGGTGAATATTTATGTTGTATATAGTAAATTAAATTGTGAGAATAAAGGCGCTGTTGGGTGTCTAAGAACCTGCTTTTGGATTAGATGTCATTTATGGTGGTTAGATGGGGGGCAACAGGCACCCACTGTATTGCAATAAGTTGGGTATGGGTAAACTAGGCTACAGATTGTCTTTTGAAATATGCCATCAAGTCCTCCAGATGGAAAAAGGCCATCCAGATTTTAATCAAAGTTCAAAAGTCAGCATCTATGAAAGGGTGTGGTTGCTTTAGTGTCAATGGCATGGGTCATATTTAACAGTGAGGGGTACATACAGGTTCTGGGGCTTCCATCTAGATTAATTTTTCAGGAAGTTCTTGCTCATTTCAGCAAGACAATGCCAAGACACATTCTGCTCACCTTACAACAGCATGGCTTCACAATGAAAGAAGGTGGAGCCTACACTGTATTGCATGCAGGTCAGACCTGTCTCCTATGTACATCAAGCAAGTTGGGATGGAAATCGAGAACCAGTTCCAGATGAGAACCGGTTCCAATTGGTTCAATCATCGACATCATTAACATTTAATCTTAATGATCAATTCCTTACTTCTGTGTGCCTTGAAAAACACAAAGTCGAGGAAGTAAACATGGCGGACAGTCACACAAACAGGGTAAAGCGGTTCAAAGTGTGGCTTCATTTCTCAAAATGACACGAACACGCATGCATCTTTTTGCACAAGAGCTTTTCATTTTGTACAATGTTTCAGTTTAATTTTATACATCCAGAGATCTATTTTTACATTTATTTTAAGGTTTTATTTTTTAAGGAAAATGAGCAGCAGCATTGTGTTCTAAGTCAAGTTCAGAAATTGAAGATCCAGAGAGCAGTTTGTTTTAATTGAGACTTTTCCAACAAAAAAAGAGAATTTTTGTTTGTTTTAGCATGTTCTCCTCCCAAACACTTCATGCTTAGTATGTTTAGGAATCAATAATACTCTCTCTGAAGGAGGGATAAATCTAGTTCAATGTTCAGAGAGAAGGAGACTCAATCAAATTTGAGCTTTTAACAGTGAAAACTGAAATAGTCTACTTTATCCAAAAAGAAGATTCACAGCAAGGAATCAATAAAGAATTTAACCAATAAGAAGAATCAATAATGGCATTGATATCAATAGATTGTACCAATTCCCATCCTTACAAGCAAGAATGGGAAAGTATTCCTTACTTTAACCCTCTGGGACAAACACTGTCATTTACAACAAAGAGACACAGGCTATAAAAAAATGAATATCTTTTGAATCATAAATCGTAGCTACGCACTTTTCCCCCTCTGAAAGTTCTCTGTTTGGCTGTTTTAATTACTGCCCATGCCTTCGTAGCCCTTATTGAAGCATTTCTAGCCAGCCTGGAGCTTGGGTGACTTTCGAGGGCTTAAAAGAATAAATCCACACAGGCTGTCTTTGCACCATGCTTTGCCAAAATGCTTTTGCTTACAGTAGGCATAGGGGAGAGAAGGAGAGAAAGAGAGCCTGTGATGTGTCCCTCTGTGTCTCTGCAGACAGGAACTGCTTTAAATAACGGTTTAAATAGAGCCAATATGAGGAAGTGTAAGGACTTTTAAAAAAGACTTGATGATAGGAGAACAAGTTTGTGGGATAAAAGTCTTAGTATTGATTGTTTACCATGTGTTGCACAAAAGTTTTAATTTCCTTTTTTTTTTGTCTTTATAATCCCATAACTTTTTAAAATTCCAGTGACATAACTGCAGCAGACATGTTCTTAAAGCCCAGGTTGTCCTGAAATGAAGATCATCTTAGAGCTTGACCACAGGGTCGATGTTTTATAAGCTTTTTAAGGCAGAAAGTTCAGACGAGAAAAAATGATAATTAAATAGCTGAGCTTTGAGCCGAGGTTACCATAAGTGTCTTCAATCCTCGGATGTTTATTGAGTGTTGTTAGAAAAGAAAAAAATGAAAGATAAAATACAGAGGTAAACAAGCTTCTGTCCCAACTTTATTGGAATGTGTTGCAGGTTTCAAAGGTAAAATGTTTTTTATTTCTAAGAAACACTGATGTTTATAAAATTGAACATTAAATGTCTTGTTTTTGTGTTGTAATAGAAGTTAAATGGGGTTTGAAAAATTACTGTTTTCTGTTTATTTTCAAAACTCAGAATGTCCCAGCTTTGTTCGACTGTTATTTAAATGCAGATTTAAAACTAGAAGTAGATGCTCCTTCTCTGCTGAATTGGAGCTGAAACTCCACCAGAAGCGACAGCAGAAAAATGGACAAAGGAACAAAGTGTGTTCACGTGAACACTTGCAGAATCAGATATGAAGATAGAAGTTGTCACAGAGCTGCTGGAGGCCTTCAGCTCTCGGCTAAATTCAAGCTGCGCTAATGACTTTCAAAGCTAATCTGACACTGAGTCCGCTGGCTCTCAGCTGTCCAAGCAGGGACGATGTCCAGTGGAGCAAACACACTCTACAGCATCCTGCTAACTGTCCACACTGCAAAACATGTCTGGCTGTGCAGATCACAGTCTGCTGGGGTTGAAATCATATGAAAAGTAAACATTTTTACACAGTGAGGCTCACTGAGTGAATCCTGCAGGAGAAATTCAGATGTTGGTACTGAGTATTTCAAATGAATATAACTAAAAAGATGATGTTTGTTACTTTCTATTACTGCTTTTGCCATAAAGGTAACAGGACAGGTTGACTCTTGCATTGGAGCAAGTCCCCTATAAAAACAGACTCTGTAAAACCATCATTTCTTACAGCGGATCCTCAGCAGCAGACCCCGCAGCACTCGGTTGCGATGCAGCAGCCGAAGCATTAGCAACGCTCCACTGAAATGTTTGTCTGTCTAGACCTTAAATTGGGAATTCACTGCTCTGATTTCAGCACAGAGAGCAGGTCAACACATGACGGCAGAGAGCCAATGCTGCTCTGCACAGACACCTGCTCTGCTACTACAGCGTTCACACATTTAACACTCCGAGCTGAGTAGAACTAAATACAATCTGACACAACAAAAAACCCTGGGAAAAAGCACATTTTTAGAGTAAAAATCATAACAGTATCACCATCTTCTTTGTGGAAAAAAAAGCGAGTACATATTTTCAACACCCACATTCAGTTAAAGGAATTTTTGAGTACATTTTAAGTTTAAGCTGTATTATTCAATCATGTATCAGCAGGATTTAATGTATACATATAAAGTGTTGACAGCAATAAACCAACTGAAGAGTGACCTTTTACTTTTAACAAAGGTTAGGAATAAAAAGGTGATAATAAGATTATGTTTGGTTGTCAATACATCAATCAAATATTTGAAGCCTATAAAAGGACAGAGCAGTCTGAACCTAGTGTAAACTGCTGCAGGAAGGCTGAAGAGCTGGGTTCATCACCTCATTTCCACAAATTCCACATTTTCACTCTCCAACTGTGTTGCCTTGTGGTGTTCATCACTTTAACCTCCGATTTCTATATACAGCATGCGCGCCCAGGGTTTGCTCTGACCAAATGAGACCCACCTCGCCCACTGGAAGCGAGTCTAGATCGCAGTGCCGTGGCGCCCTGTCCTGATCAGCAGGAAGAGATCACGGGAGAACTGCAAGTTCACGCAGGAATAGCATGTCAACAGTGGACTATTTTACCTTTTGGGGTTAATTTATCATCCTTTCTGGCATAAGTCCATGTTATTATTGCTTCCGCCACTGAGTGAGTACATTAGGAAGTTAAAGGGTTAATGTTTGCTTAAAGGATCTGTGGTTTTATGAAAAATTCTTTGGCTAAATATCCCCAAAAGTTAACTTTTCCTCGTCAATGGCACTGTTGTAGCTCTGTGACCGACTGACCTCTCGGTGACCCTTTGCCCTCGCGGCAGGATGAGACGTAATGTTGATACAGTGTTGATTTACGATTGGGAGTCCGTACATTGTGTTTTTTTATTTTGAAAGTACCGGATGTTACTACGCTTGCGACTTCCATGGTTGGTGCTTTTTGAATGACAGTGAATTTACAAGGGCTGGCAGCATCCGGTGCTGAAAATAGATCTGCAGCATATCTGAAATGAAGTGGAGCGAAGTGTCGGTCCAGGCACGCGCCGCCGCCGGTCTGGAGCGCCGGCTATGGAAATGCTCTGATAGACTAAAGAGGAAGCAAAGTGCTCCGCAGTACGATTCGCCGGCATTCTACGGCACGCACGCCGTATATGTAAATTGGGGGTTAGAGTTGGCTTTCCTAACATTAGTGGGTTGGGTTTTTTCTAACTTTTATAGCTTGGCTTTCCTAACTTTCATGGGTTATCTTCCTTGACTTTCGTGGGTTGGCTTTCCTAACTTTCGTGGGTTGGCTTCCCTAACTTTCGTGGGTTGGCTTTCCTAACTTTCGTGGGTTGGCTGTCCTAACTTTAGGGGGTTGGCTTTCCTAACTTTCGTGGGTTGGATTCCTTAACTGTTGTGGGTTGGCTTTCCTAACTTTTGTGGGTTGGATTCCTTAACTGTTGTGGGTTGGCTTTCCTAACTTCCGTGGGTTGGCTTTCCTAACTTTCGTGGGTTGGATTCCTTAACTGTTGTGGGTTGGCTTTCCTAACTTCCGTGGGTTGGCTTTCCTAACTTTCATGGGTTATCTTCCTTGACTTTCGTGGGTTGGCTTTCCTAACTTTCGTGGGTTGGCTTTCCTAACTTTCGTGGGTTGGATTCCTTAACTGTTGTGGGTTGGATTTCCTAACTTCCGTGGGTTGGATTCCTTAACTGTTGTGGGTTGGCTTTCCTAACTTTCGTGGGTTGGATTCCTTAACTGTTGTGGGTTGGCTTTCCTAACTTCCGTGGGTTGGCTTTCCTAACTTTCATGGGTTATCTTCCTTGACTTTCGTGGGTTGGCTTTCCTAACTTTCGTGGGTTGGCTTTCCTAACTTTCGTGGGTTGGATTCCTTAACTGTTGTGGGTTGGCTTTCCTAACTTCCGTGGGTTGGATTCCTTAACTGTTGTGGGTTGGCTTTCCTAACTTTTGTGGGTTGGATTCCTTAACTGTTGTGGGTTGGCTTTCCTAACTTCCGTGGGTTGGCTTTCCTAACTTTAGTGGGCTGGCTTTCCTAACTTTCGTGGGTTGGCTTTCCTAACTTTCGTGGGTTGGCTTTCCTAACTGTTGTGGGTTGGCTTTCCTAACTGTCGTGGGTTGGCTTTCCTAACTTTCATGGGTTGGCTTTCCTAACTTTCGTGGGTTGGTTTTCCTAACTTTCGTGGGTTGGATTCCTTAACTGTTGTGGGTTGGCTTTCATAACTTTCATGGGTTATCTTCCTTAACTTTCATGGGTTGGCTTTCCTAACTGTTGTGGGTTGGCTTTCCTAACTTTCGTGGGTTGGCTTTCCTAACTTTAGTGGGTTGGCTTTCCTAACTTTAGTGGGTTGGCTTTCCTAACTTTCGTGGGTTGTATTCCTTAACTGTTGTGGGTTGGCTTTCCTAACTTTCTTGGGTTGGCTTTCCTAACTTTAGGGGGTTGGCTTTCCTAACTTTCGTGGGTTGGCTTTCCTAACTTTCATGGGTTGGCTTTCCTAACTTTCGTGGGTTGGCTTTCCTAACTTTCGTGGGTTGGATTCCTTAACTGTTGTGGGTTGGCTTTCATAACTTTCATGGGTTATCTTCCTTAACTGTCATGGGTTGGCTTTCCTAACTGTTGTGGGTTGGCTTTCCTAACTTTCGTGGGTTGGCTTTCCTAACTTTAGTGGGTTGGCTTTCCTAACTTTAGTGGGTTGGCTTTCCTAACTTTCGTGGGTTGTATTCCTTAACTGTTGTGGGTTGGCTTTCCTAACTTTCTTGGGTTGGCTTTCCTAACTTTAGGGGGTTGGCTTTCCTAACTTTCGTGGGTTGGCTTTCCTAACTTTCGTGGGTTGGATTCCTTAAAATTTGTGGTTGGCTTTCATAACTTTCGTGGGTTGGCCTTCCTAACTTTTGTGGGTGGCTTTCCTAACTTTCGTGGGTTGGGGTTCCTAAATTTTTTGGGTGGCTTTCATAACTTTGTGGGTTGCCCTTCCTAACTTTCTTGGGATAGCTTTCATACATTTCATGGGTTGGCTTTCCTAACTGCTGTGGGGTGGCTTTCATAACTTTCGTGGGTTGGCTTTCCTAACTGTTGTGGGATGGCTTTCATAACTTTCGTGGGTTGGCTTTCCTAACTGCTTTGGGATGGCTTTCCTAACAGTTGTGGGTTGGCTTTCCTAACTTTCGTGGGCTGGCTTTCCTAACTTTCGTGGGTTGGCTTTCCTAACTTTCATGGGTTGGATTCCTTAACTGTTGTGGGTTGGCTTTCATAACTTTCGTGGGTTGGCTTTCCTAACTTTCGTGGGTTGGCTTTCCTAACTTTCGTGGGTTGGCTTTCCTAACTTTTGTGGGTTGGATTCCTTAACTGTTGTGGGTTGGCTTTCCTAACTTTTGTGGGTTGGCTTTCCTAACTTTCGTGGGATGGCTTTCCTAACAGTTGTGGGTGGCTTTCCTAACTTTCGTGGGCTGGCTTTCCTAACTTTCGTTGGTTGGCTTTCCTAACTTTCGTGGGTTGGGTTTCCTAAATTTCGTGGGTTGGCTTTCCTAACTTTCGTGGGTTGGCTTTCCTAACTGTTGTGGGATGGCTTCCCTAACTTTCGTGGGTTGGCTTCCCTAACTTTCGTGGGTTGGCTTTCCTAACTTTAGTGGGTTGGCTTTCCTAACTTTCGTGGGTTGGATTCCTTAACTGTTGTGGGTTGGCTTTCCTAACTTTAGTGGGTTGGCTTTCCTAACTGTTGTGGCATGGCTTTCCTAACTTTCGTGGGTTGGCTTTCCTAACTTTCGTGGGTTGGCTTTCCTAACTGTTGTGGCATGGCTTTCCTAACTGTCATGGGTTGGCTTTCCTAACTTTCGTGGGTTGTATTCCTTAACTGTTGTGGGTTGGCTTTCCCAACTTTCGTGGGTTGTATTCCTTAACTGTTGTGGGATGGCTTTCATAACTTTCGTGGGTTGGCTTTCCTAACTTTCGTGGGTTGGATTCCTTAACTGTTGTGGGTTGGCTTTCATAACTTTCATGGGTTATCTTCCTTAACTTTCATGGGTTGGCTTTCCTAACTGTTGTGGGTTGGCTTTCCTAACTTTCGTGGGATGGCTTTCCTAACTTTCGTGGGTTGGCTTTCCTAACTTTCGTGGGTTGGCTTTCCTAACTGTTGTGGGATGGCTTCCCTAACTGTTGTGGGTTGGCTTTCCTAACTTTCTTGGGTTGTCTTTCATAACTTTAGTGGGTTGGCTTTCCTAACTTTCGTGGGTTGGCTTTCCTAACTTTCATGGGTTGGCTTTCCTAACTTTCGTGGGTTGGCTTTCCTAACTTTCGTGGGTTGGATTCCTTAACTGTTGTGGGTTGGCTTTCATAACTTTCATGGGTTATCTTCCTTAACTTTCATGGGTTGGCTTTCCTAACTGTTGTGGGTTGGCTTTCCTAACTTTCGTGGGTTGGCTTTCCTAACTTTAGTGGGTTGGCTTTCCTAACTTTAGTGGGTTGGCTTTCCTAACTTTCGTGGGTTGTATTCCTTAACTGTTGTGGGTTGGCTTTCCTAACTTTCTTGGGTTGGCTTTCCTAACTTTAGGGGGTTGGCTTTCCTAACTTTCGTGGGTTGGCTTTCCTAACTTTCGTGGGTTGGATTCCTTAAAATTTGTGGTTGGCTTTCATAACTTTCGTGGGTTGGCCTTCCTAACTTTTGTGGGTGGCTTTCCTAACTTTCGTGGGTTGGCCTTCCTAACTTTTGTGGGTGGCTTTCATAACTTTCGTGGGTTGCCCTTCCTAACTTTCTTGGGATAGCTTTCATACATTTCATGGGTTGGCTTTCCTAACTGCTGTGGGGTGGCTTTCATAACTTTCGTGGGTTGGCTTTCCTAACTGTTGTGGGATGGCTTTCATAACTTTCGTGGGTTGGCTTTCCTAACTGCTTTGGGATGGCTTTCCTAACAGTTGTGGGTTGGCTTTCCTAACTTTCGTGGGCTGGCTTTCCTAACTTTCGTGGGTTGGCTTTCCTAACTTTCATGGGTTGGATTCCTTAACTGTTGTGGGTTGGCTTTCATAACTTTCGTGGGTTGGCTTTCCTAACTTTCGTGGGTTGGCTTTCCTAACTTTCGTGGGTTGGCTTTCCTAACTTTTGTGGGTTGGATTCCTTAACTGTTGTGGGCTGGCTTTCCTAACTTTTGTGGGTTGGCTTTCCTAACTTTCGTGGGATGGCTTTCCTAACAGTTGTGGGTGGCTTTCCTAACTTTCGTGGGCTGGCTTTCCTAACTTTCGTTGGTTGGCTTTCCTAACTTTCGTGGGTTGGGTTTCCTAAATTTCGTGGGTTGGCTTTCCTAACTTTCGTGGGTTGGCTTTCCTAACTGTTGTGGGATGGCTTCCCTAACTTTCGTGGGTTGGCTTCCCTAACTTTCGTGGGTTGGCTTTCCTAACTTTAGTGGGTTGGCTTTCCTAACTTTCGTGGGTTGGATTCCTTAACTGTTGTGGGTTGGCTTTCCTAACTTTAGTGGGTTGGCTTTCCTAACTGTTGTGGCATGGCTTTCCTAACTTTCGTGGGTTGGCTTTCCTAACTTTCGTGGGTTGGCTTTCCTAACTGTTGTGGCATGGCTTTCCTAACTGTCATGGGTTGGCTTTCCTAACTTTCGTGGGTTGTATTCCTTAACTGTTGTGGGTTGGCTTTCCCAACTTTCGTGGGTTGTATTCCTTAACTGTTGTGGGATGGCTTTCATAACTTTCGTGGGTTGGCTTTCCTAACTTTCGTGGGTTGGATTGTTTAACTGTTGTGGGTTGGCTTTCATAACTTTCGTGGGTTGGATTCTGTAGCTTTTGTGGGCTGGCTAGCCTAACTGTTGTGGGCTGGCTTCATTTTGTTAGAGAATTAGTTAACAGCTGCTGTTAGTTTAGATACACGGCTAAGGGCAATCCGTTGCCATTCACTGAGAGGTGTAAGACTGCTGTAAGAGATGTTCAACAACATTTTTTATGAGGAGTTGTTAGAATACTTTTGTGTAATTAGTAGTTTGTTTGATGTGCATGTGTGGTGCAGTTAGTTCGTAACATAGCAATCACCAAATATTTTATATTTTTATTTGCAGTTTTCACCATTATGATAATGTGGACTAAGTTTCAGTAAATGAGAGAAAACTTTCTCTGACTCCATCTTCATTGCCATTGGTTTAACTTGGCATTGAGTCTAGAGTCTCTACACAAGAACACAACACAATGCTTTCTCCTACATACATAAACATTATCTCCAGCAAACATTACCAGCAACTAAATAATAAATACTCTTTCTCTCAGAGGTCTGCAGGTAGGCCCACTGTATTTGCTTGTTCATTTCCTTTGGGGAAAGCACATAAAAAATGACGATTTAAGATGCTGTCTGAAAGGTTACGAAAGTAAAAAGATAACTAAAAGTAAAGTAAATCACGTGACTGGTGTTTGGATTGGCTGAAAATTGCACAGTGTACGCCCAGCTTAACAGGAAACTTGGTATGGCTCCATCCAATCTGGAAGCATGAAAATAGGATGTTTTTGAAAATGAAACTCTGTAAAGTTATACACCATCCACCATAAAGATTGTCCTTTCTGGAGCTCCTACAGGTGTTGATAGTTGATTAGATTGGATTCTCATCCATTTTAAAGAGCTGAACCAAAATTACCCATTTGCAAATGCCTTTACTTAATGATTGAGACTATGTTTTAACATTTCCATCTATTGATCTGCAGCATGACACTGTGAGTTTAGCAAACTATAATCTCCTTGATTGTGAGAAAATTGTGTAAGAATTACAACTAAAGGTAATATATTCTCTTAGCACTATCATGCCTTTGCTATTATTCACAAACCTTGGGTATCTAAGTGTCTTATTAGTGTTTTTGCACATTTGAAAGTTAATTCCTTGACTCACTATCTCTTTTTAAACAATGAAAGGTTTGTTTGTATTATCTTTCATCTTTTTATTTAATCATGAAAAATAATTTTAATTCTTAAAGTAATTTATGCATTATTCTGTTAAATTGAGTCTGTGATCTTTTTTGTTGTGTCTAAAACGGAAGCAAGTCTCTGTGACAAACTTTAATCCAATTGGAGCTCCGGTATGATCTAACGCCCACACCTATTGTTTTTTATCTAATCCTGCTAAGCTGGGGTGTTTTCACACATTTCAGTCCGGATGCACATCAACTCTCAAAATAATCACCACTTTAATCACATTTCTCTGCTTGACTTCTGCATCAGCTGCACTGAACATCTTCTTTTTTTATTCAGAAAATGCAGGCTGTTTTTTTTTTCTTCAACACAAGAAAATTCCCATGGTCATCCCTTCAAACAAATTAGTCTCCTCTCTTTTAGATCAGAGATAAATTGATGTTTTGTTGTTAAAAGAGAGAGAAAGGAAATTTTGATTGCAGGCCCATAGCCAGGGGGGTTTGATGGGTTCAAAAGAAGGCTTCCTCATGGCCAAAGGTCTAACTCAAGTGTTGTTTTAATGAATGAAAGTGTCTCTCTTTTAAATAATTATGACCAATAATTCTAGAATAATAAGGCAAAATTAAAAATCTTAATTAAACAGACGTCCTGCAGCTTGAATCAGGCCGTCTGATGAGGCTACCGGTGATGCAGTTTTGCCACCTGCAGACAGGTGTTGATACTTCAGCCCATAAACATTCCTGTTATCTCCATCAGCTGCACGTGTAAGCAGGACACATGCTAATGACAAGGAATTAGTGATGAGCTGGAATCATACTTCTTCCCTGCATACACAGGGACTATGTGGGGAGATTATCAGACTTCAGGTTCTCAGGTATCCTCGTTAGCAAGGACCTGACCTGGACAGGAAACACTGTATTCCTGAAAAGATTCATCAGAAGACGCACCTCCTTAGGAGCCTGAGGAAGAACAACTTGGCCGAGAGACTGATAACGTCTCTATACTGCTCCACCATTGAGTCAGTGCTTTCTTACACCTTCAGGCGTGGGTTTTCCAGCTGCACTGCTGCTGAGAGAAAACCTCTCCAGAGGGTCATCAACTCTGAAAACTCAAAGCAGAGGGCAGAAGTCTAACAAAACTAGGGGATCATATTTAAACAATAGCTTAAGTGTATGAATGTCTACACAAAAATGAAAACTATGTAGAAGTGAAGTGAAATATTGTTAAATATTGTAACTCTGTGACTGCTGAGTGGTCATCAGAGTAGTTGATGCTCTTTATACCCAGTCATTTCAATGATCTGTTGTCAGTTTACCTAATCAGTTGCAAAATGCTCCTCCAGTTATGTTGTTTATGATCTGTTGTGAATAAAATGTATTTATAGTTTGAAAATCAATGCACTCTGCTTTATTAATTTATTCATTTTTCTCCAAACTTTTTTGGAATTGTGATTGTAATCATCTGATTTTACAATGTTACAATGTTACAATGTCATTTAGCAGACGCTTTTCTCCAAAGCGACGTACATTTGAGAGCAAGAACAACACAAGCAATGATCTAGACAAGAGGAAACAACATCAGTAAGTGCCATCAAGTGCTTCAGGTTCAATTGGACGCAAGTGCTGCCGTGTAGAGTTTAAGGCAGAGTACCAAAATATACGTTGTTTATGTAGTTTTTTTTTTTTTTTTTTGTTTTTTTGTTTTTTTGTTTTTTTTTTTGTTTGTTTTTTTTTTTTGTTTGTTTTTAGACAGCAACAATGAATCAAGGAAAATGTGGGATCACTAATTGCCATTCATTAGGCTTCACAACAACTATTTACCAAGTACCAAGTGCTGGATCATTCCCAAAGAGCTGGGCAAAGAAATCCCAGAAGTAGAGCAGGACAGTGCGAGCTAACTATAGTTGGGAAACTCATTCAACCACTGGGGACAGCAGTGGAGAATAGTCTGGCTGAGACTCAATCTACTACTGGGGACAACAGTAGAGAATTGCCTAGCTAAGTGCAAAGTGTTCTCTGAAGAGCTGGGTCTTTAGCCTTCTCTTGAAAGTAGACAGGGAGTCTGTAGATCGAATGTAGTTGGGTAATTCATTCCACCATTTAGGGACAACAGAGGAGAAGAGTCGAGCTAGTGACTTAGGAGCATGATGTGCTGGAAGTACCAGGCGCCTTTCGCTGGCTGAGCGTAGTGGGCGAGAAGGGGTGTAGACCTGGATGAGGGACTCCAGGTAAACAGGAGCAGTTTTAGTTACTGCTTTGTAAGCAATGATTAGAGTTTTGAATTTAATGCGAGCTGCAACTGGAAGCCAGTGTAGAGAGATTAAAAGAGGCGTGACATGAGCTCTCTTGGGTTGGTTGAAGACCAGACGTGCTGCTGCGTTCTGGATCAACTGCAGAGGTATAACTGTGCATGCAGGTAGGCCTGCCAGTAATGAGTTACAGTAGTCAATACGTGATATTATAAGAGCCTGTACTAGGAGTTGTGTAGCATGCTCTGTCAAGTAGGGTCTGATCCTCTTGATGTTGTAGAGGGCGAAACGGCAGGACCGAGCAATCGAGGCCACATGGAGCTTGAAGGTTAGCTGGTCATCAATCATGACACCCAGATTCCGGGCTGACTTAGTGGGCAAGAGATTATTTGATCCAAGCTGGATACTGATCTGCGGTTCAATAGTGGGACTGGCTGGGATGATAATGAGCTCAGTTTTGGGCAGGTTGAGCTGAAGGTGACGTTCCCTCATCCATTTAGAAATATCAGCAAGGCAGGATGAGATCCGAGCTGAGACAGTTGTGTCATCTGGTGGAAAGGACAGGAATAGCTGTGTGTCGTCTGCATAGCAGTGATAAGAAAAGCCATGGGAGCGGATGATTGCACCAAGTGAGGTGGTGTATATTGAGAAAAGTAGGGGACCAAGCACAGACCCTTGAGGCACCCCTGTTGATAAGCCATGCAGTTTAGACACTCCTCCCTTCCATGATACTCTAAAAGATCTCCTGTGAGGTAGGACTTAAACCACTGTAGGGCAGATCCTGAGATACCAAGTGAAGAGAGTGTGGAGAGGAGGATTTGGTGGTTTACTGTGTCAAAGGCAGCAGACAGATCCAGCAGTAAGAGAACTGAGGACTGACCAGCTGCTCTGGCCAAGCGAAGTGATTCCGTTACCGACAAAGTGCAGTTTCAGTAGAGTGGCCCCGCCTAAAGCCAGACTGATTCTGATCAAGTAGATCATTGTTCTGCAAGTGTTCTGAGAGCTGGTTGAAGACTGTGCGCTCCAGTATTTTTGATAGGAATGGGAGAAGTGAGACCGGCCTGTAATTTTCAACCAGGGCTGGGTTGAGAGTGGGTTTTTTGAGCAGTGGTGTAACCCGCGCTTGCTTGAAAGCAGCTGGGAAAACACCTGTGGACAGAGAGGAGTTAATGATACAACTCACAGCAGGGCTGATTGTGGGCTCAATCGCCTGCAAGAGATGTGATGGTATCGGATCGAGGGACAGGTTGTGGGCTTAGAGTCAAGCAGAAGCCTGGTGACCTCGCCTCACTTAGTGGAGAGAATGAGCTAAGTGATGCATCACTAGCTGGTGGCAGAAAACTGAGTTGGACAGGCTCAGAGAATTGGTTGCTGATGGCAGAAACCTTGTCAGTGAAGTAGGAGGCGAACATGTCTGGAGTCAACATACTGGAGGGTTGTGGGTTTGAAGGAGAGAGGAGCGAGTTAAAAGCAGAGAAGAGTTTGCGTGCATCAGTGGCAGCACAGATCTTTGATTGATAGAACGCCTTCTTAGCAGATTTTAGAGCAGAGGTAAAACAGGACAGTTTTTGCTGATAAGCACTCAAGTCAGTGGTTTGTTTGGATTTACGCCATTTTCTCTCTGCCGCTCTGAGCCCTGCCCTTTGGGTTCTGATGACCTCAGTGAGCCAGGGACAAGGTGGAGTATTACTAATAGGCTTAGACACCAGAGGGCAGAGTTTGTCCAGAGAGGAGGTCAGTGAGGAGCAGAATGTGTCTGTGGCCTCGTTAACAGTGAGTGTGAAGGACTCGTTACATGAGGCTAGTGCAGCTGAGACCTCGTCAGACAGCTGTGTTGGGTCAAGTGACTGAAGGTTTCTGCGGTATGATCTTAACTGAGTAGTAGATTGTTGAAGTTCAGGTAAGCCAAGTGAGAACTGAATGAAGTAGTGGTCAGAGAGGTGAAGTGGTGTTACACTCAAATTAGCCGTGGAGCAATTGCGAGTTAGAATCAAATCCAGTGTATTACCAGCCTTGTGTGTAGGAGGCGTTTGAACCAGTTTCAAGTCAAAGGAGGACAGTAGTGAAATAAAATCAGTAGCCTGGGCTCTATCCAAGTGGATGTTCATGTCACCCATGACAACCAATGGTGTGCCATCATCAGGGATGTCTGAGAGTAACATGTCCAGTTCCACAATAAAGTTGTCCAGGTGACCCCCAGGTGGGCGGTATACCACAACCATGTAAGCCTTTATTGGGGCAGTGACCTGTACTGCATGATATTCAAATGAGGTGTTATTGTCCAAGGGTTTGAACTGGCTGAAGTTCCAGCTATGAGAAAGAATAATGCCTGTGCCACCTCCTCGGCCAGAAGAGCGAGGTGTATGAGAGAACACTGCATCAACTGATAGAGCAGTTGGTGTTACAGTGTTCTCAGGACGGACCCAAGTTTCTGTCAGGGCTAGGACCTGAATGTTAGACAGTTTAGTGAGGGAATTGATGAATTCTGCTTTGTTAACTGCAGACTGGCAGTTCCAGAGGCCAACTGTGATAAAAGGTTGTGGAAAAGAGGCATTCTGCAAAGTGGATAGATTATGCAGGTTTCGTTTTCTGTAACTATTGTGCTTCTTTCTGTTCCCATATATGACTTGTATTTTTTGGTTGCACATGTTGCGTTAGACTGCTGGGGTGCGTTAGACTGTTATGAGGCAGTGCTGCCTGTCGGTGGCCTTGCTCGGTGGACTCGCACAGGTAGACTCGCTGGTCTTTACCCAATGTGGTCTTCACACAAAAGTGCGACCACAAGGGCTGACGATAAAGCTGACGCTTCAGCGCAGTCTGTGTACTTATATAGAGAGATATGCCACAGATGTGCACAATTGAGTTGATTGTGCACAGCCGCTAACCGCCCCAGCTGGCAAATTTAGATTCAAACTCTCTTAAAGCTTGGACTACAGTGAAACTCCGCCCCGGCAGTTTACACTTTTAGCAATCAATAGAGGGAGCCACACGCGTCAACTGCCTCACCTATTGTTGCAGAGAGAGTGAAACTAACACGTTCAGCCTAAGCAAAACTGCCAACAACCTACTTCCAACTGAAACAACCAAAAGCAGATTCCTCTTACCAAGTAGCTTCTCCCTTCCTATCTCAAAGATCAGAGCTTGTTCTGCTGGCAAATTTAGATTCAAACTCTCTTAAAGCTTGGACTACAGTGAAACTCCGCCCCGGCAGTTTACACTTTTAGCAATCAATAGAGGGAGCCACACGCGTCAACTGCCTCACCTATTGTTGCAGAGAGAGTGAAACTAACACGTTCAGCCTAAGCAAAACTGCCAACAACCTACTTCCAACTGAAACAACCAAAAGCAGATTCCTCTTACCAAGTAGCTTCTCCCTTCCTATCTCAAAGATCAGAGCTTGTTCTGATCTGACCCACTAGTGCTCCTCTGTGAGTATTTGTGCATGTGTTTGAGAGACTAAAGTGGTGAAACAGCATCACTGGATTGCTTTTCATTCACTGTGACAGTAATGAATGAAGATGGATGTGTTTGGAGTGAATGGAGCTCTCTCTCTCTCTCTCTCTCTCTCTCGCCCGTCTCTCTCCTCGCTGCCTCTTGTGTCTCGCCCTCTCCTCTCTCTCTCTCTTCACTTGTGCTCGAGGTTTGAAGAGGCTCTCCACAGCTCTCAGACGGCGACATGCAGCTTCAGCTCAGACGAGGCTGGCTTTATTTATTTTTTAGCTGTAAAACTGCATCAGAAAAACAGCTCAGTTTTAAAGAAATCAGCTGCCAGAATCAGCTCTATTGATGTGATTTCTACCATAAAGAAGTGGTGTTCAGATGTCTCCATCAGTTTCAGGACCTTAGCTGATGATTTCAGGTTCTTGTCGTCCAAAATCATGTCCTTTTGCCATTCTGTGCCAAACATTAGCCGACTATTTTAGCACATTTGTAGGATTTGTGGGCAGAGAGAGAAACTCAACTTTTGGTTTTTGTGTACTGAGCAACTGAAGAAGGCAGTTACTTGGCTCTGATGAAGATCCCTCAGGCCAAAAAAAACACTGAGGGACTCTGCATGGCACCCACTCATAATCTGTTTCTGCCTCAGCCAAGTGCATCAGTACAATAACCACAAGGAGCTGGTGTTGTTTCAGCGGGCCTGGAGGCTTTACAGGATCCTGCTGGAGGAGCTTAGGCTGGCACAGCTATCCTTTAAATCACTTCTTACAGACAGACCTTTATGTAATTTGTTTTGACAAGATTCATTCACTAGTGTTTGCCTGCTTAATAGTTTTTCTTTGACTTTGTCTAATCCCTCTTTGCTCTTAATCTGGAGGTTACATCATTCTCTGCAGACTGCATTCAAACAGAATATATGCACTCAATATATGCACAACTCCAGTGGAGTTTCAAACTCAGTCTTCAACTTCCGTGCTTTGTGAGCTTTTATCAGAGTAGCAGATGTCTGATATCCTTGTATCATGTTGAAATAAATTCACCCATTTTAAAAGCAAGATTGCAACTTTTTGCTTTGTAGACTTAAAAAGTCACTTTGGGATCTGTGTGTTTTAACAGCACTTTTTACACAGATTTTTATTCTTCTCATACAAAATCAATGCACTTCACTCTTCTAAGTTCTCAACTTTCTAAGAACAAAAACCCTACGGTGTCAGCTGTGTTTTGTTGGCACGGTCTCACGCTACCAGATGAAAATAGTTACTTAATTAGAGCACAGCTGTGCTCACAGAGCTCAACAAAGCCCGCTCACTTTTTTGGTGGCACTGGTTCCTGATGCAAAATTCACCATTCAGATCCCCCAGAGACATTTAGTAAATCCACATTACAACGCTTTTTATGCATGAGCCAAGCTAACCAGCTACCTGATTACTCGTGATTACAAGCAGGGGCGTAGCTAGGGATTTTGGACCCCCAGAAAGAATATTAAACAGGGCCCCTCTTAACCAGCGAACCAAGGTACTAATGTTGTATCATTTTTACAAATATCCCTGCATTGTATGCAGAGATATTTGGATTTTTTAATCATGATTTCCTTATTTATAAGCAATAATTTTACTACGGTTAAATTGAATTTACTTGCATTATTTTGCAGTGCTGGACATTTGGACATTTTTAAGGGAGGAGCAGGGCCCCCCAGTATTGTGTTTCACCCTATTTGATATAAATTTCAGTCTGTTGACTAATATGTCGATTAATTTAGTCACTTTTGATTCAATAATGACACTAATTACAAAGAAAAAATAAATAAAAACACCATTTTCATGGCAGGCTTCTCTTGGGCCCCTCCCTACTGTGGCCCTGGGTAATCAGTCCCCCCAGTGCTACACCCATGGTGCAAGACCATGTACGCATTTCATTGCAATGAGGAAGGAGCTGCACATCCCACAATCCATTCAATTCATTGGATTTGTTATCAGTGACAGCTTTTCAAGCTTTCAGATCATTAATGTATCTTTTTTCTGCACTTTTCTTTATTGTAGTGATTATATTGTAAATAAAAATGTTACTTTATGTCGTAGTTAGAGTATTTACTCACTCCTACTGTGGCAGCATGTAATATCATCCTCCACAGTCGACAGCCTTTGTTTGCAGCCTTGGTAGACGTTTACGTGGTAACCAGAGACCCAATCAGTCAGACGCACTGTTTTGACACTCAGGGATTGTGGGCACTGAGATGGCAAATAAACTGTTTTTAACAAGGATGATGTCTTGCAAACTTTTGTCTTCTACAGGAGCATATACCATCACTTCACAGTGGTAGCTAGTAGTTAGTCTAACCTGGATATTTCTGAGGATATGGTCAATAATCTAATCTGCTATGGAGAAGATGAATGGGATTATTGCTTCTGGAACCACACTGTTTAGCCCTATTAGTGTCCAATACTCACTCATTAACCAATCAACATCAAGAAGGGGTGGGACTTCAGATATCAGATCGTTCAATAACAATGGAAGAGGGAAAAACTGCTGAAGCTTGAGTTTCAGGGGTACATTTTCCAAGCAGCTGCAAAGGCAGGGGCAGAATTCCTTTTCAGGACAAAAATATATATTTAATAAAAAATCTGCAATATACACTCTTATATGAAATTAGACCTACAGCTTTGTGGTTATACACCTCAGGGAAGTATAAGTTCTTTGCAGATGATGTCATACAGCAGCGGGGAACTCTCTTTAGGGGGGTAAATAGTGAATTCTGCATAGCCATACACTACCAAAAGGACATACACTACATTGCCAAAAGTATTCACTCACCCATCCAAATAACTGAAATCAGGTGTTCCAATCACTTCCATGGCCACAGGTGTATAAAATCAAGCACCTAGGCATGCAGACTGTTTCTACAAACATTTGTGAAAGAATGGCTCGCTCTCAGGAGCTCAGTGAATTCCAGCATGGTACTGTGATAGGATGCCACCTGTGTAAAAAGTCCAGTCATGAAATTTCCTTGCTCCTAAATATTCCACAGTCAACTGTCAGTGGTATTATAACAAAGTGGAAGCCATTGGGAACGACAGCAACTCAGCCACCAAGTGGTAGGCCACATAAAATGACGGAGAAGGGTCAGCGGATGCTGAGGCACATAGTGCTCAGAGGTCGCCAACTTTCTGCAGAGTCAATCACTACAGACCTCCAAACTTCATGTGGCCTTCAGATTAGCTCAAGAACAGTGTGTAGAGAGCTTCATGGAATGGGTTTCCATGACTGAGCAGCTACATCCAAACCATACATCACCAAGTGCAATGCAAAGCGTCAGATGCAGTGGTGTAAAGCACGCCACCACTGGACTCTAGAGCAGTGGAGACGTATTCTCTGGAGAGACGAATCGGGCTTCTCCATCTGGCAATCTGATGGACCAGTCTGGGTTTGGTGGTTGCCAGGAGAACGGTACTTGTCTGACTGCATTGTGCCAAGTGTAAAGTTTGGTGGAGGGGGGATTATGGTGTGGGGTTATTTTTCAGGAGCTGGGCTTGGCCCCTTAGTTCCAGTGAAAGGAACTCTGAATGCTTCAGCATACCAAGAGATTTCGGACGATTCCATGCTCCCAACTTTGTGGGAACAGTTTGGGGATGGCCCCTTCCTGTTCCAACATGACTGTGCACCAGTGCACAAAGCAAGCTCCATAAAGACATGGATGAGAGAGTTTGGTGTGGATGAACTTGACTGGCCTGCACAGAGTCCTGACCTCAACCTGATAGAACACTTTAGGGATGAATAAGAGTGGAGACTGAGAGCCAGGCCTTCTCGTCCAACATCAGTGTGTGACCTCACAAATGCGCTTCTGGAAGAATGGTCAACAGTTCCCATAAACACACTCCTAAACCTTGTGGAAAGCCTTCGCAAAAGAGTTCAAGCTGTTATAGCTGCAAAGGGTGGACCAGCGTTGTAATGGGGAAATGAATGTTGTGTTGGCACAAGAGCAAGATTCAGAAATGTCACGGACACAAGACTGGCTGGAGATCTCTTCATCGGCGGTCACTCGAGGTCAAGTATGACTGTCCTCCTTATTGGTTCTTGTGGGTCTTCAGGTGGGCAAAGAGGCCAATCCTGGAGCCACATACTTTGGTGCAGTGTGGGCAGGGATGGGCTGTGGTGATTGTGAGTTTGCTCTACATTTTGGTGGAAGCCTTCTCCTTTCTGAGTCTGCGTTTTGCTTCTGCAGCACGGTGGAGATCATCATTGTAACATGCAGCTCCCTCCTGGACAAGCTGTTTTCATGATGCCTTCTTAGTTGCTGCATCCTCCCAGGGGTTGATTCCCTTTCGGGAGGACGCCTGTGCGTGAGATCTTGTAATGTGGGGAGACCGGTGCACCGTCAGCCTCCACACAGTCCTTTGCATTGAACGGGCCAGGATCCAGTGGCATGGGAACCAAGACGACTGGGGACCCACCTTTGCTGCAGCCTTCATCCGCCTTCCCAGCCTTTGTGATGCCTCCACCATCTTCCGCCTGGTCCACCGTTGAGGTCTTCACTATTTACCCATAGTTGGGGCTATTTACCCATAACTGGAGCAGTGGTTGACAAGCATCAGTGCATGTCCGAGTGCCAGTAGATGCCACGTCTCTGGGGCCCACCGCTGCTCCGAGATCCTGTACAACTTCACCTGGAACCGCGAGGTACCAGTTACCGTGCATGGCCACGAGGAGGCGTGTACAAGATCTTTGGAGATCTCTTAGGGTTTAATTCACAACTGAGCTGGGTCAGGGACAGATGCAAAGACAGAGAATGTACACACTTGACATGAATTTATACTTTTAACATCTGATCTGTGGAGGCACCCATGTGATGCCTTCAGTCCCATACAAGTACATTTTTCCAAACACTATTGGATACTTGCCCAAACATAACTTAAGCTGTGTGTTACATGATTCATAGAGAGCACAATAATCTCACACTAACAGACGTCATATTAAACCCTTTGTGTTAAGAATGGGATGGCACTTAAATTCATATGCGAGTCAAGGCAGGTGAGTGAATACTTTTGGCAATATAGTGTATTTTGAGCTGTTTACAACAGCTGATGTCCATCCAACCTCTCTCTTTGTGACAAAATCCAGATGATTTGTCTCAGCTCAGCTCAGCAGAGTACAGGCCCATTTAGAGCTCTAAAGTACTAACTTTCCTCTGTTCCCATTCATTCCTAATGGCTGTCCCCCACTTCCTCACCCCCAACAGACATTCACATGTCATCAGACTGCAAAGAACCTATAGCCTGTTTTCTTTCACTTTGACCCCAACACCACCAAAATGTCATCAGTTTATCCTGAGTCAGCGTGGATATTTGTGCAAAACTTAAAGATAATCCCTCAGAGTGTTCTTGAAGTATTGTCTGTGTCCAAAATAACATAGATACTGTAAAGGTCACATCACAGCAAAGAACTCCAGATGGGGGGCAGGAGGTGATTCCTGCATAGAGATCTATGAAAATGACAGCTTTCTGCTGTGAACACCTGTGCCAACTCTTCAACATCTCTTGTGTCCAGTAAATCCTGTTAAAGTGGGAGTAACCCCGTGAATAAGTGGGAGGGGACTAATATAATTGTCTTCCTTCCTCCACAGGAGAGACTGGTGTTATCAGTCCTGCCACGTTTTGTAGTTTTGGAAATGATCAACGACATGACAAATGTAGAGGATGAACACCTCCAGCATCAATTCCACAGAATCTACATCCACCGCTACGAGAATGTCAGGTGAGGACGATGGCTTTGTTTTTAACTGTGGTCAATAAATCAGTGTCAGAGGGGTTAGCTCTAAATCATTGAGGCTTTTTGACAAAGTTGAATGTTGTCATACACATACACATGTTTGATTGTTCTGTGGCTGAAACCAAATTAATCTCTGCCCAAAATCAAACCTGAAAAGATAAATAATAATGAGGCCATGTGTCTGCTGAAGTGTTTCTCCTGCTTATAGTTCTGCTCTGAATGGTTTCTGAAAGTTTTCATTCCATGTCTGATGAGGAAGAAATACATCTTTGACTCTTTCTCCATATAAGTTTATTTTATAGACTGTAAAACAGATGCAAGTAGGTCTTAAGATGGTTGAAAAGTGTTACATTTATGGCAGATTTTCTGTGTAGACCCTGTATAATAAAAGTCAAAAACTAAGAGGTAGATGGGTCTTTTCACCATCAGTGTCACCACACTTCTGCAGCAAGGGCATAAGACTGACCTTATCTTATAAGCAGGCAGTTCTTCCATTTTAAACACTTGAGTATGTTAGGATGTGCAGGAGAGGTGTATGTCAAGGGTCCTCATGTCTTCCTTGCTGCACATAAAGCACTCACAGCTTGATTCACTCCAGGATGATGAAGGTTATATGCACAGTATTGCTATAGAGCTTACTGCTGACTCATGACCAGATGTGTGGTGTGTATCTCTAAGCTTTAAGAGAATGTGCAGAAATACAGACAAAATGATAGAGTATGGAGAGAAGCTCCTTCTGTATCTTCATGTTTCAGGCTATCCAGACTTAATGGTACAACCTGCATCTCAGGTTTTTCATAACAGTCACAATGAGGGATAGAAACATGTCAAACATGCTGCTAAACTGCTTTGAAAAAGAGAGTAGAGTGCAAGAGATCTTTACTTAAATATACAGTTTTTTTTATTTGCCTTTGTGTCTGCAGCATTACATAATTCTTTCTATGTATGACCTGGATATTAAAGTGACATTTCCATATTTTATTCAGCATTCTTTTCGCAGATGTTAAAGGCTTCACAAACCTCTCCACGACGCTGTCCGCGCAGGAGCTGGTGCGAATGTTGAATGAACTTTTTGCACGCTTCGACCGCCTCGCACATGTGAGTAATTCAGACTGACCCTGACACTGAACGCTCTTACACGTCTCCCCTCAGGCTGCTGACCAGGCCGGCATATTTGGGAGTAGATTCAGATCTCTCCTCGCTCTTTATCTCTCCTGTCACAAAGAAAACCGAGGCTGCCTTTCACCCTGCTCATCTTTTCCGCGACAGCCTCTAAGGGTTCATGAAAGCTAAAGAAAACGGCTCCAGTCTGCAGATGAATATTTTATTGAAAACACCAGAGTGAATAAGTGATTGAACGTTCACTCTGTGGGCTCTTGCGTCTGTCTGATATTAGATTGGGAGCGTTTCAGACTGTCATGCTTGGCCAGTCAGGATTTCACAGTCAGAGCCTTAATGCAGAACCGAGCTGATACGCTTTATTTATTTTTCATTCACTTATATTTCTGTTTCTATTTCAGACCACGTATGCTTTCTGTAATCCCCTGTGCTCTCCTGCTGTAGGTCATCTCAGTGAATGTTTGATGTTTTAGCCTGACACTGAGCTGATGTGAGCGTTGTGTTGCAGGAGCATCACTGTCTACGGATAAAGATCCTGGGAGACTGTTACTACTGTGTATCTGGTCTACCTGAGCCCAGACAAGACCACGCCCACTGCTGTGTGGAGATGGGCCTCAGCATGATCAAGACCATCAGGTAAGGTCCTCTTAGGACGTTTCAGTGACTATTGAAGGTGCCACTTCCATTTTCAGCCTTTAACACAGCCCCCATTCAGTCTAAATGAACATGGTATGGATCAGTCACTAGTGGAGGTTTTTGATTTGATTGGAGGGTCTTTGCTGTCCCTTAGGGGCAACTTTGTTTCCAACAGACCACCATAAGATGCACAAATCCACATTTGACTCAGATTAGGAGCAGGGGGAGGTGACTGCTGCCTCTGATACAGAAAGACCAGGGCTGTTTCTAGCTTTTTTGGGGGCCCCTTGCAAGATCCTATTTGGGGGCCCCTAGTCTGCCAAACTATGATTGAAAAATTCATAATCATTCGATGGTCCATGAACATGCCATAGTCTATTCCACTTCACAAGCAAAACAGGCTACAGTCATGATATTCTCTCATATCAAATACAACATTTTCATTATAAAAGCCAACTTGTTTAAAATGCCAGGTTTAAATTGGGTTTGGGTCCATAAATATCAGACTCAGAGAGAACATGCAAAGGCTCTGGTGGAGCTGTTTGCCTTTTTTAAGGTTTGTTTTTTGGGCATTTTTTGCCTTTATTTTGGAAAGAACAGGGCAGTCAATACTGAGGGAGGAGAAGAAGAAGGGTTGTTTTTTTGGTTACGAGATGTAACAGAATGAAAATGATAGGTTGACTGTCAGACATGGGAAACCCACCATATTCCCCTTACTGTCTATTTTACATGTCTGTCAAAATACAAGCAGGAGATGAGACCCTTTGCTGGACTGGACTATGGACAGGTTAAGGTCTAAATGCTGGACTTGAAACTTTAAACTTCAGCCTCTGAGTATGAGGAATCCTCTGAAGATACCCCCTTTCAACTTAGCTTTTGTAAGTTTGCAGTCTACATCCTTTGTGACAAAACTTCCAGCATTACTGCAGATGTTAATTTTCGCTGCAGTGTTTTTCTCTGAATAAGTCAAATAAGGAAAGCCGGTACGGGCCGGAGCTGCTGCTGCTGCTTATATTTCTTTTATCTCATTCCTCACTGTGAGCCTATTTTGTATGCAGCCTTTGTGATCAAAAACAAGCACGTCTGCATTACTTGCATTTGCAAGAATTTCCCCCCGGCTGTGTCTCTACAGAACAAACAACACAAACAATTACAAGGTCCAATCGTATCGCACATTCATGCATCACGGAGACGAAAGGAGAATTATTCTCTGTGACGGTGTGATTTTTTTTTCAGAATTACACAACATGGATTTGCAGCTCTCATAAGCTCATGAATGTAAACTCATAACGGACGGTGTAATCTTCACATCATGTGGAAAGAAAAAGGGAGAATGCGGCAGAAATACAGTCTCCGATCAGTCCGTCAAAGGCGCGGCGGCTGTGCACTTCTTTGTGAAAATGCTCACACACCCTGGAGAATGTGCTTTTAAAGCCTGAGGCGTCTTCATTCCTGTTATCTTCTTTGTCGCTGCAGCATTTTGGCGCTGTCACAACACATTCAGTGTGACAGAGAGGGAGGAGAGGAGGACCGGTGTTTGGAGGAAATAGAGGGATTAGGGCTGGATAAGCTGTGAGATTTGTGCTGTATACTATTAAGTCGATATGGTGAGCTGCCTACCAGCAACCACTTTGTGCAGTAAATGTGCAGCCAGCTACATACGGCTTAGACCTTAATTAATAACATGTTTGATAAAAAGGCCACAGAGACCCACTGGTGCTTTCTATGCTAATCTTTGCATTTTGTTTCTAGCTGGGTCATTGTAGACAAAGAAATGTGGGAATAAGAGAAAGGCAGGCTGTAAGTTTGTAATTTAATTCTGACGGTTTAGCCTGGTTTATACTCCTCTGTCAAATTTAAACTATTGCTATGATACTGTAAGCATCAAATATCTGTGCGTCACTCTGCAATACTCTACCACAGTGATTTATTTAGGTCATGAGTCAGGCCAGATATCCGTACCACTCTGGGTGGAAAACTGAGTAATATTTCTAAAAAAAAAGCTCACATCTGTAGCAGTGTTAATTTTGGCAGCTATTTTTAATTTTAGTCTTAGTTTTAGTCTTTGAACAAAATGCATTTTATTTTAAGTCACAATTTAGTCATTTCTATCTAATGGCTCAAGAAAAACAAAATTAAGGTTTTGGAGTGGCCAAGTCAAAGTCTGGACTTAAATCCAATTGATGGTGTGACCTTAAACTGGCAGTTTATGCTGGAAAACCCTCCAATTTGGCTGAGTCAAAAAAATTCTGTGAAGAAAAGTGGGCCAAAATTTCTCCACAATGATGAGAAAGACTCTAACGCTTGATTTCAGTTATTGCTGCCAAGGGAGGCACAACCAGTTATTAGGTTCAGGGGGCAATTATTTTTTCCACACAGGGCCAGATAGGTTTGGACAAATAAAGTCATCATTTAGAAACTGCATTTTGTATTTACTTGGGTTGTCTTTATGAGATATTAAAATTGATTTGATGATCTGAAACATTTAAGTGTGGTAAATATGGAAAAGAATCAGGAATCAGAAAGGTGGCACAACAGCTCAGCATGAAGAGAGACAGTGTTATCATGGCTCACTTATTTGTATTTATACATGCAGGTTAATGACCATCTTTCTGCCAGTTTAACTCCCTGAATTAGAAACCTGGAGTACTCTTAATTTCCTTCATTCATATTCATCTGATGTTCATGTTTACTAGAGGCTGGATAATTAGGATTGAACACAAACAGCTGACAAAAGCCTCATTTATCACCACTAATGCATATCAAGATGAAGTTTTCCTGTTCAGATCCTGGAGGTCAAACATGAGCACCGAGTGTAGGAGATTTACTCTCATCTTTAAAACCATTTGATTCATTTTCAACAAAAGGCTTCATGTTTCTGGGTGTGTATTGTGTTGTTACACTTCTGTTTTATACATGCTATTATTGCATTATTGCACTGCATGCACAGTTTCTTCTATTCATTGTTATACAGATTATTTTTTGCTGCCTAATTTTAAACTGACTTTGAGTCTAATTTGCCTAAAAACTTGAGTCATACTTATCAAACAGTGCCTGAAAAAGTATTCTCCCCTTGGATGTTTTACCCTTTTATTGATTTTATAACTCAGTCATAATATAATGTGGCTTGTTGATCAATAAAACCCAAAAATCTCTGTAATGTCAGATTTCTACAGAGTAATATCAATTAAATAAAGTATTGCAAGACTATTTTTAGACGTGAAGTTTACAGAAAAAGGCTTGTTGCAGTTTCATTAGATCCAGCAGAGGGTGCTAAAGAGAAGGAAATATTTACACTACAGGCTTCAACACTGCACTTCCTTACACCCTTATTCAGTGATTACAATATTTCACTGCACACCGGAAAATAAGTCTTCTCTCAAGCCGTAGATCTCTTGCAGACTGAACAGAATTGTCCTCAAGGATTTCCCATTAATTTTACACTCTATCTTTACAAGGCTTCTAGGGCCGGCTGCCTAGAAGCACCCCCACAGCATTATGCTGCCACCACCGTTCTTCACAGTGGGGATGGTGTGTTTGTGGTGATGTGCAGTGTTTGGCATCTTGTCTGATGGCCTTAAAGCTCCATTTTGGTGTCATCAGACCAAAGAACTTTCTTCCTCTTGACCATGGAGTCTCCCTCATGCCTTTCGGTGAACTCTAGTCCAGATTGAATCTGAGTTATCTCTTTGCCACTCTCCCATAAAGCTCTGACTGGTGAAGAACCCAGCCAACAGTTGTTGTCTGCAGTCTCTCCCATCTCAGCTGCCAAAGCCTGGAACTCCTTCAGAGTAGTCTCAGATGTCTTGGTGATCACGCTCACTCAGTTTATGAGGACAGCCTGATCCAGGCAGATTTACACATGTGCCATACTCCTGCTGTTTCTTTATGATGGAATTACCTGAACTGTGGGGGATGTTTGGTGCCTTGGCTTTTTTTGTATCCATTTCCTGAATTTTATTTTTCAATAACATTTTCTCTATGCTGCTTGCAGTGTTCTTTTCTTTTCATGGTGTAATGGTAGCCAGAAATACAATCACTTAAGTCCCATTAGACCTGTCACTTTTAAAGAGGTGAATATTTAGGCAGGCATTAATTTTAAATTCCATGTTCTTATTTAATTGGCATTGTTTTGTAGAAATACACTCTGACATTAAAGACATTTTTTTGTAATTTTTTTTGTCAAAAAGTCGAATTATTTTGACCATGATGGAGTTATAAAATGAAAAATGGTAAAACATCCAAGGGAGTAACTAGTTATTGGGCACTATAAAGGTTTAAAATGAACTTTTTCATGATTTTCTATTTTGCTTGGATGCACCTGTTGTTTCAATGTTTAGATATAAAGTAAAAGGTCTCACTCGTCAGCAGCATTTGCAGGATAAAAACTTAATCAACCTGCTGGATTGCAGTAAAGTTGTGGCTCTGTGCTGCTTCATGCTGACAACAGCTCAACCCAACTTCTCATGGAAATTCACCAAAGAGCAGGGAAAATTCCTCTTTAAGTCAGGCTGACAAATGTGTCCTTACTTAGTCACATGTACAGCTCGTCCCAAAAATACTCATGTTTTGGAATTATGTGCGCGTGTGAAATCAGCCCAGAGTCAAAACAGTATTGGTGTGATGGTGCCGGCAGTGTCACATCATCATTATCACCTTAAACCACTGCAGTTTTCTGGAGCTCATATCCGGCCCATGGAGCCATTCAGCAGTAGACTGACTTTGTGCTCCTGTCAGAAGCTCCCAGGATGCCTTTCACCTCACATTCATCAGTGCTGTTATGAAGCATGAAATGAGAGGGGGGCAGAGATGGGCGTGACAGCCCTCTTTGCTCTTCACAGACTTTTATCAGCCTCAGGTTGTCCCTGCTTTTGTGTTCAAGGATAACAAAGTATGAAATGAGACACAAATTTAGTGTGAAAGTCTGCTGATTAGGTTTTTACATCTCTTTTTTAGTCAGTGAGCTCACTGATACCCACAAAATACTCATTTCCTGTTGACTGTTACGATATTAGTCTGTCAATGTTGTGTTTTGTTTTTCCTAATAGGAATTTCATGTTCATTAATTTGCTGATTGTATTCAGACAGATTCTTCAAGGTGACCTGAAGCTTAACCCTGGTTCATTTTAGATGACTTACTCGCTTATAAAGTCAAGATAGAGGACTCTAAATGTATTTATTTTTCATGCCATCCTTAAATATTAATGTTTACCATTAAATATTCATTTTCACCTTCATGCAAAATTATTTTTAAATTAAAAGATTGGCTTTAATTACAAAATAAATCCCTATCACAATTAATATTTTAAAGATCTACACCAGCGTTTTGAAGGAATATTGACTAATTAGGTATTAATGAATATTGATGAAGCTGCAGCTCAGGTCATACATAAGGTCAGTTACAGGAACACAAAGAAGGTTGCATGGACTGAAGAAAGGTGCACTTAGTCACTGCAATACCCATCAAAATTTGTTGACTTCAGTCAGGAAGAGTCACATTTTGTCGTGCATCTGTCACCATTTGCTTCTTTGGAGCCAAAGTGACCATATCAGACAAGACTGGTTATCTGCAGAGGATGACGGGGTTAGCATTTACGAAGATGTTTTGCATTGTAATGTATGAGCAGCCATGCTGTTTTCACATGTTCAATACCTGATGGATCAATTTCATTATACTTTTCATTGAATCCTGACTTAACTCAGCTTATATGTTTTTTTTTTTGTTGTTTTTTTTTTTGTACAGGTATGTAAGATCGCGTACGAAACACGACATCGACATGAGAATCGGGATCCACTCAGGCTCAGTGCTGTGCGGCGTGCTGGGACTCAGGAAGTGGCAGTTTGACGTTTGGTCCTGGGACGTAGACATCGCCAACAAGCTGGAGTCTGGAGGGATCCCTGGGTGAGTTAAACCAGAAGATGTGACTGCATTTTTTTGCCTTCAATTTGACTGTTGCTGCTGGACTCAGAGGGACGGTCTGAGAGAATTAAAATATTATATTTAGAAACAGAATGGAACCATGGCTGCCGTGTCAATGTTGGCAGTAAGTGAAACAAGATAAACAATCTGTATCTGTGGTGGAAATATTTAGTAAGCTAAAGACAGAGCATTTCTGTGGGCTTCACCTCTGATTTCCTCCCAGTTGACTCTGAAATGAGGCAGGGCTGCATGTTAGCCCTACACTCTCCAGTACCTGTATGGACTGGATAATGGGGCAGGTAACAGGGGACTGGGGAGTGTTATTTGGCGATGTTCAGATCAGTGATCTGGACTTTGCTGATGATGCTGTGATCCCTGCAGAGACCGAACATGTCCTTGTGGGGGCTCTTAACTTGCTGAGTAAGGAGGCTAAAATGTTGGGAATGCACGTCTCCTGGGCCAAAACAGATCCAGGCTTTTGTGGATGCTTTGAATGGTGCCATCAAATCTGTGTCTGTGAATGGTGAGAGTGTGGAAGTTATAGAGCAGTTCACCTGCCTTAACATCCATCACTTGACTGCAAGTCCAAGATCAACCACAGACTTGGCTACCCAATCAGAGCAATACGTTTGCAAGACCGTGTGGAATTCCAGGTATTTGAGCATGCGGCCAAAAGTCAGAGTCTTTAGTTCTTGGTCCCCCCGGTGTTAAAATACTCTTGTGAGGCCTGGACTTGACTGATAGCCATAGGCACCAGCTGGACTCCTCTGTGTCAACTTCTCTTCAGCACAGTTTTGGGTATCATTGGTACAATCATGTGTCTAATGCTGATGTGCACAGGAGAGTGGAATCAGCTGATAGATACGGGAGCGGCAGCTGTGTTTCTAAAGGCAACTGGCACACTTTTCTGGGCCTGATCCAGCTCACTGCATTCTGGTGGGTTTGACCAGAGGTCAGGGGTGCACATTGCGGAGGGGTCAGCTGGGAGGATACCTGAAGAGATGGAGCATGGGAGGATGGCCATCAGAGCAGTACTACAAGGGTTGATGCAGCAAAGTGCCAAGCCGGCATAAGCTCCCGTACCAGACCTGAGAGCATTTATGGACCTTTTTCACCATCAAATAAGGGAAGAAATATTTTTAAGGTGAAACACAGGGGTGTCATTGTAATCATGAAACTTTTTGAGCAATATTCTAAAATGACACTGGCAACAAAAAACTTATTTCACAATTAAAAAAAAAGCAGAGACCCTGTGTGGACATGCATTAATGCATTCCATTGTACCTCGTTTTATACAAATTTTGTGATTTTGAGAAAATAAAATTACCTGCCAGCATAGATTATAAAGTAGAATAACAACTTTGGATGCATTGCCTCTTAAAGCTTCCTTAAAACCTCCGGGATCATAAGACTACTTTTTGTCATTTGGGTTTCCATGGAGTCCCCTTTACTTCTGTCCTGGAAATAAAGCTGGAATTTTAACAGGGAGTTCCTAAGTTTAAAATATCCACTGTTCAAAACTATTTATCTTACAGATCATGAGGTTAATTCTGATGAAGATTTAGTAAAATAATGTCCCTGAAATATCAATTTGGGATAAGTAGATGGGTGTTGTTGTTGATTTTTACGGACATCAGTTTAGAGTGTCCATGTGCCAATTTCCCAGTGGATTTCCACTCTGACGATCCTGTTTGGCCTTGAGACAGGAGGTGACGTTAGCGCCTGAACTGCTGGATTTACACTTCCTGCCAGCATCTGTCATTGTGTGACGCTGGAAACTCGACCCACGCTCTCCGCTAAACCATTGCGTAACATCATCCAGCTGTACCGTGGCAGGTTCCCAAAGAGACGTATTTGACTGTGGACGCTCACTGTTTGTACTGAGGATTTCACTGGAAAATGAATAAGATGAATGTGTCCACTATGGTATCCACTGGTAAATAAATAGAGCACTTTTACCTAGATAACACATAGAAAAAAATCCAAAACTGGAGTCTGGCTTTGTAGGGAGGAACCAAACAACTGTCGTTGGTTTAAAGAAGTAGAATCCCATGTTTTAATATCAGAAATGTTTTGTCAGACATCCAGAGCAACAAATCAAGCCCTTTGGACAGACTGTGATTGCCTACATTAGCTCTCTTTACTTCTTCTGTTTTATTGTTGTGAGCTGGAGCCATATTGTGGATGAAATAGAAAGTGTAGAGCAGGGCACTGATTGACTTTAATGGTTTGGTTGTGGCCCATGTACAATGGCAGTAGTCCCCAAGTGGGCAGCCTGGGTTTGAGTCCAGACTGGGGCCTTTTTTTCCACATGCGATTCCCCATTTTTTCTCTCCTCAGTTCCAGTTCCATACTATGTTTAGTGTCAGTAATTAAAGATATGAAAGGCAGAAGTGAAGCTTAAAAACAGAAATCCTTGAGACCTAAAAGTATGCCGAAATAGGTCCCAGGGTTAAGGTTATACAGAAGAGTACGTTTGCAGCCTCCAAGCCATAAAAATAGCGTACTCCACCTTTAGTATCCTACCAAAAGTTAAAACTCAGATCAGGATTCTTCCATCCTCTCATTTTACAGGAGGATCCACATCTCCAAAGCTGCTCTGGACTGTTTGAACGGCGACTACGAGGTGGAGGAAGGTCATGGGAAGGACCGGAACGACTTCCTCCGCCGACACAACATCGAGACGTACCTCATCAAGCAGCCGGAGGAGAGCCTGCTCACTCTGCCTGAGGACATCATGAAGGAGGCGGCAAGCTCTGCCGACCGGCGGGCCAGCAGCACCACCTTCAACGAGGCATCCTGGAGCCCCGAGCTTCCCTTCGACAACATTGTGGGGAAACAGAACGTAAGTCCCGCCGCTGCTCGTGACTCAGGTCATTATTGCACTTTGTCACACTGTGAAAAAACGTCTTTTTAAAAACTAACTCGCTCTACAGCTAAGTTAAGAGTTATTTTAACAATGTAAGTAACAATTTTAACAACATTAAACAGGTAAAAAAGCTGTTTGCAGGTTGATAATGAAGCACTGTGAGCCTCACTGCAGGGCGAGATGGTTTCCTCAGACAGACGTGTTTTCACAGTGCATGGATCTTCTCAGTTGTCTTGCTTGTTCATTGGTAGTTCGGTTGTATTTCTGGGAATGAGTGGACGGCTGTTTGCAGGGAGAGACTGAGTAACCATGGTAACGCATCACTGTGTTGGACTGCCTGTTTGTGAGGATGACAGCTTCTGATTGTGTTGCTCATTTAAACATTGTCCTCATCCCACCTCCACTCGTCTGCATTGCCATGTCCTTTAACAACAAATCATCTCCCTGAGGCACCGCAGGCTGGATGATTATGAAAGACTGGAGTCACGCTTAAGAAGTGGAACCTTCTGGAACAGATTTTATCTGCAGAGAAAAGGCAGAATACAACATTTAAGACTGAGATGTAAAAGGAACTTTGCAAAGACCATGCTGGATTAATGAAATGGCATCTCTAGTGTCTCGTAAACACAAGAGGATTGAGCACTTTGTGTTTGTGACACTGCTCAGCAAGTCCCATAAAATCCCTGTCTGTTTTTCAGAATAACACACAGTGCATGTGTTCATCTGTTTCCTGATCTCTGGAAAGTTTGCGTGTCATAAAAACTGCAGTGCAGACAGTGACTAAGCTTTACTCTGTTTACTCTGTACTGTTACCAACTTTATTATTTGATGCTTAGTGCAAAGAGGCCAATTTGCATGGAGAGAGGTGTTTTCCCGCCAAATACTGTAACTGCATAGGTTCAGCATCTCTATGTTCCAGTGCGTATTTTCATTGATTGGCCAAACACATAATTTAAAGCTGTGCCTGTTGACATACTTGCACAGTTTTAGAGTGTGCACTTTACTGTGGAGTTTTGACAACGCATCACACTCTGGCTGCATGGAGACAGACTCATATTCAAACATGTTTATGCAGAAACCAATATAACATCAAATAAACCGTGATTCTAACACCAATGTGTTGCAAATCTATATTTTGTTGTTTAATATGAGCATGGAGAAGTTCTTTAAAGAGAGCTTACTTTATTCAGGAGCAGGTTGTGCCAAATACATTTCCCTGTGGGTGTGTTTCAACAAAGTCCAGCTGTTTTCCAGCTTTGTCACTTTCTCAGTTATAGAGAAAAAGCAGAGTCATGAGCCTGGTGTAGTTTACGTCTTTAAGTGTGAGTTTGAGAGGGAAAGCCTACTCCTCCGGAGTGATGGTGCATTTCATTTAATCTCAGTAATCTAATATCGGAACTCAGAAATTTTGAGTCAGCGGTCGGGTACATGTTCAAAGATGCGCCTGAGCTCAGAATTCTGACTCTGAAAGTTGGCACAACCCCCAGTACCCCCAGTTATGAACTCATAGCAAACGGACAGCATTTGACTCGAGTGCAATGTTATTCCCAGTTCCGACATCCGAGGTAAATAGAAAGCAGCATGAGTGTATGTTTTATACAGGGGAAGCAAACTAATGGGGCTCATTTTACCCCCAAATGTCAGTAAAACAGGGGATAAGTCTAAAGCCGTGTTTCCATCAGGGGGTCTGGTTTGATTCAGTATGGTTTGGTACGGTTTGGTATTGTTTGGCATGCTAAACCCCAAAATAGTTTGCGTTTCCACAGACACCCATGCTCTCACTTAGTGGCCGGGCTGTAAAGGCGATGAATGTGAAGTCACATGCAGCGTGAGTCATCTGGTCTAGCCGCAGAGTTATAGAAAGGATGAGTGACAGTAAACAGCTTTATTTCAGCTGAAAGTGCTTTTTAAAAAAAAAAAAAAACTAAATTTAATGACGATAACCGCTGTCAGTACAGATCCTCAGCTGATGGAACACGTGTACAGAGACGGTTTGAGTCGTAACACTATGTTAATATGTGAATATATCTAGTCTAGAACAGTTTATACGACAAAATATGAATGTTTAGAGCTGTACTGTGAGAATTCACCGCATTAAAAATAAAGAAAAAGTTCAGCTGGTGTTAAAATCAAGCAAGATTAAGTCAGAAATCTGGGGTGTGCTGATCTCGTTTTAAATAGTCTGCAGCCTGAAGTTTTACAAACACGTTCAACAACCACAGAGCGATGTTTTCACAGTTTATCTAATGTAAGAAGTAGATTAATAACTAGTTACAGAAGAGAATAAACTGTTCTAAGGCTTCGTGTTCACAAAACTTCAGCATTAATTTAGTTTCTCATCCATCACAGATGGATCAGGCTGATGTGAGCCTTTGGGCTCTGCTTTGTGTTCTTAAAATCATCCAGATAAACATCAGGAAACTTGATTTGTGGCCACATACTAATATCCACAGACTAGGAAACAGTTTGGATCTCCGTCGAGTCCAAATATTTCCCATTTAGGCAGATAATAGTCAGTTTTTCTCCCATTTTCACCGTTCATTCACAGCTCATTCAGAGCACAGACTTCCATGTTTTGAAGCTCAGAGGCGAGCAGCTGAGTCGCACGCTGACATGACATCAGTGCAGCCCCTATTGTTGTGTGTAGCTCCACCTTTTTGATACCAATAGGTAAGATTGGCACCCCTATGGAAGGGTGCCAAAAAGTGGGACGATATGGGTCGTTTTTTTGGGACCCTTTCCAACTATTTGCTGTATGGAAACACAAAAAAATCAGCAGCAAACTGAGCCGGACCACTTGGTGGAAATGACCTTTAACTGGTTGAGTCAGGGATGGAAACATGTACCAGGCTGCGTCAGCCTTGGTCCTGTACTTCTCTGGCCTCATATGATGCCCATTGTCCAGGTCTGTGCCAGGCCCATGCTCCATCTCTCCAAGTATCCTCCTGGCTGACCCTGGCATGATGCACACATCAGCACCACACCACTGGATCCAGGCACCTGGCCCCAGCGTGCAGTGAGATGGATGCTTGTGCACCTAGCTGGTTCACGGGGTATTACTTTAAGTCAGTCCAAACATTCAGCTTAAAGGTGTACTGATAGTCGGTGCACTCAGCCCAAGTTACATACACATTTTAAAGGTAAAAGTGGTTTTTATTGTGAGCTTGATGTAAGCGATGCTACAACATAAACCCAAACTCAGAAGGCAGAAGTTTAAGGGATCAGGAGTGGAAAGTGTCAAAAAAAAGCTGTAGTAGTGTACGGATATATGACTGCACAAAGACAGACGTGCTGAAATACTTAAAATTACTTATGTTTTCTAAAACATGCAGTCAGCTGTGCCAGAGAGAGGTTATAGTGATCAAGGCAGAGATGATGAACGTCCAGAACGGTCCTCCTGCACGCTGCTCTAAATTTCTCTCTTTTTGTTCTGTCAGTGGATCAGTCTTCAAGATGTTTAGGGAAAATTCAGCTCTTAAATACTGTCATAAAGTGCATAATTGTCCAATTAGCTTTCTTAATTCTCTATTGAGAGATGTTTGTGGTGGAGTTTACTTTACAAATAAAACACAGCGCATCTTCAAACAGGATTTAGATCACAGACGGTCTGCGTAATGCTAACAAATTACAAGAAGTCCCCAGGTAGTTCTGGTGCTGTGCTAATAAAGCTTTAGTCTGTGGAAATGTGTTTAAAACTATGAAAGAGCAGCTCAACAAAGGCTTTAATTTCCACTTGATAAATCCATTAATTATCTCTATTTTTTACATGATTTTAAGCAATTATTCCTTTGCAGATGGTTGAAGTCATTTCAGCAGTAATTAGAATATCAACAAATCTTTCTATCCCTGCAGTGTGGTTTCAGCATGAGATGATGAAGCAGAGCGTGCTAGCCTAGACTGTCTGCCTCCTCTGTCAGCCTCTCAGAACCATGCACAGCCTCAGTGTTGTTTGCTCTGCTGCAGACACGAGCAAAGACTGAACTCTGCGTTACCTCTGCTGTAGATACAAGGATCTCTGCAGCTCCTCCTCTCTGCAGGCCTGGCAGGAGCTTATGCATTTGATGTAATCGTGCGTTTCACATTCAGAGGAATATTATTTTATTCAAAAAAGTGCCACTTCATTGTCTTGTGCACAATGAAAGCCTGTCAGGACAGTCATTTCAAAGCGTGGCTCTTTGCATATCAAAGGCTCCTCTGAGGAGTTTTTAAGATTCTTTTATGTCGTCACTTGGCTCTGCCCGGAGCTCAACTTCTGCCTCTCCAGTGGTTTTCTCTCTGCTGTGTTCCCGACCGCCCTTCATGTTGGTGTGACTCAATTTTCAGCATCGTTGGATTTACAGCTAGGTGGAATATTAGGGGGTGTGTGTGTGTGTGTGTGTGTGTGTGTGTGTGGAAACAAAACTGCGACAGGAACAAGCGAGGAATAGACGAGAGCACATGGATTCAGAGGGGGGACCCTATGTTTACAAAACACAGTAAAGGGCCTTTTGAATAACCCTAGGGGTAGATCAACATGCTACAGTGCTCTCTAAGTGGATAAAATTGACTAAGGGCCCTTTATGCTACACTTGAGTGGACAAAACTTGACAAAGGGGTCTCTTCTGGGCCCTTTTACTGGACATAATATGTCAATAGACCCTCATTGTCACCCTCTTAGTGGACAAGATTGGCAAAGTGCCTTCCTGGGTTATCTTTCAGAGGAGAGAATGTGAGAAAGTGTCCTTCAGGATGTGATCTAGATGGACAAAACGTACCAAGGACCCTCTTTGAATGGACCTACTTGGACAAAATACTGTCGTTGCTACCCTTAATGTGGCCAAAATTGACATAAGTCCCTCATTGGAGCCTGCAAAGTGGACAAAATTTGACAAAGGGCCTTCTTGTTGCCCTTACCGTGAATAAAAGGTGATAAGGTGCCCCACAGGTTTCCATTTCTTTGGATAAAGGTTATAGAATGCCCTCTAAGGTGCTATCTAAGTGGACAAAAATTTCATAAATTCCTCTTTGATGTCCCTTATGTTGATACAATCTGAAACAGGGCCCTCTTTGATGCTATTAAAATGGACATTTTTGAAATAAAATACCCTCCTTGGTGCTCTCTAAACATTATTGGACAAAATGCCTTTTTGGTGCCGTCCTATTGGTCAATATTGGAAAGAGTGCCCTGTTATAGCCCTCTTAGTGGAAGGTTTTGGTTTTGTGCCCATTTTGGTGCTTTCTAAATGGCCTGAATTGGGAAAGTGCCCAGTTATCACTCTCTTAAATGGGCAAAATTGGAAAAGTGCTCTCTTCAGTGCCCTCTAAGTAGACAAAAGAGGCAGACTAGTTTGTCAGTGCCCTGTAAATGGAAAAAACTGGTGTTCTCTGATTGGGCTAATTTGGACAAAGGGCCCTCTACTGTGCTTTCCAAATGGACACTTGAGAGCAAAGTGCCCCTTCTGGTGCTCTTAGCATTGGACAGTTTGTCCTCTTTGGTGACCTCTAATAGAACAAAAATGGAAAAAGTGCCCCCCAAGGGTTTCCGTTCCAGAATATGATACATATGTGCCCTCAAGGATGCGCTCTGATTGGGCAAAAGTTGACAAGGAGACCTCTTTTCTCTCTCGAAGTGAACACAATTTGCCAAAGTGCTTTCCTTGTTGATCTCTAAACTGACGAAATTGGACAGAAGGTCCCCCTTGGTGCCCTGAAATTGGACAGCTTTGGATAAGTGCTCTTTTTGGTGCTTTTTAATATGGTAGTATTGGAGACAGTGCCCTCTTTGGTGTGCTTTAATTGGGTAGTAATAGAGAAAGTGCCCTCTTTGGTGCCCTTTTATTGGGTAATAATAGAGAAAGTGCCGTCTTTGGTGCCCTCTACTTGGATAGTTTTGGAGACAGTTCCCTCTTTGGTGCCCTTTATGTGGGCTAGAATTTATAACAGGCCCTCTTTGTTGCCTTCAAAGTTAACAAAATTTGACAAAGACTCCTCTTCAGTGCTCTTTCAGTGGACAAAACGTGGCAAATGTCTCTCTTTGATGTGCTTTAAGTGGACCCCCAAAATTCTTTTCAAGGAGACAATACATGATAAAGTGTCCTTCCAGGGATCCTTCCCTAATGTTCACCCTCCAGGGTGCTATACAAGTGGACAATACATGACAAAGTTACCTCTGTGCATTTTTGTGGACAAAATTGGACAATGTTCCCCCTTTGGTTCCTCCCCTTAGTGGACAAAATCGGACAGTGTGCCCCCTTTGGTGCCCTCTAAGTGGTCAAAATTTTCACAGGGGCCCTTTTTACCACCTTCCAAGTGGATGAATCTTGACTAGACGCCCTTTTTTGGTGCCTTCTTAGTGGAAATAATTTGGCAAATTGCCCTCAGAGGCAATGTGATAAACTGCCCTTAAGGGTTACTTTCCAATGAATAACATGTAAATTCCTCTGTAGAGCACATCTAAGTGGACAAAAATGTACATTGTGTCCTCTTGCTGCCCTCTACTTGGGTAGTTTTGGACAAATGGTCTTCTTTGTTGCCCATCCAGTGGGCAAAAGGTGATAAAGGGGCGCTATTTTAGTGGCCAAAATATGGGAAGTGCCTCAAGAACAAAAAAGTCCCGTAAGTCTCTTCAGTATCCACAAATTACTATGAATTTATGACCATTTTTTTATGCACAGGTGCTCTTTTTAGTTTCCTGGCCTGTGCATCATTGAACATCCTGAGGCTTCCTCTGGGTATGAGTGAAAAGAAGAGACAAGCGAGTGTGTTTTATTTTGTTAACTATGCACAAATGTGTGAAATTTTGCACAGGTTTCGGCTCCGATGGCCCAGCAGTTAGTCCAGGCTCCCCTGATACAGAGGCTGTAGTCCTCAAAGCAGACAGGTTTGGCTCAAATCTGACCTGAAACCTCTCTCTCCAGATCTCCAACCCTGTCCACTGTCCTGTCTATCGTGTTTTCCTAATATTGAAGATTTTTAAAGATCTGAACATGACACAGACAGTATGGAGCGTTGGACAGAGTCTAAGTGATACTCTAGGTTTAAAGGTTATTCTGACAGTAGTGATGGGAACCTTCATACCCTGTAAACAGAGCTGTAATAAAGACTAATGGCACATTATTTATCTCTTTAACAGGCTCCTGTTTGAGGTAACAGTCCAGCCATTATCTCCCAATCATCCTGTGTTTTATTGTGAAGTAGACCGATGATAAATGACATCATATCCTGTTCAGTGCAGCGTTTATGGGAACGATCAGGACTGATTGCCGTAATCAAACCCTGAAGCTCTCTCTTCCTCCCCTCGCTACCCACGAGTCTCCGACGTGGAGCCCTGAAATCAGACTCCCAGCTCTCTGCGGTCTGTGTGCCGGCTCAGTGGCTCTGTCCTTACCTCTTTCATGCTTCACTGAGTGCCTGCTGGCTCCCATGATGCACTGCACTGTCACAGTGCTTTCACCTCAAAGCAGGTTGTGGGTTCCCTTAGAAAACCCTGTTCTTCTGTATGCCTGCACGGTTAAATCCAGACCAGAGGTGAAAGGGTTTCATTTCTCTGTTCCAGTGCAGGTCTGTGTGTTTCTGAGAGATTCTGAGGTGTTTGCTTTAGTTTCAGCTGAAGAAAATCTGTTAAATATTTAAAGGAATGATGCCGTGCCTGGCTTAAACTCCTCGCCGGCTCCACTTTTCTCTTGTCCCCGCCTGAACTTGCTTCCCCCATCATCCCCTGAGTCACAGTCCTGATTTAAGCTTCTGTAAATCACCTCGGGACAGCAATTATTGTCCTCAAACCGTCCTCTAGTTCACTCAGAGGCTGCTGAGCTCTGCTCTGTGCTTGCCTGTCGTTAGTACTAATTCAAGCTGAATGCAATCACACATCTATTACCTACAGTGCTCGTCACGTCAGAGGTTGCAGGAAATTATTGTAGCCTTCACTCTTCACTAGGCAGGAGGCGGGGTACAACCTGGACCATTAGCCACTCAGAGAGGAACAGCTCAAGCAAACTAAAACACCAACATCCCAGGACAGTTTAGAGTCAGAGTTCGTCTTTGGACTGTGGGTTGAAGCTGGAATGTGAAGACAAGCATGTTAGGACCCCAAACTACTCAAACCTTCTTAGGCTAAGTCCCAATTCACCCTGAATCCTACCACTTAGTCCTACCTCTACATTGTGCATGTCAATGCTAGGTGTAGGGTTTCCCAGTTCTTGTTGAAATGGAAAGGTAGGGTGAAGTGCCAGGGCTGCATGGCTGCACACTCCAAACCCATTGTCATAGAAAATCTCACAGATTGCCTTGCAAATTATTAACAAGATTGCTGCACAAGATGTGTTGTCATTTAAATGAACCATGGCCTTTTTTCTGAGCATTTTTTAGTCGCCTGCAGTAGAAATGTATGCCATAGTCGTTGCATCTGTTAACATAATGGTGTCAACTACTACTGATTCAGAGCTGAAGGTTTAACTGTTACACCGTGTATCTTAGATTCAAGGGTGCACTAACAATCAGGACCTAGAGGTAAAAGTTAATTACTAATCATTGCAACACCACCACCCTGCTGCCTTACATATTCATTGATGCTTCACTGGTTATGCTCATGCTGTAACCAGCCTATAACAACGTTTTATGGAGCGGAGACTGGTCAGGAGTGAGTCATCTAACATTGTTACTATCTTTACTTCATATTTGCATCAAAATCAACAGCCATGGTTGTGCCAGAGTTAAGTTTGTCGCCTTGGTTGAGTGGTTTAAAGCGTGCACCGCGTGGGCAGCCTAGGTTCAAATCCGGCCTGTGGCCCTTTACAACATTACTCTCCCCACTCTCTTCCCTGTTTCCGACTCTATCCACTGTCCTCCTCTATCAAATAAAGGCTTGAAAAAGGACCAAAAATAAATCTTTAAAAAAAAGACTAACAAAAATAGATCTTTGATAACTAAAACGGACAAAAGTAAGTTTAGTTTTCATCAAGATGACTAAAACTAGACTAAAACGTAACATAGTTTTCGTCAGGCATTCAAAATCCATGATATTTCTCCACTGTGAGTAGATCTGTCAAAATGCGATTCATCCGTATCTCTTTTGCCCCTCAAGAAAATAAATGCTAGGACTAAAAGCAAAGACTAAAATATGAGGACTTTTTATGGACTAAAACCAGACTAAAATGTTTTTGACTGAAACTAAAAAGGGATGACTGAAATGTGACTAAAACCTAAAGACATTTCATCTATAGACTAAGACTGAGACTAAAAGTAAAATAGCTGCCAAAATTAACACTGGTGCATGCAGGCAGAAGGTTACACTTCTGACTCTCTTAAATGAACTAAAGGAGTGCCTCAAGGGTCAGTCCTGGGGCCTCTGCCTTTTTGTTCTTTATAGTATCACATTGACCAAATGTGTCCAATGCACCCTTTCAGTTTTATGCTGATGACTCTGTATTGTAGAGCACTGCATCCACCTGAGACCAAGTTCTCTCCTAGCTACAACTTGCTTTTAATGTTCAGCAGAATTTCTATAAATTCAAACTGGTTTTAAACAGACAAAACTAAAGACTATGCCAAAGAACCTGCCCTTAATCGTGGCTTCTCAAGGTTCAAAGATTGAGGCTGTTTCAAGCTACAGCACATTCAGCAGCTGGGTAAAATGCTAAAAACTGAAACTTGGTTGCTACTTCAGGATTAAGTCCTGTATTTCTGTCAAATCTAAACCAAGCACAAAAAATAAGGAAATGTGTGTTGAAAGCGCTTGAGATCAGGCCCATTTGCTCTGATGTTGGAAACATGTGCACTGGAACTTGAATATGTAGATTTTGTTCCTGGATGAGACCAGATTCTGCCTACGGCAGTTGGATCGTAGTGAAGATGCGGAGGCAGTATGCTGATTGCTGCATCTGTTGGTGGAGGCAGTGTGGTGGTGTAGGGCGGCATCTCCCTCACTGGAAAAACGAGACTTGTCATCAGTGGAGGCAATCTCAATGCAGAGTGATATGAAGGTGAGATTCTGCAACCAGTGGCAATCCCATATCTCCACAGTCTGGGACTGAACTCTATCCTCCAAGATGACAACGCTCGCTCCCACAGAGCGGGGTTTATCAGAGACTACCTCCAGAATTTTGGAGTGGAGAGGATGGGATGGCCTGCCAGCGGTCCTGACGTCAACCCCATTGAACACTTGTAGGTGCTGTTTGTACCAGTGACCGACACAAGCACGTTGGCTGGCTTGCGATAAATGCTGGTTTAAGAATGGGTTGCCATCCCACATACTCAGCTCTGCTGCTCATCCCACAAATGCATGCTCCTTACAAATGTGGCATCATTTAAAAGGGTAATAAACAGGTTTTCCAACAGTATAAGATGTATTGCCAGATAGCATTGTTACAACAAAGAAATAATCTACCAAACACATGTCCTTACTTTCTGTGCTAAGTCTAAAAAGAGACTGATTGCTGCCACTTGTATGTCTGTGCCAGACTATGATGCTTAGTACATGTAAGCCTCATCTCAGAGTCTAAATGCTGGAGACTGTGTCATAGAGCTCCGAGGTCCATCGCTAACTTTAGAGCCCTTACCCGTCACTGTTTGCTGTATAAAGGATCTTGATTAGTATTCACCTATGAATATAAACACCAAGTTTCACAGAAATCGGTCCAGTGTGTTCTCAGTATATTTCAGGTTGTATATTCAGATCCTGTATTTGCCCTGCAGAATGTCTGTGGTCTCCAATCCTTTGAAGAGCGCTGCATCCAAACATGTTGCAGTGAATTAAACTTTCTGGCGCTGCAGCACGAGTTAATCTGTCACACCACCGAACATGTGAGACACCCAGCACATGAAAATCCTCTGATATTACAGTGTATAGCCCCCTCCCTCCCCTCTCCTCTTGCCCTTTTCCTGGCATCATATGTTGGCATTTCCAAGAGACAAACATGTCCTGTTATTAATATGTATCATACATGTAACCCCTATACCCCCACCCACCCGCCCCATTACGGCTGCTGCTCACAGGAACATCGCATCGACCGGCCAGTACACAGAAGAGAAATGTCAGAGGTGGAAGCATGTGCCCTTTAGGCTGTGTGTGACTTCAGGGACATGCACGCCAAAAACAATCATGGCAGCGAGCCTCATAACTCGGTCCCCTGGAGCACTTGTGTCAGGAGCAGATGCCTGAGAGCAGGAAACTTATTGAGGTTATGAAGTGGACTCTGAAGAATCATATCCACCTTACTGATACAGATTCACTGGCTTTATTGTTTCAGAAAACAGCCTGAGGAGTTCCTTTCCTTTCACTGCAAAATAGATTAAGGTTGTCAACATATTTGGCTCGTTGATTCTACTTCAGTACCTCATGGCTGAAAATTATACAATCACTGTTATATTAATAGTCCAAAAGAAAACAGTCTATTTAAAAAGTAAATTAACCTTCAGCCCACTTTTTCCAGATGAAAACCTCTGTATATGGGTATTGAGTAGCGCTGTTGACCAGTTAGGTTGCTAATCTTTGCATTTGAACACAAAGTATTGAAATTCGACATTTTCAGTTAAGAATAGTAATAGTAAATGCATAGTAACTTCCCTCTACTTCCCTCTACCTAAACTGCAATTGAAATTTTTCTACAAAATGATGTAGTGACAAATGACATCCATCGTAACCACAGAGCTTAATGGTCACTGCCCACTTTTTTCAGGACTATTTACTTCACGGGTAGCAGCTGACAGACAAAAATCATGGGCTCCATCATGACTGACACCACTGGGACACTCAAGGAATATAAAAATTGGGAATAAAACGTGTGTGTCCTAAAATGAGGTCAGTAATGTCTGACCTTGTGTCTACTACATGACCATATATCATTGTTTTTCCATGCCAGTCTTCTTTTTGTGAAAAACAACATTCAAATATGCCGTTCCTCTGTGTCCTAAATGGACAAGGTGATGAGTGTTAGTGACACAATCAGCTAAGTTACACTGATTTAGATTGTAGTGTCCTGACAGCATGCAAGGGATGCAATGCAAGATGGCATAATGCAGTGCCATGCAGCACAAGATGGTGCAATGGATTGCTATGCAGCACAAGGTAGTGTAATGCATTATGATCCAGTGCCATGCAGCACAATATTGTACAATTCATTGCCATGCAGTGCAAGGTGGCACAATGCAGCACCATGCAGTGCAAGGGGGTGCAGTGCATCACAAGGTGGCACATTGCGCTGCACATTGCTCCTCTGTTAGCAAGTTCCTATTTTGCTCTCTATTGCTCCTGTTTAGATGGGAGAAGAACAAGAAAACAGGTGGATAAGAAGGCACAATTAGTGTGGGATGGAGTGTTTCCTCAATTTTCTTTCACTATCCTTGCTCTGCTGAGCTTATTTGCTTGTTTTTTTAAAGTGGAAATAGATGTGCATTAATCCCCTGTACTCCACTAGATCACCAACGATCCAAAGTGGTAGCACATGCATTGTTTACAGTATCTCAGGGACCATAAGACAGATCTCTGTCAAGTTAACTGTGATCTAAAGCTTTCGTTGTTGCAGATCTACAGACTGCTCCTGGCTTTAATAGCCTGTCAAAACTATTTTTGATTCATGCACAAAGCGCCGCGTATATTCAGAGCGTTGATACTACAAATCTACATCACTGAATTCATAATAATGTGACTATCAGGTTTTTTGTGATGAACAATCTAGTGGTGTTGCTATTAGCCCTTTGAAATAAAAGACAACAACTTTCTATTAGGCCTTTCGACCAATCATGATGCTCCAATTTCTTCTATTCTTTTTTAGTCCTCTATAACCCCATTATTGAAAACATGACAAATGTGCTCTGTTTTTATATTTTACTTCATCTTTCTGGTTGCATAACTTCTGATACGTTTATCTGACATCTTGGCCGCACACATATTGCAATAGTCCAGGTTGGTCTTAAAAAATAGACATCAATGACTTAATTGTGGTTGAAAAGGTTAAGATTCTGGCTGCGTTTTTGCAGAAAATTTTAGGCAGACAAAAATAGCAAAAACTGAGTTTGGGTTCCAAGGGCAATTACCAAATAATGTCACTCATGCTTCATCCATAGACTAGCCTTAAAATGAAGGAGCTGTGGGTGGGAGGGGGGGCTAGATATTTTGGCATCACTCCTGGCGAGCTTCCTGCTGTGTCCATTTTAATACACAGCTGTGTTTGATATTGCGTTATGCAGTAGTTTTGATTTGTTACTCCCTGCAGTCATTTATAATCTTCAGGTTGATCTGATCCGACTTAAATCTTCCTGTAATGGCAGCCAGTGAGCATCAGAATGCCCTTGATGGTTGAAAAAAGAGAAGTAAGATTTTTTGAAAGCATAATTTCTTCTGCATCAGGAAAATGAACTTTTAATGATCCTGACATGATGGATTTGATTTATGAAGGTGCCGGATGAAACCAGAGAAGGTGAGACATTAGCTTGGCCGAAGACACACACATCTCTATCATCACACATTTCTCTCATAATCACTTTAATGGCGGCCAGCTCGACAGGGCTCAGACACTCTGAAGGCTAATTCGTCCAAAGTTGCCACACGGCTGCCTTAACTCACGGCTAATGGTGGCGAATTAATGTCAATGGCTGTGAGAAATGACTCCTGGCGTATGACCTTTATCACGCTTGCCTCGAGTGCTTCTCCTGAAAGAAAGAGACATCTTTAGAAAGACTGGAGTAACAATACTTCACTGATCTTTGTAAACAGACACCTGGATAAGAACCATAACCCATTACTAATCCATTATTTAATGCTGACTACTAGCTTCTCCAGCATCATGGTGGAATCAACTTCCATTTCCAGTCAGGCTCCACCAGTTATCAATTCATCTGATTATTGGAGCTGCTGTCGGATGTCATGAAGAATAACGATTGCTACCTCCTCCTCCACTGCTGGTCTGCTTTCACATCAGTAACTTTCTTCAGTGCTTGAGCACACTTACGCATGTACAAAGGCCGATACTGTTGGTGGCAGTACACATGAAGTTGGTTTGAGAATCCACCAAAGCAAAGAAGAAAGTTGGAGAGAAAAATGTGGAAATTACTTGGGTCTTTGTGGAAAAAGGTATCCATCCTGCAGTCTTCTAAAGATGTTTTTATGACCTTAAGATACCAACAATGATGCTTTTCTTACATACGCATCTGCCACGCTGCTCAGAGGACAGAAAAACCCTGTGCTGCAGGGGTACGATGGCTTGTGAAGTACCGGCCAAACAGAACCAGACTTTTTGGTCAAGTGTATCCAGATTTGGGCCCAGGTCCCTAGCATTCAACCAACCTAAACAATCAACTGTTAAGTCACGGTATCATCGCTCATTTCTACCTCCTCTGCTGCTTTCCCTGTGCTTTTTGCTGGTGTTGATAGCTCCATTTATTTTCTACACCGTTTATCCCGTTGGGGGTCGCAGGTAATCTTGCAAAGCAGGTGGATTTGCCTGTTTCCATACTGGTTTCTTACTGGCGAATCCATCTTGCTAAGCTCCCATCTGAACCGTTTGGGTTAGAAAGTGACAGGACCAATCAGTGCCAGGAGCAGTACTTTCAGACACGACAGAGTCATGACATAAGCAAGCAGCAACAAGAGGTTGGTGCAATCATGGCGGAAGAGCTCAGCGTGGATGCTGCTAAAGCGCCAGTTTATCAGAACTTGACGACATTTCTTTGTTAAAAGAAGAACAAAGAACAGCAGTGAGTTGTTTTCTCTTCAGAAAAGATAAAAGTCGTGTACTGACATGTCTACAGTCGCCATGGTAGCACCTCAGTTTGGCGTAACGACATCACGTGTTTTGTAACTCTGATTGGCCTGTAAAGATGTGACTGACAGAATGTTCATCTAATCACCCTACAAGTTTTTTTTTTTCAAAGGCTCTGTCCTTTCCTAAACAGTGTCTGTGGAAGGTTTACCAGATGGATGTGTGAAACAAATCCATCTGGCGTGTCAGGTTAGGTCACAGGGGGACTGGGGCCTATCCTAGCTGTCATTGGGCGAGAAGCAGGGTACACCTTGGACCAATCACAGGGCACGCTCAGACTCACATAGAGTCACCAATTAACCTAACAAGCATGTCTTTGGGGGTGGAAGGGAGGTGGAGAACCTGGGGAGAACCCATGCATGAAGAACAGAAGTGAACCAGGGACCTTCTTACTGTGAGGCAACAGCGCTAACCCCTGCACCACTGTGCAGCCCCCTGATGCTAGAGTTAGCACTGAATTGAACATTTTTGCTTGGTCTTTTTTGATCAGTTTTTGGGACAAACAAGACAAACAAGACAAACAAGCACACTCTCCTTTTAAAGGCTGATCTGCTAAATCATTTGCACACTGGTTACAAATAAACCATAAAGAGCTCATTATCTGTGGCAGTCTGGGCCCAGAAAAATCAATATGGGTTGACCCCTTGTTTCCTCAGGCACGTACTGTCAGTCAGAAGAAGATAGCTGAAGAGGTCAGAGATTCAGAAAACTTCTCAGAATCCCAACACAAGACACAGAATTGTGCTAACTTGTCAGAATAAAAAAATCACTGTGTTATAAAGTTGTTATTGGTATTTACATTACATATTTGCTTCAGGACATTACATTGAGCATCATGTTTCTTTTCTTTGCATCATCACAAACATACTTTATGGCTCAAACATGTTAAAGCTGACTCATCTTCTCCTTCAGTATAATTGCTACAGCCATTTAAGGCCACGATCTATATATAGACTCATTTCTTTATGCTTAACAAGCTCTTGAAGACCTATCCCTTCATTTCAGCGCTTTCAGTCACTTGTATTTCTCACAACTAACCTGTCAAGTTCAGATAAAGAACTTTGCCAAGTTAGTGTGGCTTATTTTGACTGGTGTGAAAGCTTGAAAACTTGGATCAGGGTTTGTTTTTCTTGGACTCTGCTGCAGATTGTTTGTGGTAAGAAAATAAATCAGTCTAAATTTGATATTTCTGCAGGAAGCATTGCACTTTTTGGATTAAAAAAGCTACTGTAGCCTGCCAAATGTGTTAATGGGGGATGAGCCAGTCATGGTTCAGGAGGATTACTGTGCACCTTCTTCTGAAGTGCCTTCCATGACTCTGGGACATAATCATGTTATTTTTGAGCTGCAGTTGTGCTTCATTTTCAGACTGTATCATCACCTTATAGTAATAAATGCAAACAGTCTTAACCCTAACTAACAGAGCCGACATCAGTTTGTGCAGTCGTCCGTCTAATTATGAAACTACAGCCAGTCTTTGTTTACTTTCAGGATCAAATTCTGACCAGAAGAGCACATTTTGGTTCACTGAATAGATAAAGACAGACCAACCTTGAGGTAATTATGCAACAACAGAACAAATGCATTCATGATTTGGACCCTCAGAAACACCTCCAGACCTTGCTATCGCTCCATCTGCTTCAGTCCTGCAGGAATGAAAACACGAGATATGAAGATGACCTTAGGTATAATTTTGTTGGTGATAGAGAAGGAAGGCCAAGCGAGACGAGACGTGATGAAGTAGTAAATTAAAACCTGCAGAGACCCTGTAAAGAACCTTGTGTCCCTTCATTTCTATCGCAGTATTACAGATTAACTCCAGGGCCGTCCTGGTTGAGGTTGTTTTTTAAACTTTTGGAGGTTAAAAGGATTTCTTTGAGGTGTTTACACGTCCTCTCCATCCCTCAGCTGCTTTTTTGTCCTCCATTTATGTTTTTTCATGGGTTTCCATTCGCACTTTCACCCTTTCCAATCACATTCACAGACATGAATTGCAGCTTTGTTATAATCTGTGCATAATTACCAGCTTTGTCACCACTAACATGTACGCTGCGAGTGAATGACAGATGCATGACTTGCCCTGAGCCGTCTGTCTGATAGCGAATGTTGCATTTTGGTCTCCCCTTTTCTTCCTCTCCCTTTAATTTTCTTTTTTTCTTTCGTGTATGTAATGAACGTAACTGTGTGTCTGTTCTTCTTTTTTCATTTGTAACTTGAATGAAACAAAAAAAGGGGGACAAGCAGGTTCATTCTATGTGCATGTGCTTTCCCCCTAGACTCTGGCTGCCCTAACGAGAAATTCGATAAATCTGCTTCCAAACCATCTTGCACAAGCTTTGCATGTCCACTCTGGTCCTGAGGAAATTAACAAGCGAATAGAGAGCGCCATCGACTTACGGAGTGGCGATAAGTTGAGAAGAGAGCATATCAAGCCTTTCTCACTGATGTTTAAAGACTCCAGCCTGGAAGAGAAGGTAGCTGGGGTTTTAGACAGATAACTGTTTTTTTTTTCTTTCTCTTTCCCTCCTCACATCTATTTTTACAAGAAGATTTCAAGACGCAGAACAAGAAACAGCATTTTTTTTGTCCTATCATGAGTAAGCTAAAGGCCCCTGAAACACTACTGTGGTGTCACAGAGCATTGCTTTTTAATGATGTTATATTCACAAGAGACTTTCTAATGTAACTGTAATTTTACCGCTCAGAGACTTTGGTCTTTTTAATGGGAAATAATTCAGCATAAATGTTCCAATCTCTGCTTTATTTCCCTCTATTTGGTCTGTTTGGAGTCTGAAGTGTGCAACTGGGATAATAATGACTTCAATTTTGATTTTGAATAAATTATTTATATTTGTCACATATTATGCAAAAATCACTTTTTCAGGCTTTTCTAACAAAAACACGTGCCTGGCCTGTCCACAGTCACCCCAAGCAGCAGCACCTTTCAGAAAATGTGTGCTGAAACAGGCCGTTTTCAGATTTTCCCCTCGTAATGTCATGTGGGGACTTAGCCCCGCCCCCTGATTCTGTTGGCCCTTCCCCGCTTGGAAGAAAGCTCCACCCTCCTCTCCTGATCCTCCCCTCCTGATCCTGAGAGGAGGATCAGGAGAGCCACATTCATTAAGACACATCCATTTCCTGTGAGGGGCGGAGTTGGGGGCGGAGTCAGACAGCTCAGTGACATTTTTTCACAATAGCAACATATCAAGTGTTTAAACAGACATTTTTCCATTTCATAAAAATATTTGCTCATTTGAATTTCACTGCAGCAATACATCTCAAAAAAGTAGGGATGGGGCAACAAAAGGCACCTTTTTGGAATAGGAGTTACATTATGAGGTGCTAAGTCCTGCTGGAAAAGGAAATCAGAGTTTCCTTAAAACTTTAGCATATGGAGGCATGGAGGGCTCTAAAATGAAAGTTACTTTGATTTTACATGTTTTATTTCTTTTTGCCCACTGTAAAAAAAGAAACTGAAAAAAAGATGTATTCAGTTCAGAAACTGAAGTTTCACTGAAAATATCTTTTTTTTTCTTGGGTTAATTGAAACAAAAACTCTCTCCGGGTCACAGATAACATTTATTTCTTTACTCTTACAGCTTTTCAGAGACAGAGTGGAGAATAAAAGTAATTAATATCTAGTGGCACACTTCAGACTTCAGACTCTTCATTTCTACACAAAAACAAGCGTTCTCAATGTGCTTTTGTGTCATTTTGCAGCTTAAATCTTTCTCCAACAGTAAAGCTAACGTTCTCAGACTCATGTTTGAATTCTTGACTTGAGTTTGCTGTGAACTCTACTTCCATGTTTGGTTGAGCTGATTTGATTTCCAGGGTTGGAGAAGCTCCTTCAGTTTACTCATGACCTAAAGTCCATGGACCTGTTTACAGTGTTGTTGGAAAAGTTGACTGGCTCAACTTTTATTTTTCTTTTTTTACAGGAGCACACTGCATTCATGGAGGAAAAAATCTGTACAACTCTAATCTATGATTAACAAATCTCATGATCATGACTTACATCTCATTATATTGTTGAACTATTATTCATAACACAGCTGGAGTTTCTTGGATCCTTAGCTAGAGTATAAAATAGTAGAATACACTTCAGACCAACGTTGTGTTATTGCAGTTATTGACTTGAAAGAATCAAAATGACTGAAAGATAAATATGGAGGTTGACAAGCTTCAGTGGTATTTCACTAAAACATTCACACCGATGATTGAAAGCTTTTTAAACAATAATAAATGACATGTAAAGAATCTGCAGAGTTCCAAGCAGCTCTTCAAGTCAGTAAAAAAAAAAAATAACAGGAAGTGCAGTGTTCACAAGCTTTAACCTCTTAAATCAGAGGTGCCCAAACTTTTTCCACTGAGGGCCACACACAGAAATATAACAGGATGTTGAGGCCACTTCAATAACCACAAGAGGAGGAGTATGACATTGATTAAGTCAGAAGCAGAATAAGGAGGAGCTGGGGTGGAGGAGGGTGCAAGGGCACCCTGCAGAGAGAGAGGCAGAGCCCGGTCAGGCAAGACCAGTTTAAATAAGCTGTCAGCTGATTAGGGATTGCATTAGATCAGCTGATCGGGGCAGAGCTTGACTCTGTAGCAAGGTTATTGTAGTTAACTAAAACTAACTAAATAACTAAAACGATATAATAATAATATCACAATTAGCATGGAAGCTAGCAGATAAATGATCATAATTGGATTAAAATTGATAAAAAGACGTTCAGTATCTGGGTTACTGGTGTCGATTTAATCATTGAAGTGCAGAAAAGTCACACAAGTTCCAGGCTTGCACTAAATTCTGATGCAAGGGATTCAAATGCATCAATAGTGTCAATGGGAAGGCACATTGGCTAGCTTCAAGATGAAAAACAAGTAAGAGGCAGCGATTTATGGTTCAGAAGTGATTTAACTTTTATAAACTGTGTCGCTTCTTGTCGTGTACGAGAGCGCCGGTCTGGAAGCCATTTTAACGATCACATTCAGAGAAAAACTCTCATGCAGACACCATTCTTTGCTGCTGCAGTGGGTCCTTTGGTTCTTCTTCGCTGCTCTAAAACGGTAGCTCGTGCATGCAGTGCTTTCCGGCAGCGAAGAAGAATTGATTTCCAGTTTAGAGCGCTTACATTTAGCATGGCTGAGTGATGCAAATGTAAAGTTAAACCAAGCGGTATTGGATCGGTGCATTAACCTGTGTACTCACCAATTCCAGTGCCTTTATTTGAAGGAGTATTTCTGATACTGGTATCAAAATTGGAACAACTCTAGATATGAATGACCAAATGATTGGGAGAGTTTGTGTATCTGTTAATAACACTAATCAACTACAGGGTCTATAAAAGTGTGCCTGATGTTCTTAGATTAGTAAGGTTAATATGAGAGGAACAATCTATCCCAACAGGCTGGTGAGGAGCAGTGGGAATCCTGATTCCCAAGGAGAGGGAGTCCTTTTACCTGAACCGGTTAAGAACTAATTGACGGTTAAACATAGATGCTTTTCTTTATTATAGCACAGAGGCTAGCTAGTAACTAAGAAAGGAACAGTTAAATGCAGAAAGTACACTGTAGAAAAATCCAACTTGACCAGCTCAACATTTTATCTGTAGGTCAACTAAATGGCAAGATCAAGATAAAAATGCTGAGAAACTTGTTTCTTAACTATCTGGCCCTCATACTCACGTTAACAGTGCAGGGACCCTGGGATCTGCAGGGTGCATAGAGCATGGTCTGGCATCAGATTCATGCAGCTAAGGCAGGGAATAGGAAGGAAAGGAAAAAGCTTAGATATGAACGGTTGACTTTTGGAGGCGAATAGTGAGGATTTTTGGGGTTAGGGACTTCTTCCTTGAGCGCTTATCCTCTCTGTGGAGCACAACTGTTGTGTATTTGCTTCCAGTCTGATAACACTGTGCATCCCTAGTTGCAAAATATGTGTTTAAAATAAAGACAGAGGAATGAGTAACAGGCAAATCACATTTTTAAACTCCATTGTTCAAACTCATCAAACTTTATCTGGTAATACAAAAGGCATTGAGGTTAATGCACAGAAGTATGGGCTGTGATAAATGGAGTGAAAAATAGCAAGAATATTTCCATCCCAGTGCAGTTTGAGGAGCCAAAGATAGTTCTCGGTTTATGAGATGTTCAATCATAATCATGAGATATCAACATCACATTTACAACATGTCAGAATATTTTTTCTTTGGTGAATGCAATGCTCTCTTGTAGCTTTTTCTCCTTTTTTTTCCATTTTTGGTTCCATGACAAAGCTCACCTTTAACCCTTGAGTTTATCCTCACATGCCTCCCCACCTCTCCTCTCCCCGTTTATGTTTCTGTTTGAACCCCCCCTCACCGATAACCTTGAGTTTTTTTGGTTGACCTCTTTACCTCTTCAGTCAATGTGCAGTGATTTGCTGTTGGCCTCCGTTATTTTTTTATTCTACTTTTTTGCCAAAGTTGTGACCAAACATCCTCTTGCTAATTTCCCAGCACTCTTTGAGAAAGAGACAGAGCGAGGAGGGGGGCAGTGGGGGTCATGGGAGTGAAAAGTTTAAGAAGAGACGAGTGGGGATGTTTGGCCCAGACTGGTGACTCAGCGGTCTACAGTTTTACATCAGACCAGGGATTTCTTAAGAAGATGCAAACGACCAACAGTTTCCACTTTTATCTCAGAATTACTCATCTCATTATGAAGACTGGACTTAAAAAGAGAGAAGTTCAGGGCTTAATTTATGCGTTAGCTTTTATTCAAAATAGCCCATTATCTTTAGATTGCAAATAAAAGGAGCAGTTCAACTTTTGGGAGAACAAAAACTTCAGATACATGCATGAGTAGAAATCTAATTCACCTTTTTAAGGGAACTGGTGTGCAGATCATATTTGTATTTATATCAGTTATATTCCTTTCTACTGCCTTGGCATGATTTTAGTGAAGTTTATTGATAGAGCGCCATCATACAAAGCATTTCAAAGTGCTTTACAGGGTTAAAAACAAAACATTTTGCTTTAAACGGATGACACTGAACAGAACTAATACATACAAATCTGAACTATATATAAATATAAGCTCTGAAAGGCTTAAAGAAATACAACGTAAAGGAAAAAAATATGAAATTCTACTCAGAATACATTCAAATATCCCCAGTTGAGCAATTAATGGACAAGACTGTGCACTTAGCTGTGGTTGCAGAGGCCAGTCAGTTGTAAGTCCATTCATTTCTATTGGAACTAAGCTTGTTCAGCCTTCATTTTTCCATCCATCATCTAGATCATTTATCTTGTTTGGAGTTAGGGGGGCTGGAGCCAGTCCCAGCAGACATCTGGTGTGAGGAGAGGTCCACCCTTAACTGGTGACATATAGAGACAAACAACCAGGCATGCTTACAATCACACCTACGGGCAATTTAGGCTCACCTACTGACCTGACACGCATGTTTTTAAACTGAGGGAGGAAGCTAAGATACCCAGAAAGAACCCATGCATGCAGAGGGAGAACATGTAAACTCTGCATAGAAAGAATTTGTCTGATCAGGATTTGAAACAGGAATTAAGTCTTAAAAATGAAGACTAGCTTACATGGAGGAAAAATATTTTCATGTTTTTTACCAAATAAGACAACAACCTTTCTATTATTAATCCCTGTTCTTAGAGGAAACAGGTTTTAACCCAATAATTGCTTTCTTGATAGTATTATAATGCAGATTGTCTCCTACGTGAATCAGAGCATACAGGGTTCAAATGTTAGCACAAATCTACGCTGCCTTCATTTTAAACTTTTAGATGTAGATCAACCTATCTGATATTCTAAGCTTACAAAACCTCCTTTGAGTTTAGCTTTTTAGTTTGCTTACCTAGTAGCTCTGTCGTTTGTGTCAGCTAACGGCTAACAGCTAGCATTGTGCTCGTGAGCTTTGCACCTTCCCCAGGACCCCATGGCTAACCCACCGGCTCCTGTCTCTCTCTAACGCTTGTGGTTGACCCGTTGCATGTGTCCGTGCCGGTGTCTTGGTGTGTTTGAGGTGCATTTTAAATGTCCAGTCCTCTCTGGTAGTCTGTAAACATGTCTCTCCGTCCTCCCCTCACCTCTTCTTTCTCCTCTTTATCTCTTCTTCTTCCTCTTCTTCTTCCTCTCACGGTGCAGTACTCACAGATGAGGGACGAGGTCTTCAAGTCCAACCTGGTGTGCGCCTTCATCGTGCTCATCTTCATCACAACCATCCAGAGCTTGCTTCCATCTGCCAGGTAAAAAAGGACATGTGTTTTAAATATTACAGTAGGTTCTGTTCATGTCATTGTTATAATTTCACTTGAAAACTACGGAAGCCCTGAGAGGCAAGTTAGAAGAAATCTGGTGAAATGTCGAAATTCCAGTCTAAAGATATTCGTTTTACCCTTAACCGTTAGATTAATCAAGTTATAAATAGAATAAATCATGCCCTAAAACAATAATTTATCAGACTTTATAAACTTAAATCTGATTCTTTTTTCATTGTTACTGCTATGTATCGTGTCTTTACAGAATGGTTACCATGGTGATCCAGTTTTCTATCCTCATCGTCCTCCACTCCTGTCTGGTCCTCGTCACGACAGCTGAAGATTACAAATGTCTGCCGCTGGTTCTTCGCAAAGCGTGCTGCTGGATCAACGAGACCTACGCCGCACGGAACGTCATCATCTTCGTGTCAATCCTTATCAACTTCCTGGCAGCCATGATCAATATCGTACGTTTCCCCTACAAAATTATTTGGTTGATTATATTTTCATTTTCTGAACTCTAGAGATAAACACAACTAAAAGGATGAAACTGAGGTTTTGGGACCTGTTCCTCATGTCAGAACAACACACATTTGCACACAAATTAAAGTTTTTTTTTAGCCTCGTTAATCCCGTAAAGTCCACAAGTTTATGCAGGAATAAAAGGAACCTAAAAACAGGATGTCATTTTGCCAGCCTGAGGTTTATTTGTTCATTTTCTTCCCGTTTAGCTGTAATGTTAATATCATGACGGAATAGTTGACAATCTGTAGCCAGTGTTTTATTTTGAAATTGATAGGATGCTCTGCTGTGTACTTGTGTGCTTGCCTTCTTGTTTGGTTTGATCTGCTCCCTTCAGCTTGGTCCATTCTGGCAGCAGGTCCATAAAAAATAGACTTTGCGTGTATTTTGAGCAGATCAGAGAGAAATGGCACTTCTAGTAAATGCAGGAGATTGGTCATGGTATGCACTGCAGAAATACAAAGACTGACTAGGATGGGATTTGTTTCAGAGTTCTCAGCATAAAAAGACGGCTGGGATTACAATGTTACAACAATGTTATGTAGCAGACGCTTTTATCCAACGCGACTTACATCTGAGACTGGTATTACTGCTGTTGAGGACCTTGTCCAAGGGCCCACACTGGACACTTGTGCTCTGACTGGGATTTATCCCCCACACACTCCCATAACACAATCAACAATGTAACCCACTGAGCTATCCAGCTCACATTACTCATAGTCAAGTCATGCAAAGTCAAAGTTGAAGCCCTGTAACGCAAATCTACATGCCCACATCCGTCCTAACAGTTTATCTCAGGAAACGAATTCAGGAGTATACGCAAAAGTTTTTTGTTGGATCGTCGTTACATCCACACGGAAATGGCATTTTGGGTGACTGTAAACAATACTTTTTGAAAACGTGTCCCAGAGTGCATAAATCCATAAACGACTACCGCTTGGTCTCCGTGTGGACGGCTATCCATATCTTTCTTGAAACAATTACATCACACACAGCATAGCTGTCTTACGATGCCTGCGCGGGTCCGACTAAAACAGCAATGGCTGAATACAGGGTTGTGTTCGTGCTGCAGAAGCTACTGAGCTTGTTATGGATTTTAAAGTAAAATCTGATGCCCCTTTACCACCACCGGGAAACGCACAGACCAGGTGTTCTTAAATCCAATGCAGAGAACAACCAGACAGGCAACTAGAAGAAAGTTTGTGTCAGTTTTCTGTGATCTTCTTCTCTCGTTTGGTGACTGTCCATGGCAGCGTTACAGCGCCACGCACAGGCTTGGCATATGCACTACAGAGTTTTCAGCGGTTCCGTGCTTATGTGGATATTTCCTGAAATTATTCCATCTTTATGCAAAACTTTTTCAATACTAAACGGCAATATATCATTTTTGTCTCAGTGTGGACAGGGCCTAAGTTTACGTGTGAATAGTGCAAACAGCACCGTAGACTAGAGTGTTTAAATGAACTGATGCTGTCTCATAGAAAATCACTCTAACATGCATTAATAGTGCATTGATCAGCTGGTCCGCTACATGGATCATCTCTGCTCTCTTTTTTATAAATTTATCAGAGCCACGCCTGTAGGGAACTTAACTGTGAATAAAATTTCTGTTGTATATAAGCTTACATCTGAGAGTGGGCAGAGCTGTAATGAGCTACTGTGTCTAATTTCACATGCTAACGATGTGTACATCCCATATCCTAAAGAATGTCAGGCAAGGGCGGGCCGTTTGGACTGCGGGTCACCTGCACCACAGATGCTGCTGGGGTGTACTTTATGGCCCAGTTACATCCCTTAAAGTTCTGTCCATCTGTTGGCTAAAATTGTGCTATAGATTTGTGTCAGGACACAGAACCTGAAAACAGGACAGTCCCAATTAGGACACAGAAACAGGTATCTCCATGTCTAGCTTTGTGCCCTCCTCCATAAGACTCATTGACAAAGTCTTGTTGACTTAAAGATGTACTATGTCAACATCATGACACAAGCTGAGCTCCTTTTTTATGGAGTAATCTGCAATCACTTTGAATCTTGTTGACAAAATGTTTGAAGATTGACTCATCTTATTTTCAACACTGACGCAGCACTGCTTTAATAATATACAACAAAAACATTCTCTGTTGGTCTCTCACAGCTGTGGTGCGATTTCGACAAGTCCAGCACGTTCAGGAACCAGACGTACAATGCATCGGCCTCCATCCCAGACATCTGCTTCTACCCAGAGGTACCCACCGAATGATGTGTCTGAAATTTTGCAGTCAGGTCCATCTGTTGTGTTTTTTCACACTTGGGACGGCAGCAAAATGATGAATTAAACATCCTACACATCTGCTAGCACCCGGAGGGAGGTCTGGCCAAAGACACCGACGACTGATGGAGCCACTAGGACGTCACTGAGCCGGCCTCCTTTCTGTTATTTAGCTCATACAATATGCAGCTGATTGATGGACTCAATAAGGAGAGCCTTGCAGAGGGTCATTTGTGCAAATAAGATCTGGTTTTGGGTGCATGAAAACATTATTCAATGTCTAAAGGGGTGAGAATTCAAAATGCAATATTAGATTAGACATTGTAAGGACAAGTTAAGCTAATCAGATGCCTGGGGTGCAGTTAAATCTTAGTAACTCATTGTAATGTGTTCTTATGAGGGCCACTTCACTACTTTTACACAGAGATGTCAGTGTACTTGTCAAGGTTAATGGACAAAAATCTCTGAAAGCATTTGCCCAATGTCTTCTGTGGCTCTGTCGAAGCTTTGTCACGTCACATAAAATAACCCCTAAGAATCTAATGCTGAAATGTTTGGAAGTTCATCTGGCTTCTTTTTCCTCGTAAAGGGAAACTTAAATGGCAGACAGAAACTTGATGACTCTGACACTATTAACCATGTCCTTCTTTGTTTTTGTTTCCAGTATTTCGTGTTCACGGGGGTCCTGGCGATGGTGACGTGTGCCGTGTTCCTGCGGCTGAACTCGGTGTTGAAGTTGGCGGTGCTGCTGGTGATGATCGCCATCTACTCCCTGCTGACCGAAGCTTTCTACACCTCACTGTTTGTTCGTTACGACACCGTCCACCACAACACAGAGTACGTGCTAAGGAGGGATCAAATAACCTTGTATCTTGCATCATGTGCTGCTTAAAAAGCAACAGTATCATCAGCAAAGAGTTTAAACTCAATTCTTGCAAAGACTATAGCATAATAAATATGGACAAAAGTATTTGGCCACCTGACCATCACACCATCCGGCACTGTAACAACATTGCTTTCAAATACATGTACTTTTGCATGGAGTTGGTCTCTCTTTTGCAGATATAACAGCCTCCAATTGTAAATGATTGATAAGAAAAGGAAAAGGAAGCAGCAGATGTAACTCTTTCACATTAAGTATTTTGTGCCTTTCCTTTGGAGTGGCAGGGATTGCATTGGAGTGGCAAGGTACCAAAATGAAGCACCAAAATCTGTTTTGTAATTCAGTACAGTAGGTATCAGATGCATTGGTACTAGTAGTCAAGACCACCCTATCCAAGACCAAGACATGCCGGAGACCATAGAGAGCACAGAGACCGAGACAAGACCAAGACTTCTGGGGTCGAGATCAAGCTGAGACCCTGATCACAAGGTTGGACAGTAAAAGAGCACTCTCTCTTTAATTTGAGTTTGCTTTAAACAAATTTGACAGCAAAAAATTAAATATCTGCAGCTCTATTTTCAAAACACTACAATGCAAAAATCTCAAATGTTAGCAAACTTGTTCAAATAACTACTTGTCAGAAATAAATCCTTGTAGGGATTAAAAAGCCACCGACAAGTCTAAAATTGTTTTAGGTATCTGAAATCACATTAATGACTTTGAAGAATAGCACTTTAGTGATGGCCTCGACTTGAAAAAAAAATCCAGAGTGTGGCCAGTCCAAGACAAAACAGAGTAAAAATGCTTTCAAGTCCAAGATTAGACCAAGACATTCAAAACTTAATCTTGAGGCTGGTCTTCAGACCAATATTGTTAACAAGCACTACAACATAAGGTACCAGTACCATGTTGGCACCCAATTTTGATACTTATCTTTACCCAAAGGTGCTCTATGGGGTTGAGGTCAGGGCCTTGTGTAGGACAGTCAATTTCTTCCACACTGAATTTATCAAACCATGTCTTCATAGTCCTTCTTTGTGCACTGGGATACTGTCATGTTGAAATAGAAAAGGGCCTTTCCCAAACTGTTGCCACACAGTTGGAATCATAGCATTGCCTTGGTATGCTGAAGCATTAAGATTGGCCTTCACTGGAGATAAGGGGCATAGCCCAAACCCTGAAAAACAGCCCAATACCATTATCGCTCCTCCACCAAACCACCTAACCCAGACTCACCATTTGACTGCCAAACAGCGAAGCGGTACTTGTCACTCCATAGAACACGTTTCCACTGGAACACAGTTGGTGTGCTTTACACCAGTGGCCCCCAACCTTTTTTGCACCACAGACAGGTTTTCATGGAAGGCAGCATTTTCATGGACCGGCCATCAATGTGTGGTGGATGAATATGACAAAATAAAAATGATGAAAAAACAGCATAAACACAAATGCCATAATGCACCATAAACTCACCATAATGCTGACTCAGCGGGTGTGTGAGAATCAGCTGTCAGAATAAACCTGTATTTTGGTACTCCTGGTGTCGTCTTTTAAATTAGTGGTTTTCAAATGGTGTGGTAAGGCACACTAGTGTGCCATAGCAATTTCTACAACCATACATAATTACTGCAGCTATACAATAACTTAAGCTCAGTCAGGACAACTTTGTGAAGAAACACACATGATCTGCAGTCATAAATAGTTTTTCTTTAGGGGCAGTTGTATTTTGCACTATTGCTGTTATTTGGCTGTTCTGAGAAGGAGGAGCTGGGGTGGAGGAGTGTTGTAAAAAGTGGCTTGGAGAGGAAGCAGCAAAGCATAGCCAGGTCAGAGCAGTTTAAATATGGTAGCATGAGTGTGATTAGCCAATAGCATGCTTAAAAGCAGATCAGCTGTGGTTGCAGTGGTTGGCTCTGTGGCCTGCCTGAATAATGCTATACACCAGACTTACTAGAACATGTTTTTAAATGGGCAATTTTGCATAGATATGGATTGGGTTTGCCTTGAAATTTTGGCTTGATCTTAGGTGTGCCTAGTTGAAAACCACTGTTTTAAATGCATCTTCCTTGGTAGGCTCTGCTTCAGTCTACTCATTGAGCCCTTTCCCCTTCGCAAAGATGTCTGTTTTCTACTCATTTTAGGTAGCTTGTTGGCTTAATTTTTGGGTAGCATGACCAAGACTAAGGTCTCGACATGTGTCAAGATGTCAGAATGCACAGACAGATGACATAGTGGAGGAGAAGCTTTTTTGAAAATAAACCATCTTTCAGACTCTGATAGTTAATGAACTGGAAATAAAGTAAGTTCCTTTGTCTTTCGGTGCGGCCCAGTACCAAATGACCCATGGATGAGTTGCTGTTGTTCCTAAACTCTTCCACTTTCCAACAATATCAGTATTCAGGCTGTCTTATTGCAAAGGTGGCATCCATCACAGTACCATGCTTGAAGTCACTGAGGTCTTCAGAATGACCCATTCTGTATCACAAATGTTTGCAAATGTAGACTGCATGGCTAGGTTTTTGATTTCAAACACACGTAGCAAGTGATCTGATAGAAAGAATTGTGGCCAAATACTTTTGTCTATATAGTCTATCCCTCTTCATTCGTCCTTTTAAAGTCACATCCTCCTCCTTAAAGCCCATCCAGGAGCAGCTGTGACCTTTTTTTTCTGGACGTAAATGCTGAAAATGTGAGAAAGCTCATCACACAGTGCTACAGCAATGACCTTTACTGCAACAATACATGAAAGTATATAACTGAGAGGAAAAAATGATATCCTTTTAGAGCAGAGCTTTCCATTAGAGCTGCAAAGGGTGCCGGTGGGAGTCACCGTCATTTTCTTTACAGCCTTCTACCATACAAGACAGAAAGGTCAGGATAAAGACTCAGGAGGAGAGGACAACAATAATGCATGTTGTCCATCTTGTAAAGTCACACACTTGAGTCCTTTATGCATTAAAACGCTGTTTACTTGTTTATATAATCGGAGTAGCATTGATTCAGTACTTCAGTAGAATGTAAGGCAGAGAAATCAAAGAAATGACACATTTCAAGTGTTATAAATCAAGATAACTTGTGTTTATCCTGTAGCATGGAGCTCATGATCTTAAAGTGATGCTTCACCCAATAATAAAAGAGATAATACTTACATTAACGGTTTCTGTACAAGTTCCAGACCTTCCAGACCTCCGAAACTGCTGAAAGACATTCTTTTATCCATCTTTAATTTATGTTTTCTAAACAAACATAATGAAAATTGAGAACTTTCCTGTATGCACATGCATTAAATTTGACAATATACGCCTACATCCAGTACATACACAACAACAGCACTTCACTTCACATTAGCATCGTTAGCTCTAAGCTAGCATATAAGCACATTAGCTGCTACAAAATGTACAACAGCCAAATACCTTCCTCCACCAAAAATACCAATCATCCAAACTAATAACTAACCAGTGCTCCATTAACCTGAGACCACAGTAAAACTCAACATTTCAAATGAAGATTGAGTCTTACTGTCAAACTGATGATCTCAACTGTAACCTCTGTTAAAACCATAAATGGTTTATATGGAGTAGTCCCAAAGAAAGACAAAAATACTTCTGTGGATGATTTGGTCCAGTCCTCCTCTTAATGATGGTTCTTCCCACACTGCTGCTGCTGATTAGCCAGGATGCTCGGAGCGTGAACCCCCAGTGACGGGGAAGTGAAATGATGCTGTCGGCATCAGCCCCAATGATTCATGCCTTTCTGCGATGCCCAGGCCTATGCTTGCCCTGGCCGCTGCACTGAGGTTTATGCTGCTCAGCTGTCTGCAGTTCTGTTTGTTTCAGCTTCTGTATAACCCGCAGCAATGACTAACTCCAATCCTTCTATACCCCTGATTTCCTTTCATAGTCTTCAGTAGCTCTAAACTTCCCCAGAGATAGGCTTTGTTTGTTGTAATCAGCGTTGATCACCTTAGATCAGCCATGACAGGAAGTCAGTCATAGAAAAATTACCTTGAACTTGTATTAAAGAATTCTTGCAACATTTTCTTAGGTAAAATAATATTCAATATGTGATTACTGAGTATTTACTTTGTTGGTAATTGGCATATTTTATAGCCAGACATTTCAGCTGTTAATGAAACAGGCCAAAGACTGGTAAGGACTGGCTTTAAAGTGTTTTAGGGACTGATAATTTCGTCTGAATTACATTTATAAATCAGTATTATTCTCTGTACTGGCTAGAATTAATTTGTGAAAACAGCATATTGAATATCTGAAATAAATAAATAAATAAACAAAGTGCATCCCTGTTTGGACTTCAAACACAATGGCCTTTACTGCAACAATATATGAAAGTATATAACTGAGAGGAAAATGAAATCCTTTTAGTGCAGAGCTTTCCATTAGAGCTGCAAAGAATGCTTGTAGGGGTCTGGTGTGCATGTCATTTTACCCTCAAATTCCACATGCTGGTATCTGGGATCACACCCTTGAGCAAGCCACTCCCACTCTAGTCAATCTTTGCAATCCAACCACATGCTCTAGACCACCATCAACTCCTCAAGAAGAATTTCAACCCAAATTTGGAGATCTTTTTGGTCAAACATGTATTCAGTAAACACAGTAGAGCTTGGGCCTCAGACAGTACAAAAGATGTAGCAAAACAATGAAACAGGACAAAACATGCTTCTTTTATAGAGTGTCATAGACATTTTGCACATTTTTTTTCCCAGGCAGACATCCGTGACCCACTGAAAAGGGCTTCACGATGCACTTTTGGGTCCTTACCCAAAGAACCATTGCTCTAGACCATCCTGGGTTTACGCCAACAGTGCCACTCTGTTCTGCTCAGCTGGAGAATCAGTCGAGTCTATTTTCAGCGGCACTCGCTGCCAAAACATTCAATCTATGTAGAGATCGACCCAAACAGGATAAGACCTTACAGAGCATCCATTAACTTTTAAATGCAACACCATGCAACGACTGTCGATAGTAAATCTGATCACTATATCAACATTACATAACAATCAGGAGCACAGACCACAGCTCATCAGTGGGTCAGAGGGTCACACAGCTGATACGATGCCATGGATGAGAAAGAGTCTATAACCACAGGGTTTTATCTGACACAACAAATCATTTCACCTTTAACCTACTAATATAGTAATCCATAGTAGAAGCAAAACAGAATACTCAAATGAAAGGCAACACACTCTTCTCACACTGAACTTATCATCACCATATGATCTCTGAATTCCTGCATGAACTGGTAGTTTCAAATGTGCATTTGATGAAATGCATCCAGGAGGCAGAGGTGCACACAGCAAAACCGCCGTGCAGACATAGTGTGCTGAATTTGCAGTTTAGTGGGCTTTCACACCTGGACTGTTTGGAGAATTTGGTCCAAAACAAAAATGTCTCCTCCTCTTTGGCCCGGTTTATTTTGACATGTGTGAACATGACAGCTAACTGTTTCAGGGTAAAATTAGCAAGCTCCTAATAGTTTACAAAGACATTGAAAAGAGGAAATATCGTGCAAAATCACTTTTTCAGGCTTTTCTAACAAAAAAATGTACCCCTGGCCTGTCCACAATCCTCTCACATAGCAGAAAATCCACACACACCCCTCTCCAACTTTCAGAAAATGTGCTAAAACAAGCCGTTCTCAGATTTTCCCCTCATGATGTCATGTGGAGAGTTAGCCCCACCCCCAGGCTCAGTTGGCCCTCCCTGCTTGGAAGAAAGTTCCCGCTTTTACTCCTGATCCTCCTCCTTCATCCTCTGTTAAGCCACATCCATTTCCTGAGAGGAGCGGAGTCAGACAGCTCTAACATTTAAAGCCACAGACACAGAAATGGCATACAAGAATCCAATACTTGAGGATTTTTTCAGCAACAAACTTCACAGGCATGTTTTGGGGACCTCTGAGAACAGTATAAACTTGTCCTAAAAGGGTAAAGTATGTCCCCTTTAAAACATAATGGGATATTGATTAGGTCACTTTCTCTTTTCTCTTTACCTCTTATTTTCTTTTGTCTTTTGTCTAAAAAAACATGATCTCTTGTTTGGTTTCCAATTTTCCTATTGTAAGCTGAAAAAAAAGAAAAAGAAAATTAAATAAAATTTGAGTTTTTGCACCTTAGTCAAATAAAAAGTCTCATAAAACAACTTTTTGCTTCACATATTTATAACATAATAACTCAAAGGAATGTAACTAAACATAAAAAATTTGTGTTCATCAGTGTCCTCTCTTTTATTCTGACAGGAATTTCCTGGGGACCAAAGAGACGTCTTTACTCCTGATGGCCATGTTCCTCCTGGCTGTGTTTTACCACGGACAACAGGTGAGATCCCAGCAGCAGCTACTCTCTCCTAATCATCCAGTAGAATCAGAAAATATCTTTGCTTTGTGTGGTCTTAATTTAGATGATTTAGTCAGGATAAGGAGGCTGAAGTCTATGTTTCCTATCTCAACAATAATACAGGCTCGTAGTTTTACTGAAAACATGATCTCCCAGACTATGACCTCCTTCTGCAGTATGCTGGTTGTGCGCTTTGTTGGGTTAAGTGATCATAAGAGACTAACTCTCCACAATCCCGGAGAGCATCATCATGTCAGGTTTTCTTTATAATCTGACCTGAGTGACTCTCCTTGAATGGCTGACGACGATCAACTCCTTCAAACAATAAGGAGTCATTTTTATAAAGCAGCAGAGGAGTCAGCAGCCTGAGGAAGTCTGCTGTAACGCTCTCTCTGTGGAAACCTTTGATGGTGCGGCTCAGCCTTGGTCGGAGATGGAGGACAGCTGACCGTAATTGACGCTCCTTTGTAGCCTCATAAAAGTAGAGAGCGGCCACATTTGAAGCCATCCGCCGGCATATTGATTCTCCCAGGGTCAGTCGCAGCACTTGTTTGTAAAGCAAAGACAATGACAGCTCACAGCGGGGGGCTGAAACTCTCGCAGCTCTGAAACACTGATTGTGTGGGAAGAATCAGGCCAAGACAGAAGAGAGCAAATAAAAGAGATGGTTTATGCTCTGCAGCAGAATGCCAAATGTGTTCCTGATGTTTTAAAGTGCAGAGTTAATGGTTTGAGTTGTTCGGACCAGTGGCGTGCTGTGCATTTTATACCTGGACCTCCAGACCCTTTAGGGCCACCTCATCATAACATCACAGTTGTAGGATATTATTCCATGTGATTACCTTAGAACACCTACTGGCTATTGAACAATTACCGCAGATACAATGAGGAGTTCTGAACCCACCAACCAGGATGCTGCAGTTGACATCTATGTCATAACATGTTTACTTATAATGTAACCCCCATTCACTCTAGTGCAGTGATACTCAACATGTGGCTGCTGAGCCACATGTGGTTCTTTTGTGATGACTCATGGCTCTTTAATGTCTTAATTTGAAATTTTTCCCTCAAAAGAGGGAAACTTTAACCTCAGAAATGATCCTTTAATCAGTTTGTTCCCAACTCTTGTACAGTTGGCTTAAATTGTCAACCTTTATTTATTTTGTTTGTATATTTCTATTGCCCTTATTTGCAATTTTTCCTCCTTTTTTGCCACTTTTCATCCATTATTACAGCTTTTTAAGCCCAAGTTTGCCACTTCTTTCGCCCCTTTTCACCAGCTTTTGCCTTTTTTGTCCTGCTTTTTGCTATTTTGTTTCCACTTTTTTGTCATGTTTTGCCACTTCTCAACCATTTAAGCTGTCTTTTTCCATTGAATGCAACTTTTTTCCCATTTAGTCTCTTTTCACTCATTTTTTGACACATTTTCATCTTTTTTACCATTTTAACCACCTTACATTTCATATTTTACATTCACTATTTTATATTTCATATTTTATATTTTATGTTTTATATTTTATGTTTTATATTTTTTATATTTTATGTTTTATATTTTATATTTTATATTTTATATTTTATGTTTTAAGTTTTATATTTTTTATATTTTATGTTATATTTTATATTTCATATTCTATTCTATTATTTTCTATATTTTATATTTTATTTTATTTTAGCGCAGTTGAAATTATTTGTAGCCTGCATGGCAGCTCCTGGTCAGGGCCTTCTTGCCTGGAGTTTGTATGTTCTCTCTGTGCATGCATGGGTTCTCTCCAGGTATGATTAGTGACTCTAAATTGGCTGGAGGTGTGTGCATGCCTGGTTGTCTCAGTATGTCAGCCAGCCCACATTGTACCCTGCCTCTCACATAAAGACAGCTGGGATAGGCTCCAGCCCCCTTATCCCCCAAATGGAATAAGCGGTGTAGAAAATGAAAAGATGGATGGAAATGATTTGGTACTGAAGTTTGTGTGTTTACCCTTTTCTTTGTATAACTGTTCATATGAGCAGAAACTTCAAAATAACTCCAGTTTTAGACACCATTGAAGCTTCCACTACATAACAGAAATCCTAGCTGTGCAAACGTTTATAGGTCACCTTCTGCCTCAGTGATTTGGATTTGTAACTGCAATGGCTTCTTCCTTTTTATATTTGCAGATAAGCACATGATACTTGTGCTCTACTGGAGGGAAAAGTGCTCAGTGAAGAAATCACTAAACCCACTTATAAGCCTCCATAAGTCAACCTTGCAGACCAATGGGCAGCCAGCTAGGGGGTAGAGGGGAGGGGGAGCAATCATTTCCAACATAAAAACACCCTTTTGGGGCTTTTTTACTATGACTTTTGGTTGCTCCGAGCCAAACCAAGCCGTGCTGATTTGCCTTTCCATCACAAGTTTGGCAGCACCAAGCCGCTCATTAGCAGGACCGCAGCAAGCCAGTGGTACAGCATTCACTGTACCAGTTAGACATTCATGACACACGACCAAAACCCGAGTTTTAAGTGCTCATACTACGGTCAGATAGTTGAGCACGGCTGGAGTTCACACACTTACAAGTGAAATCAGGACGGACCAAGCGCAGATCCAGGATTCTAACTTTTTCTGCAGCTATTAATAACAAAAGTTTGACACTTCCCCCTTCTTATGGACAAATAAATTCTAGACTTTATACAAAATACAATTTTGGAAATGTTCGAAACATGATGGAGTCAGGCTTTAATTTAATAACTGGCACTAGTAAGGCATGCTGTTCTCACTGCTGATGATTACATTCATTTTCTGCTATCTAGAGACCCATAAATCAATAATCAGAAGACTGTTCTTTAACTTCTATGCAGGAGAATTCTCTTCTTTTGATGATAAGCATGAATTATTGTTTGTTTATTGATCGTGGAAAGAGATGAAGAGACAGAGAGAATGTGAAAACAGTGGCCTGCAGTGCTGTCTGTCTACAGTTCGACTTTTGCTTTAAAACGTTGTAAAGTCAATCAGTTCAGACCGTGTAGAGAGACTGAGGAGGGCTCGGTTGTGGTTGAAAAACAAAAAGTAGTCTGAAAACTAGACTAATTGTGCCCCTTTTTGTGCCGTTCATGCTGCTAGCTTGCTCCTCAGTATTTCAGGGCCTGAGCTTTCTCTGGGCCTGTTGTGGTTGTGAAGAGCGGAGCCGGTCTCCAGCTCAGAGCAGAGATCCAACAGAATCATGGTTAATAAATCAAAAACACTAAACCCAGGAATAACACCGCCGCTTCATCATTTGGATTCTGAAAGAAGAACAAGGCATCTCTGTCCTCTGTAGCTGAGAAACCCTCGGTGCTGTGATCTCTCGTTGAGAAAATACACAGAAAAACAGGAGTTAGTGTTCCTTTCAGAGGCTCTTTTAAGTGATTTCATTGTGCTGTGAAAAAAGAGCGCATTAAAGCAGAAAGATGGAAGAGACTCGCTCTTTTATTCTGCTCTGCCTCTCTTATTACAAGCTCTCATTCAAAGCTTGTTTAAAGTGTATAAAACAACATTTACCCGTATTTTCTCCTCTGCATTATATTTGAGCTGCAAGTACACAGCTTTATACGTGATCTTTATACGTACCTTGATCAACGATACAAAAGAGTAGACGGATGGATGATTACAGGGTGATTTCAGGCTCACACGGATGAAGAGTTCACTGTAACTGCTTTACATGCATTTAAATGTTGAGTCAAGCATTATTGCCACTCTTTCAGATGTTTTTATTTCTCTTAAAGCAGAGGAGAGTCCTTTAATGTAATGAACAGACAGCAGCAGAGCAGAGAAGCCAAATGAGGTTGTTCTTCATAAACCCTGCCTCCTGTTTCTGCGACATTATCAAGGCTGAAAACAAGGCTCTTATTTTGAAACCATGAGGGTTTCTGTCTTTAACTACTGTTTTTATAGAGTCAGTTTAAGGGTGATTTCCTGCCTTAATCCCTTGGAGAAGTTGTTCCTCTTCGACATGTGTGAAGCGATCCGAGCTCGCCCTGAAGAGGTGGTTGATCCTTTCCTCCAGTCCAACAGTGGAGTGGTTTGTTTGCAGTGCAAACGTGCAGCCAGGGCAGATAACCAGTTGACTCATTGCCTGGTAGTCATGTAAAGGCACCAGCTGTAGTAGTAGTAATGTGGCTACTAGGCGTGGTGGTAGGTGAACGGAGTATCGCCATCTACCAGCTTGGGTATGTGCACATACTTTAATCCAGTGGTTCTCAAACTTTTTCACCCAAGGCACACCTAATGCTGAGCCAAAATCTCAAGGCACACCATATTCATATCAACACAAAATCAACTTTTTAAACAATGTAACAGTCAAGGTGGCCCATAAGGGGGGATAAAGGGGAGAGGTTTCTGGGGCACAGCCAACTGGGGTGGCAAAAGAGGGCAAAAGGTGGCTGAAAGCTGGCAAAAATTGGTTAAAAGTGATAAAGAAAACATGGCAAAATTGGGCAAAAAGTGGCAAGACAAAGTTAAAAATGGGGTAACGATTGGCATAAGGGGCCAAAGATAGGTTAATAGGGGTAAAACATGTTGAAAGTGTCAAAAAGGTGGCAAAAATGGGTCCAAGCTGAGTGCACCAAGTCTAACAGAACGGTCATGGCTACACCCGCTCTTATCATGCAGGTTAATGTGAGCAGAGGTGAGGGCTGCTGACACACTTCCTTCCTGTTCTAACAACTATCAAACTATAGAAGATTGTTTAAAGATAGGTTATTGGTGCTTCCATGCCTCTATTCAGAGAGGAGGACAGTGGATAGAGTCAGAAACAGGGACAGGAGAGCAGAGACGTGGTAAAGGAGCCACAAGCTTGGACACAAACGTCAGCATGAATTAGCAGCCAAATTAGCACCCCACATGTTTATTTACTAAAGATGTATATCACGCTCTTCTTTTCATGGATGATTATGAAAGCCTACTGAGAGAGAAAGTTGGCCCACACTCTGAGAGAATCAGCACCTGCAGGGCGTGGACAGCTCCTAACCCGACCCATCTAATAGTGTATGATGGGATGTTATTCAGTTATTCTAACAGAGCTTGTCTGCTAATACAAAGTTTTTTTTAACCAGATGGCTCTCCAAGTTAACTTGCAAATTCATAGTCTGATCACAAATGACTGTTTCTCATCTTCATGCCTTTTCATGCCTGACAAAGCACTCTACCATTGTGTTTCATACATTTCATGACCATTGCTGTGCAATCTCCATTAAGACTGGATAATAACAAAAATGAGGTTAAATCATTTTACAGCCTGCTGCAATTTTCAAATTGCAGAAGGTGCAATATTTTCTTTAACCTGGAATCAGTTTCAAAATACCCGTTTAAAACAGCAGAGATGCATTTAGTCATTCAAGTGCCATTTTTAGAATAGTCTACAAAAATCCTTTCTTTCATTTCATTCATTTCTTGTTTGCAGTATGAGTCAAAATCATCACAATCAGGTTTTTTTTAATTGTTCAGCCCTTGTTAAATGTAATATTGTGTTGGTTGTAATGTAGAATAATTGTTACCTTTGTTTGTTGGAAAATCATTAAGATGAGGAACTTGAGGATTAACTGCATATCAAATGGCCTTAGCAATATTGGGAAAAGGATCACAAATGGATTATTTTTCCAAATTGTTCAGCCCTATTCTCCATTCATCATATAGGGTTAGATATATGGCATTGAATTTCTTCATTGAAATGTCCATATTGATTTATAAAATAACCATATGTCCTTTAAACTGAGGTCTTACAGGATTTTAAATATTTCCCAGTTTCAAAGATAAATTCTTAATTTTATAATAGTAATGAGATATCTTTTAATGGAGGCTGCCCTGGTTGTGAGTTCAGTCACTCAAACTCAGCTCACTGAAACCCTCCACACTGCACGTACAGTTAAGACCAGCACTGCTCAGCACGTCCACCTTTACAGCCTTCCCCTCATTACTATTTCCTGTTTTGATTTGAGGACTCTGTTCATTACAAACAGCCCCTAATAAGGTCTATTTACTGACCAGAAAACCAACGTTTTATTTTCATTTATATGAATGAATGCACTAAAAAGTGCACTCATGTTTTATGCCGGATGCAGCACTAGAGTGCATGCTCATTCTGGGACTGCTTCCATGTCGATGCAGAAGTGCACTTGTAATATTCATTCTGAGAATTTTTATAAATGAAAACAGAACTTTAGTTTTCTGTTCGGTAAATGAGTCTAATGCTTAGTTTTATTGAACAGTCCTCAGTACAAAACAAGAAGGAAACAGTGGTGTACTCTTTGTAGTGTGTTATTGTTGTGATTGAGAGCCCCCGAGTGGTGGAGTTTTACCGACTCTATTTTTCAAAGGTGCAGTGTTTTTAAATTTGGAGATATTAGCAACGTCAAAAGTCTGATTTTAGTTTACAATGCTCACTTGTGGTGGTAAATGTTATGAATTTAAGAAAAAAAATCATAATATTGAGATGACTTTTTATCATAATTTCAACTTTTTGTTTCATAATTATGACTTTTTACCTCATAATTTTGACTTTTTATCTCATAATTATGATTTTTTTATGCCTTTTATTGATTGCAGATGACAGTGGATAGATTTGGAAACAGGGATGAGAGAGCTGGGGAGAGACATGTGGGAAAATCTAGATTTGAGCCCAGGCTGACAGCGTACATGGCGCACCTTAACCCTCGCTCCCTTGTAATTTTTAGCTCCATCTGTCCTTGTTTTTCCAGAAAACGGACATGCAGAAAGGTGTTCATAAAATTACCATTTTTCAACTTTTTTTTTTTTACTTTCACTGCTTCAAATCTCTTCGACAACTTCAACCCTGACCACTAAAAAAAATTGTACACCATGTCACTGGTATTTTTTATGGTAAAAAACACAAATACACCACATTTCCCTCGACCAAATCATGTGCGAGTGAATGCATTTGTTCATGTTAGGTTTATTTTATTTACAGGAATAAAAAATCAGAGGATATATGTAGGATATGAATCATGAACATGCACATTTCCACCTCCAACCAAAATGTGACCGTGATTACGTTCATTACACATATACATAAATTTACTGCATATTTGAGGTATGATATATTCTTACCTATTGATCGAAAGGACCCGTGCATCCTCATGCATGTCCATCCACTTGCTATGAAGTGAGGGCGAAGTTGAAGTTGTCCAAATGTCACTCTTGCTTAGTCCCAGACTGCAGAACCCGTCCCTTACACATGTAGCCCACTCTCAGACATCCATATCTAGTGGCATGAATTGTTTCATTTAATTCTGATGATGTCTAGTGGATGAAATAGTGCTTCAAACAGTCTGAGCCCATGGAAGAAATCCTGCATGTGCGTTGCTGATGAGGTTAAAATGGTGCGCTGGCACTATCCACTGGATCACTGTGGAATGGTGAAATTTAGATCCCTGGTGATTGACTGACTGCAAAGAAACAGTTGCTGTAAGTTGTTTTGGTGCCCGAGGCACACAGTCAAAAAACGTGTTTTTAATGGAAGTCTATTTGTCAGATTTCAGACAAACAAGGATGGATGGAGCTATTTTGCATCAATCGAGGTCTATTTCTATGGGCGACACGTTTTTTGGTTCTTTTTTTTTAATATGAAGAAAAATAATAACTTTAGCCAAATTTGATGCCTCAATCTATAAAGATGTGACTATCAACTAAAAAATATGATGATAAAAAGTAGCAGGATCTGAGGGTCAAACCATTAGGCCACCTGCATCCCCATAATTATGACTTTTTATCTCATAATTATTAAGTTTTATTTCATAATATCAACTGTGTAATCTCAAAATTATGACTTTTATCTTGTAATTTTGATGTTTACCTCACAATTATGACTTTTTTCTCTCAAAATTATCGCTTTTTATCTCATTTTTATTACTTAGGATTTTTGTTCTTTGTTATTCTTAGAATTTCCTAACTTTCATAGTTTCCTAACCGACAGAAATGGGCTTCCATACCCCTGTATATAAACTGTACTCTTCTTTTTTTTAAAACTCTCAAAGAGGAAAAAGTTCTGCCCACTTGTATGACAGAGAAATGTTCAATGTGCAGTTTCTGTGCAGCTGTGTTGATCTTTAATGACCAGCCTGTTTTCTCAGATGGAGTTTGCACAACTATTAGCTGTAATACGGTAGCTGAGCTCAGTGTGCAGTGATGAGACAGACTCATGAGTCGCTCTGACCGTCTCACTGATGTCCTTACTGAGAAACATTTTCAGCCAAACCAGCGCTCCACAAAATGTATTTACCTAACAGATAAAGAAGATGAACCTCTGGTGTGATTAAACCGAGCAGCGCCTTTAAATTCAACAGAAGATTCAAGGTTTTATTAAAGAGCAATAACGCACACCACTAGTAGACTTTCAGCCTGAATCTGCTCTGTTTATTTTCCTGATGAAATGATAAAGACTGTAATCCAGGAACATACGAGTGCAGTAACCTCATTAAACAGTGAGCGAGATGACAGCAGCTCTAATTCTGCTTTATTAGGGCTGATTTCTTCTTCTCTGTGTTTCTCTGAGGGTTAACAGAAGCTGTTTTTTAATCATAGTGTCACCCATGTTTGCTCTGAGGAGGTCATGTTGGTTAACTTCAGTTATTTCACCACCCACAGTCTCATTATTCTGCTTCCACAGCGGCTCTGCAGGGTTCCCAGTCTTAATGAGGAAGGGCAAATTAAATTGAAGTTTTGTATTCACTCATATGATTAAAGGACTAATTGATAGCGGGATTAATCATAAAAAACTCTTTCACCAATTGCTTCAGTCCTCCCAGGCTTATCTGTCGCCCTCTGAAATTAATTTTCAGTATCTGTGATTTTTTTTCTAAGAACTAAACAGTATTGACCTTTATTCAGCTCTGGTGTATTCACATAACTAAACACAAAAGCAACCATTAGATCTTTTCCTGCTCTTTAGATTGACTGTGCTCTCTTGGGCTCTGGATTTTATGATTTGGCCTCTTTCTCAGGCTTTCTGTTGTTTAAAAGACCAACTTTAACCTCATCTCTGGTTAAATCTCAGAGCAAGAGTGCAATTTAAAAGGCCTAATGGCTCGAAAAATAGAACATAGAAGAGGAGCGGAGAATTTTAGGTCTTGACAAATGTTTGGCTATGATAACGCTGGGTGTTTCCAAATAATCCTGCTCTGTCCTCGTTGTTTTTGGCAGTTTGCAGGGTCAGGGAGAGTTTATGTGTGTGCTGAGCTGCAGCAGATTTGTCTGCAGACTGGAGTGTCTGTTTGCAAACAAAGTCATCTTTAAGCTTTATATGAATCATCTGGAGCATAAATCATCATCCCCATTAGCATCCCCTCTTCTTTTAACAACAGTCTGTAAATGTCTGGGGAGATTTTGGAGAGGAATGTTGTCTCATTCTTGTCTGATGTAGGATTCTAGCTGCTAAACAGTCCTTGGTCTTCTTTGCTGGATTTTTCCTGTCCAAATGTTCTCTATTGGTGAAACATCTGGACTTCAGGGAGGCCAGTTCAGCACCCAGACTCTTCTACTGTGAAGCCATGCTGTTGTGATGAATGATGTTAAGCTTTGTAGCCTTCCCTGAAAGAGAAGTTGTCTAAATAGGAGCCTATGTTGCTCTAACAGCTCTATGTATGTTTCAGCATTAATAGTTCCTTTCCAGATGTGTAAGCTGCCTGCACTCTAGGCACTAATGTAACCCCATACCATCAGAGATGCAGCCTGTAGGACTGTGAGCTGATAAGCTGGATGGTTCCTCTTTAGTCCGTCGTTTCCAAAAAGAATTTCAAATTTTGACTCATTTGACCACAGAACAGTTTTCCATATTGCCTCAGTCCATTTAAAATATGGCCCAGAGAGGCCCGTGGCACTTCACTGGGCCAAAACCTCCCACTTCCAAAATCACCACTTTACAGGGAATGTCGCTTTGGTAGCACTGAATCGGTGATAGTCTGCAACATTTTGACACTTTTTATTGGTTTAACATTTCTATAACCCTGACAGATGTGAGGGGGGACCAGTAGCACTAATTCATGAAAAATGTTAAATCATAAAAAATGGAGATATGAGGTTTTGCCCCAACACCAGCAATAATTTAATTTCTGGACATGTTCCTGAACCCATGCATTTGTAAAAATACAGAATCATTCCTGTTCTTGAATGTTCTGTTCCTGAGATCCCCAGCGTCCAGTACTATCCTTCAGCCTTGTCCCTTATGCACAGATTCCTTCAGCATCTCTGAATCTTTTGGTGGTTTTATGGTCTGTAGGTGGTAGATGTTTGAAATCATTGCAATTTCAAATTGTTGAACATTTTTTAAAATTATTCCACAGTTTAAGAAACAGATCTTTGCGAAACCCCTCACCTTTACTTCAAACCTTTACTATCTAACCATGTTGCCAGCTAGCCCACTTAGCTGCAAAATGCTCCTCCTGAAACCCCTTCCCAACTTTTTTGAGATGCTGCCATCAAATTCAGTAGTGGAAATATAAAATGGGTTTATTATATCTGCAAATCATTACATTCTGTTTTATTTACATTTTAAGGTGCCCCAACTTTTTTGTAATTGGGGTTGTACCATTTAAACCAGGGGTGTCCAAACTTTTACACTGAGGGCAATGTACAGAAATATATAAGAACGTTTGGGCCACTTTAGTTTCCACAAGACGAGGTGTGTGACACTGATTAAGTCAGGAGCAGAATAAAGGAGGAGCTGGGGTGGAGGAGGGTTGCAAGAGCAGCTTGCAGAGAGAGCAGTAGAGCCTGGCCAGGCAAGAGCAGCTTAAATGAGGCAGCATGAGAGTGACTGGCCAACAGCATGCTTAGAGTGAGTCAGCTGACCATCAGCTGATGAGGGCTTGTGCTAGATCAGCTGACTGGGATATTATTGGAGCTTCTGTATGCTTCTGAAACTCATCAGGATGTAAGAAAACAAGATATTATTATTATGATTGCCAATATTTTACTGTCCCAGTTTAGTCACAAAGAAAGCATCAATTAATTCTTCCTGCTGAGATGTTTGTTTACAGTATTAGTGTGGTAGTGGGTCACATTTGGTCCCCAGGCCATAGTTTGGACACCCCTGATTCAAACCGTCTTTTGTTTAAAAAATGGCTGTTAAATTCATTAGTAATGGCAGAACCTGACAAAAACATTAAAGTTTTGTACATAAATGTGGGATTAACCAATCAGACATGTCTCTGTAACACTGTAGGATTGTGGGTAATGTAGTACTGTTGAAAGAGACTACGAATAAACTCATGGTTTCTTTTTTTTAAACAAGGCAGATTACACAGAAAATGGTGTCTTCTACTTAACCATTTATCATTACACTCTCAGGTAGCTCGCGGTAAGCCTACCTTGAATGGTCATGACACTGTGGGAAATAGTTGGGTCGAAGAAGCAGCATAAACAGAGTAGGAATATGATTTTGGATTATTTAGTTAAAATGGCTTATTTTTGTTTGGTTTTTTTGAGTCCACAGTGGAAGGTCATGTCTGAGAGCCATTTAATCGACGCTAAATTACCATATACTGTAACTCACTATTTCCTCTTGTCTGCAGCTGGAGTACACAGCTCGGCTGGACTTCCTGTGGCGCGTTCAGGCCAAAGAGGAGATCAACGAGATGAAGGAGCTGAGAGAGCACAATGAGAACATGCTGAGGAACATCCTGCCCAGCCATGTGGCCCGACACTTCCTGGAGAAGGACCGGGACAATGAGGTCTGCACAAAACACAGTCCCACACTGCAGTAATGACTGTTTATTACAACCTAAAGTTTATAACTTAAAAAACGACCTGTGTCGTTATACGGACCCTGAGTTTTTATAACCCAGGACCTCCTCATTCATAGATCAAGTTCTCCTGAATCCTGGTCCACCGGCTTGGTAATGACTGTTTGTATTGGTGCACAGACACAACGTTTAGAGTCCAATCGCCGCATTGTCCCCGTCGCTCCTTCACCATCAAATCCTCCGATCTTCCACCGCCTCGTGAACAAAAAAAGGGCGGGCAGCCGATGAATTATGAATGTCAGGAGAGGAGATATCATTCTGCTCCTAATTAAAACAGACATGATTAGAAATGCTTCCATTAGGAGAGGTTGGCTCCTAATCACTCGTTCCATTATTAATCAGGCTGTTTATTGTTCCCTGATTTAGACGCTGGAGTGTTGGGTCATTTATGGGCACTAACACCCCTAAAGAGGCGTCCATTATCTCTTGGATTAATCAGGTGACAGTTGTTAGATTAGTTTTTACGAGCGTTTTGGGGGACTGGGATGATGCTCAGATGCTGGTGTGGTTTGCATCTGTTCAGGATGTCTGCTCTGTTTGTAAATTAGCTGTTTAAGCAATGAGAATGACACTTTAAAGGGTTAAAAATGAGGCTAAGGTTAAAAAACTGTTTATGTAGGCCTGAAATAGACCAGAACTGTATGACACCTTTCTGATTCTTATACCAATGGGTTTTTTCCAGCTTATTAGGGCCATTCAAACAGGGATGAAAAAGGAATATAAGATTTTTAAATAACAAGGAATAAAAATCACATTTTTTTTAGAGAAGAAAAACAAATTTATATAAATATGCAGCTCAGGCCCCAGTGGTCTTGTCTAGTCTAGTGTCTACTTACCCCATGTACAGAAACCATCGTCCTCTAAATGGGCGGTCCCGGGTCAGTGTTGCCAGCTAGAGCTGATAGGTTCCAGCCAAAAATCCTGTCCCAGACTGCACAAAACCTGCACAAAATATATATCACTATTTTTTGTTTTAATTGCCATAAAATACTCCATAACAGCGCACTCACTGCTTAGACACATCTAAAATAACTCCTATAACAACAAACAACAGCAGCCAACCACCATGGCACACTGATTTCAGGTGCATCAATGAAAATTCAGGCCCCTCCTACCCCTCATGGTACATAGCCACATGTAAAAGCATGTACATTTGCCACAAACATACCATGTCACAATTACTGCAACATAAAACCGTGAAATTTTGAGTTTTAAAGATGAACAATTCCCTGAGAATAAAAACATAATGAACATCTTTAATATCTATACACCCAGGTCCTGCAATAATTTCAGTGACAGCTGTGGGCTTTTTGCGTCATGCGTGCAACTGCCATTCTCAATGTCCAGCTATGATTTGAGTTTGTGTTGTGGAGGCAACAGCCTTTTGCAACATCGTCACACAGGTAGGATGTAGTGAAAGGAAAACATGTGGCAAAGGTTCTTGTGCCTCGCTACAACTACTACTCTTTTCCTCCAAACCAAAATGCTACAATGTCCTGGACTTGAACTGCAATATTACCATTGAATCTGAGGTGACTTCAATAAACTGCTCCTCTTCTACAGGGCTGAAGTCATCAGCTGGTGCTGCTTAGCCTGGCTTTGCCACGCCCCCCTTGTTGTGACCCCGCGCCTTGAATAGACATCAACATCAGAGGTTTTCAAGATTATTACATTTGAAAATTCATGATTGAGAAGATTCCAGATTCCAGATTTAGTGGATCAAAACCCAGAGTCGTCACATTATCACCTACATCTGGACTTAAAAGAGACTTATGTAAACAGCCCCCACCCCCAGTGTTTAGGAGAAAACAACACCCTGGTTAGGATGAAGCATCAGGAGCTACGTCACTCTGGATGGATTCTAAGATAAGGACGCCAGCAGCTCGAGGACTGACTCATTTGATGATGTAATAAAAGGACAACCTCGTAGTTCTCTTACGGTACAAAGTTCATGCCAGAGTACATACAGCAGGTCGATGGAGCTTCAGCTGCAGGTAGAACTGCTTTAAACCTCTGATCGATGCGCTCCTGTACAAACCTGGTGCAGCAGAGTGAAATGAGATTACTTTGACTTTTCCCAACTTTCTCTTTGAGGCTCTGACATTTGACTGAGCTCATTAAGTGTGCATAATGTCAGCCGGGGTGTCACCCTGAAGTCAGAGGATTATTTTTACAAGTGAGTAATTACAATGAAAAGTCAAGCAGAATCCACAATGAGGGAAAGCGAGGGGAGGGGACTTCTTCGTTATGAATATTAAATGTTTAACTACACAAAGACACCAAGTTTACTACCCTCTTATTAAAATAATGACAGGATGAATTACTGCCTGTGACATTAGTATGTGAAGACATGCAGGCTCAGATCAACAGCTGGTCTGCTCCTTCATGTGTACACACTGCCCCCTGGTGGTGGAGACAGAGCTATTCAGCTGCAGCCTTGAATCAGATGTTGACTATTGTGTGGTTTCCACTGCTCAGTTCTTATCTACACAATGTTTAAATGAAGCACGTGTTACAGTTGGATTAAAAATATCCTTCTAGGCTCAGAAATGTCAACATTAGCTCCACAGGGCAGCAGGTTTGATCGCACAGGAAGAGAGGAGGGCTAAGTTATGAGAATCGTGCAATATGCTTTAAACCAGTGGCTCCAAAAGTGGGGGTTGGGACCCTCAGGGGGGTTGCCTGACACTGATGGGGGGTTGCGGGATTCTTTCCAAAACCACAAAGAGAAATTTGTAATGATTTAAAAATGACATGAAAATATTATAAACAAACAGAAACTGTTTAGTAAAGAAGCGTGTTGTTTCCACACTGATACGGTATGTCATTGGAAAGATAAACACAGGATAAGTGCACTTCTGGTTTGTGCTTTTCAAAGTAAAAGCATTTCTATGGGGAATTTCACATCCTTTACGGATGCTTTTATTTTGAAGGGTTCCAGACTTCTACTAAACACCGAATCAAGATGCTTGTAGGAGGGTGTTATTGAGGTAAAACTTATGAAGAATGACGGGGCTTTGGCAGCAGGGAGATGTGGCCAACATGCAGCAAACTTGCGCCTAGTGTGAGAGCTGCAACAACAAGAGCCGGCGCAGACACACTCTGCACACACACGCAGCCAAACATGCAGCCAGTCTGAATGAGGATTTAAGCTGCAGCTGAGAGAAATACAGATCTGATAGCTGAGTGAGCTGTTGCTCACCTACAAGCTTGCTTGCCCACATCATGACTTAGTCCAGTGCATTTTTGTTTTTAAAAAACCAAACCATGAAACAAGGAAAAAGACAGAGCCGATTCAATGAAAGCTCAGTAGAAGAAAATAAAGAGTTTTATAGTTGTGAAAAAGAGCAAGTTTCTCTTAGACTAAATAGACGATGTGCTTATTACTGACGACCCCACAGTTTATCTCAAAAGTCAGTTGGAGTCAATAATAATTCTAAGATACACTATATTGCCAAAAGTATTTGCTCACCTGCCTTGACTCGCATATGAACTTGAGTGACATCCCATTCTTAATCCATAGGGTTTAATATGACGTTGGTCCACCCTTTGCAGCAATAACAGCTTCAACTCTTCTGGGAAGGCTTTCCACAAGGTTTAGGAGTGTGTTTATGGGAATTTTTGACCATTCTTCCAGAAGCGCATCTGTGATGTCTGTGTTGGACGAAAAGGCTTGGGTCTCAGTCTCCACTCTAATTCATCCCAAAGGTGTTCTATCAGGTTGAGGTCAGGACTCTGTGCAGGCCAGTCAAATTCATCCACACCAAACTCTCTCATCTATGTCTTTATGGACCTTGCTTTGTGCACTGGTGCACAGTCATGTTGGAACAGGAAGGGGCCATCCCCAAGTCAGACAAGTACCATTCTCCTGGCAACCACCAAACCCAGACTCGTCCATCAGATTGCCAAATGGAGAAGCGCGATTCGTCACTCTAGAGAACACGTCTCCACTGCTCCAGAGTCCAGTGGCGGCGTGCTTTACACCACTGCATCCAACGCTTTACATTGCACTTGGTGATGTATGGCTTGGTTGCAGCTGCTCGGCCATGGAAACCCATTCCATGAAGCTCTCTACCACTGTTCTTGAGCTAATCTGAAGGCCACATGAAGTTTTGAGGTCTGTAGCGATTGACTCTGCAGAAAGTTGGCAACCTCTGCTCACTATGCACCTCAGCATCCACTGACCCGCTCCGTCATTTTACATGGCCTACCACTTCATGGCTGAGTTGATGTCATTCCCAATGGCTTCCACTTTGTTATAATACCACTGACAGTTGACTGTGGAATATTTAGGAGCGAGAAATTTCACCACTGGACTTGTTGCACAGGTGGCATCCTATCACAATACCACATTGGAATTCACTGAGCTCCTGAGAGCGAGCCATTCTTTCACAAATGTTGGTAGAAACAGTCTGCATGCCTAGGTGCTTGATTTTATACACCTGTGGCCTCGGAAGTGAATGGAACACCTGATTTCAATTATTTGGATGGGTGAGTGAATACTTTTGGCAATATTGTGTATTTACAGCTCTTCACACGTTGAACAGCCCTTTGACTTTTGCACGTTTGTGTACAAAATCAAAGGTAACGGTGAGAGAACACACCCCAGTGGTGAGCCTGTAGAAGAATGATGAGTCAGATATGCTGCTTTTACTTTGACTCTTTGTGATGTTTGTTAAAAAAAAAAATCAATTATCCACCTAAAAAGTTTAAAACTCAAGTTAAAAAGCTTCATGGGAATGTCATGCGGTTAGATTGTGTTTAAAGGTTATCTACGAGATGCTTACTTAAAAGGTTGGGTAGTATGATTGTGACATGTTCTGCTGCTCTGTGAGCCTCTTTCATACGAGAACCATGGAGGCCGCTGTGCTCTCGGGAATCTTCAGTGTAGCAGACATTTTTGTAGTCTTCCCCAGATCTGTTCCTCGCAGCAATCCTGTCTCTGAGCAGTGGCCTTCTATAGAGAGGAGCGTGCCTTTCCAAATCATGTCCAATTACTTTGATTTACCACAGGTAAACTTCAATCAAGGTGTGGAAACATCTCAGCAAAAACCAGAGAAATGGAAAGAACCTGAGCTAAATTTACAGTGTTTTTGAAAAGGGTCTGCATACTTACTTTCTGTTTTGTAGGATAGTGGCAGCATTTTTAACACGACAGCCACCTCAGAAGTCCCCTACAGCAGTGGTTCTCAACCTTTTCAGCCCACGACCCCCAAAATAAAGGTGCCAGAGACCGGGGACCCCCACTGTACCTGAAGGTGCTTGAAGACAGCCATGAACATTCAAAAATAGTCCTGTGCAGACAAGGCCGTCCATAAAGGGGGATAAATGGGAGAGCTTTCGGGTGCCCAGCCAAACTGGGAGTCCATGGAGGTCAGCAAAACCATGGTCCATGGTGAAGTTAAACTGTGATATCCATATTTTATATTTAACCTGAATAATAACTGCTCTTATCAAAGAAACACATATCTTTAATTATTTATGTGTGTAGTGAAAAGCCTTCTTAAAAATGAAAATGCTATTTGTCAAAAAATGATTAAACGGTTTAAAAAATAGCTAAAATGGTAAGTAATGGCAAAAAAAGGTGGAAAAGGTGTGAAGTTGGATTTTGAAGTAGCAGAAATGGGTTAGAAATGGCAAAAATTAGATAAAAATGGCAAAAATGGGTTAAAGTTGCAAAAACGGGCATTGATAGTGGTAAAAGGATTTGGTAAATGATTTCAATTGGCAAAAATGGGTGAAGATTTGGTGAAATGGGATGGAAAATTGATATAAACTGGCAAAAAAAAGGGTTAACTGAGAAAGAATATTAGCAGAAATTGGTTAAAATACCAAAACTGGGCATATAAAATGGTGAAATGTGGTTAAAATGGGAAATAATGGGTGTTAAAAGGGTTTAATAGTGGCAATAATGGGTCAACAGAGGTAACATTAAGCCTAAGTGGCAAGAATTGGTTTAGAAGTGGCAAAAACAGGCAGAAAGAAAGTGGTGGAAAGGGTTTAAAACTGACCAAAATAGGTGAAAAATATGCAAAACTGGTTGAAATTTGTGGGGAAAAATGATGAAAAGGGGTAAACAATGTGACAAACTGGTGTATAGTGGCAACAGTGTAATTTAAAAAATATTCTTGTTTTCATAGGGCATCTGGAGACCCCTCTTATTGTCTCAGGACCCCAAAGGGGGTCCTGACCCAAGGTTGAGAACCACTGCCTTACAGTAACTAAACAGCTGATGTCACACAGTGACATGTCCATTGTTTACTCCAGTCTTTGGTTTAGTGTTAAATGAGCGCTGCAGCCCCGTCTACAGACTCAGGCTGTTAATCCTGGGAAGCAAAAGCATCATTAGAAGTTGATCCATTAAAGTTGTTGTCATTTACAGACTCTGATTGTTTCTGTAAGTTTCTGACAACATTACAGAGACAGACTTTTCCTCAAAGTGTATGATACTTTCTTTAGGAGACAAACAGGTGTTACATCAGCCTCTTCAAAGCCACCAGACTCCGCTGAGGAAAGAAAAATCTACTTTTATTCTGCAGAAAGCAACAGTGTCTGGTCCGCTGCTGCGATGATGAAATATCTGAACACCAAAGTCTCAAAATAACAAACATCTGTCTGTTCAGGTGCATCAGAGCTCCAAATAGCAGATAAAACTTTTTTTTTACTTTTTGTAAAAAATATTGGAAATCCATCAGTTCAGATGTGTTAATTGTCTAGTGTGCTGCTGGTTTCGCCAGTGAAAAACATCACCTGTCACCAAGGATGTCAAGTAAAATCTACTAGAATAAAAAGTGAAGTCTTTTTGCATGTTCTTGAACTGGAAACTTAGTCTGAATGTCCGTCTGTCCCCACAGGAGCTGTACTCGCAGTCCTACGACGCTGTGGGCGTCATGTTCGCATCCATCCCAGGCTTCGCCGACTTCTACTCTCAGACTGAGATGAATAACCAGGGAGTCGAGTGCCTGAGGCTCCTCAACGAAATTATTGCAGACTTTGACGAGGTGAGACGGCAGACTTTGAAGTGCACCCACTTCTACTTCAGCTCAACTTTGAAACATGTGTCTGACTCCTTCAGCGTCTTTATTTTTGATTAAAATGTCCATCTCATTCCCCAAAACACTTGAGCGCAGATTAATGCATCAGCAGGAACAACAGAGTCACGTCTGCCGGGCATCACCAGGCAATAACTTCACATAAACACTTAATGTACAAAATAGAAAGGATGCTTTTCTACTGTGGAAGAGTCCAGATGAGATTGTTTGGTGTTTAGATTTCCCTCATGAGTTACAGCAGATGGACTTCAGCATCTCAGGGTTTGTCCATCTTTTATTGGAGACTTAAGTTAAAGCATGCAATATAAGGGTTCATAGAAAAATTATGTGAAGGTGTTGACTGGGGTCCCCTTGATATTGAGGCTAATATACTGCTGAGTTAACTGGACTCTCCCTTTTTACTGCTATTCTTGCACTCAAGGTGGTAGTTGGTTAAGTTCTTGAAAATAGAAGAGAAATCTTTTAAGGAAAGTTGAGGTAATAGTTTCTTTGCAGTCACGTGATTCTGATGATGTGGGGATCAGGAAGTTGAGTACAGCCATTAGGAATGAATGGAAACAGAGGAAAGGTAGAACTTTACAGCTAAGTGGACCTATACAGACCCCCACAGGGGGGCATCCAGGAAGCATCCTGATCAGATGCCTGAACCAGCTCATCTGGCTCCCTTCGAGGCAAAGGAGCAGTGGCTCTACTTCAAGGGTATCCAAGCTCCTTACCCTGTCTCTAAGGCTGAGTCCAGCCAGCCTGTTTCATGCCCCACTCACCAGTTTCTGTCACTTCGGTCAGAGAGCCCAGGTCACCTCCTTGGTCTGTTGCCCAGCTTGCAGTGCCTCCAACCCCTATGCTCGACCCTGAGGGTGGTGGGCCCACAGGGGGCCTGTCTTTTTTGCTATTATGCACATTAACAACAACGTCACAGGGTCATTCATACATTTCCAGGGTTTGTATCTTCATGTGACACATCAGGCCTCTTGGAACACAAGTTTAACTTAGGTCGTTTTCACACCTGATAGTCCGGGGGACTCGGTCTGTTTCTTGCACTTTCCTTTGGTTTGGTTTGCATCCACATTGCTCTTGGTGAAACGGACCAAACCGGCTGAACACCTACAACCTCTGCCTATTAGAGGAGCTGTCGTCTCAAACAAACACCGACCAAGATGAAAAGAATGCGTAGAAGAAGACGAAACCAGAAATCTATCTCCTTCCACTGGTCTTTTTTTTTCCACACATAAACTATATATATATATATATATATATATAAACTGAATTTACACTGTCTCTGGGTTTCTGCATTTGCATTGGGGCATTTGAGCAGCTAGTGAGGTGGTGAGCTGTCAAGCATGTCATTCTTTACATGAGAAGAACAAATCGGCACTGACTACAACGTGTTGCCATGGCTACACAGACGCCAAGTGAGGTACTGACATGTATTTGAGTGTATTAAATCACATAGAAATCTGTATATCTTAACGCTTTATGCCACTTCCTGCCTTTGGTTCACGAGTTGGTCTGCTTTGCTTTCACACTTCAAATGAACCACACCAGGGTTTGGTTTGGAAGCGGACTGGGACCCCCTGTTTTTAAGTGGACCAGAACCCGCTTGTTTGGTCCACACCAGAGCTCATATGAGCTTTCACACCACTTCAAACAAACTGGACTATCTGGGAAAACGGACCAGAGTTGGTTTAAGCGGGCCAAACAGCTCTGGTATGAATGCGCCCAAAATCCCAAGATGTCTTTTTATTAGAATTTGTGTCTGTGTGTTTATCCGACTGATTATTCTATTAAAAGTTGCACTTTTTAACTCTGAGACTGCTTAAAGTTGCTCAAAGAATCACTGATTTTGTGCGTGTAGGGAATGAAATACAAGAACATGACACATCCTGTCAGTTCTTCTCAATGCTTCAGGCTCAGTTTGAGTTAGCACGCTTGCTGAAGTTTCTAGAAGATGCTGGCACATCCCAGTGTCCCTGTGGACAAAGTGAAGAGAGGAGGAACTTTACTTTTTGACAGAAAATGTCAGAGTCTCCTAATAAGAGCAGCGACAGACAGAAGGATGGACAGACACCAGCTGAGCTTTCTGCTGCCGCGGGCTGCCCGCTTTTATTTAACGCCTCAAACACCAGCAGACTCTTCTTTCTCCATCAGGGACAGGAGGGAGAGGAACACGGTGGAGTGACTCATGATTCCTGCAGCAGAGAAAGAGACTTGAAACTCTGAAAGCAAATAATTACATTTAAGCAAAATAATCTGGAAATATCAGTGAAAGGAATCATAGGAACTGCCTTTAAAATGCTGGTCTGTCATATTCATTTCAATGATATCACAAACAAACAGAGGTTTTTGCTCATAGAGTCTGGTTGCTCTAAAATGAGCAATTTAACAGCCGCAATGGAATAAAAAAAAATCTATAGCCCTACAAAAAGGAGAATTTCCCTTCTCTGTAATGTCGTCAGGCACTTAGAATAACAACCTGAGTCAGTCTGGGGCTAAAATGAGAATTTTTAGAGAGAATACTCCAGCAGGACTATTGTACATCGCTGCCTGTGCAGTAGCAATCGTCCCATGCTGAAGCACTCCTCTTCGAACTATGCCTGAGCCAAAGAAGTTTGCCATGCTAGGAGTGCAGTAGAGCACTTTCACACTGGTCACAACAAACTGGAATTTGAGGATCAAACCAGATTGTAATGGCTTGGATCACCTAGGGCAAGTGTGCCAAAAGTCTGAAGTATAAAGCCAGTTTAATGGCGGCCATGTTGAGCTTCACTCTGATGCCATTCATGAATGTTTAACCATCTAATTTCAAGTCTTGTAAATTTTAAAAGTTAAGATGCAAACAGAGACAAGAATGGACTCTGGATGTCACGAACTGTAGGATCATTTGTAACTCAACATGACTTTTCCTGATCATGTATGCAAACACTAACTGATGTTGAATATCTCATTGTGTCGTTCGTCACAGTTGCTCGGCGAGGAGCGTTTCCAGGACATCGAGAAGATCAAGACCATCGGCAGCACCTACATGGCCGTCTCTGGTCTGTCTCCTGAGAAACAGGTAAAATTTTTCAGGTTGACTTTGAAACCTGTTGTTACTGATTCATCCAAGCCTGCAGACTCTGACAGGTGTTTTCCATAAGGAAGAGATGCCACAGAGCTTCTCATACAGCTTAGTGTGCATGTGCACACTTCAAACAAGAGGCTCACAAGTCAAATAGACCATACAGCACAGCAGAAAGAAGTGTTTAAACATCTAAGGTGGGATCAAAATGGAAAATCAATCTGCTGATTGACGATCAGACTTAATGGTTTAAAAAATAATTGTGTTTCAGAGGACTTGTGCCTTCTCATGCCTTTAGGAGAAATGTTGAATGGAAAAGTTTCATTCTGAAGTCATGGATAAAAACTTCACTGCAGAGACAGAATGATGTTCATGCTCTGAGAGATAAAGAGTTAAAAACTAATGTGGGCTAAAGAAAAATTTCTGCACCCGGTCTACCAGTACATCTGGAGCCTGCATGAAAAGTACAGAAATATTTCTGGTGTTCTCTTCACACTTTCAATCTGAATTTGTTTCTGAAAGTTATTTCAGTCAGGACCACTTTACCCAGACACACATGGTTTGTGGTTTTGAATATCCTTTCTATTAGCAGTGATTGATTTTCCATTTACAGCTGTCATTATGAGCCTATTTGGAAAGCATCAAGGAGCTCTTCCTGTAGCAACAAGGAGGAGGAGGCAGAGAGAGAAGCAACAAAGAACCCAGAGCAGGCATCAGTGACAACAGAATGGCTTTAATTTAGAAAGAGAATAAAGGAGGAGCTAGGGTGGAGGAGGGTCGCAAAAGCCCCCTGAAAACCCCCAGAGATTGGGTCCTCCCCAGTTGTGATTTATTGATGATATCAGTGCATGTGTGTTGGATCAGTAGCATTGGTGCTAGCATCCTGGCTAACAGTTACCTCTTTTGGCAAGCTATTATTGAGTTGAAATTGGTGTTGAAATTATTAATTCATTCTAATTTTAACCAAGTTAACACATTCACCAGCCATTTCACCACTTATTTTGACAACTTTAACTATTTTTGCTGCTTTTTTTGCAATCTTGCAACTTGTTATAAATCCTTTTGACCCATTTTTTGCAACTTTTTTGGAACTTTTTACCACATTTAACCCATTTTTGCTACCTTTTGTCAGTTTTACTTGTGTTATTATTTGGACATTTTTTGCCTTTTTTTTTCACCACTTTTAACCCCTTTTAGCAACTTCAACCCCTTTTGCCACTTTTCTGCCACTTTTCACCTATTTTGCCACCTTTTCGACATTTTCAACCCATGTTTGCCATCGACTTGCCACTTTTTGCCCAATTTTGTCATGTTTTCTTTATCACTTTTAACCAAATTTTGCCAGTCTTCAGTCACCTTTTGCCCACTTTTGCCACCCTCAGTTGGCTGAGCCCCAGAAACCTCTCCCCTTTATCCCCCCGTATGGGCCACCTTGACATTTAAATAGTTTAAACAGTTGATTTTGTGTTGATTTGAATATGGTGTGCCTTGAGATTTTGGCTAAGCATTAGGTGTGCCTTGGGCGAAAAAGTTTGAGAACCACTGATGTAGATCTTTCAGTTTAAAAAATATATATCATGTCTGTAAAAACTTGCCATTTTTGGCTTTATGGCAAAATCATATCTAAATCCTCGGATTAAAATATTTTTCATCAGCAATGAATTTTGAATTTTCTCAAAATAAATAAGTTCAACGTATTATTAAAAAGTGCAGAATTGTTTATGTTGATTTATAAAAAAGCTTCTTTTCAATATCTTCTTAAAAAATTGAAAAATAATGAATGGAATTTTAATTAGAATTTGTTTTATCTACAGCTTCATACATTTACTTTACATTTACTTATACATTAACATTTAATATATTTAAAAATCAATAGAAGAAACTGTTGAGTAGGCCTACTTGTGCTTCAGACTTTAAATATAAGAACAAATCTTAAAGAAGATGTGTTAGGTTTTGGGGTTTAGTTATGAAACAGACTTGATGATGAATTGAAATAGAATAACTGTTGGTGTTCAGAAAAACTTACAGAAGTCAGATAGCTAACTGTTTTAATTTGAACTGATGAAACAGTAATACAGTTGAATAGTGAAGTCATACGTCCAGCCATGACGGTCAGCTGATCCCAGTCATCCCCTCCCAGCTCTCACAGCCAATCACAGCTCTCTCTCTCTCTCAACACAGCGGTCCAATTAAACATGACGTCCTTCTCACTAATCCCTGCTTGCATCCATGCTGATGCACCAAACTGCTGCTGATGGTAAAGCTTAACCTCCTCCACCCCAGCCTCCTCCTTTATAGCATTAAACTGTTGCACCCTCATATTGAGATTCGTGCTACAATGATTTTAATAGCTTTTGAACTATTTTTTGTCCACCAAAGAAAACTGTTCCTTTCTATTCAATCCATTTTGCGGTAAAATGGTTAAGGATAGTGGTTGGTAAATTATGATGGGAAAAACCTTCCTTCCTTTGTGTCTGAACAATAATTTTTGTGCAGAATGTCCTTGATTAATGTCTGAGTGGGACGTACATATGTGACTAAAACAAAATGCTCATTCAGAATTATTACAAACCAGCCTAGGGAGTTGAAGACCAGTGAAAATGAAAACTTCACTAAAAGCAATACTGTGCTTGAGTATGACTAATCATACATCATCCAGCTCTGTGACATCAGTATTTTAATTTTCCTCTTGTGCTTGTTGACATCATTCTCTGACACATCGACACTCTTCATCTCTGCAGTGACACATGACGAGTTTTACGTCTGACCCGCCGTTCTCCGGCTACTTCCTGTCCTCAGCCGAGTCCTTTCGTTCTTCTGACCCCCTCTTCTTCTGCTCCTCTCTCTCCTGCAGCAATGTGAAGATAAATGGGGTCACCTGTGTGCGTTGGCAGACTTCGCCATCGCTCTCAAGGAGAGCATCCAGGAGATCAACAAGCACTCGTTCAATAACTTCGAGCTGAGGATTGGTGAGAACCTCCTCCCTCTTATTGAACTCCTTCAGACTAAACTTCCTCCTAAATCTTTGCCTGATGTTTTGAGCTGTATGTAAGGAAAGATTTTTGATGTGGATTGCGGATTGCTGGATGCTAGATGGATGATAATCTGATAAAAAAGAAGGAGGGTCTATCCACCATTTTAAAACCTTGAGTTGGTTCTTTGGAAATAACGGCATTCATTTCATTTGTGGCTGATAAATAGTAGGATTAGCTAATACCAGATCACAAACTTTAGGCAAATTGTAAGGTATTTCTGGTGTCATTAAATGTCAGATGGGATATCAGAACAAGTCTACAGTCCTAACATCCAATCCTTTGTGTTTTTTGACAGGAATGGCCCACGGCTCGGTGGTGGCAGGTGTGATCGGTGCAAAGAAACCTCAGTACGACATCTGGGGGAAGACCGTGAACCTGGCCAGCCGGATGGACAGCACGGGGGTTAGCGGAAAGATCCAGGTCCCAGAGGAGACCTACCTGATCCTGAAGGACCGGGGCTTTGCCTTCGAGTACCGCGGCGAGATCTACGTGAAGGGCATCAGCGAGCAGGAAGGGAAGATCCGAACGCACTTCTTGCTGGGCCGCGTTCAGCCAAACCCACTCATCCTGCAGCCGCGCAAAATCACGGGCCAGTACTCTCTGGCCGCCGTGGTGCTCGGCCTGGTGCAGTCGCTCAACAGGCAGAAGCAGAAGCAGATCCTCAACGAGAACAACAACTCGGGCATCATGAAGGGCCACCACCACTACAACCGGAGGACGTTGTTAGCGCCCGGTGGCTCCGAGGGGGGCGGGGGGCATCACACCGAAGCAGTGGATAAGACTGAGCTGTCGTGAAGAGAAGACTGGAGTTTTGGTCCCACGTGGATTTCTCAGAAGCAGAGCTGCTTGCAGGGCAGGAAAGACCCAGATAGCGGAGTTCAACGTCAGTGTGGGCAGCTGCAGAATGAATGTCTTAGTAACAGAAAAGAGGGCTACAGGCCAGCTTCAGGGGTCACTGCAAATGAAATGTTTGCAGATAAATCATCAGTTGTGTTTTTATTTTACCTTTATGTCCCGCAGAATTTGTCTTTATCCATTTTCATTTTGGTTGTCAATCAATCAAGAAGAGTTAAAATGACGACTCTACTTACATTTATTTGGTCTGCAAACCTTGCAGCTATCTGTGAAATTTTAGCAGCATTCAAGGACCTACCCTGGGTGTGAGACTGGAGAAAAAGGTCGCCAAACGTGAGGCCTGGGATAGGCAAGAGATTCTCGAACTGGAGATTACAGCTTAGTTGAGCTGAATTACTCAAAGACAGCCTGTGTATGTTGAGTTAGCATCATGGTACACTTCTCTGGAGTTTTGATTCATTAGGCAAGTTCAACCGGTCCAAACACTGTTTTTTTGACCACTTAAAATTTTGGCATGGACAAGAAACAAGCAAAGCCACTATGCGAAAGCAATTGCAGATTCTTCAAATTGGATTTGAACACCCTCCTCCTCACACTCTTACTAAATATGCAGTTAAACACAAAGCTTCAGTCACTTGCATCAGAGTTCAGAAACTCTAAATGGCAATGAGACACCATGACGCAGTGCAGAGAGAAGGAAAAATGCAAACAGATGACCCATTCAGCATGATTAAGTCTGATTCAGAACATGACAACGTTACTGTCTCAACCGGTCTGCATTAATATGAACCACAGATAGACTGGGATGTACAGTGCTGTGCAGAAACTGAGGCTAAAGTAAGGTGATGATGTGGCAAGTAAGCTGCTTGAAGGCACCGCTGGGCTGGAAGTATTGAGTATTGACACAACCCTGGTTGTGCTCTGAATGTCCTTGCAAAATAATCTGTTGGTAAAATCACCAAGTCCACGCTGTAAAGGTGGAGTAAGGAGTGGATGCAACAAGTAAGCACAGCCTGGGGTTATATCTAGTAGGGTATGGTTGCTACGAGCCCCTGGTTGTGCTGTGGGTGTTGTAAAAGCCCCAAAACCACTGGTAGTCTCAGGGTGCATTACCAGGGGTGAAAAGGCCCAAACAAATGAGATCTTATTGATCATCTGGCCCCATGATGGATTCTTAGTGCCCTGTATGCCTAAAACCTATGCCATGTTTTAGTTAGTTAGCTTAATGCTAACACATAATGGAAACAGTCTTTTAAAGAATAACAGATTTAGCATTGGACTAAACTAGACTTGCTTTAAGAATGATTAGATTTATTCACAAGTGTTGGTTGAATAGAACAATAATTTTATCATTTTCTCAACAAGTAGAGGCCGATGCACATCTAGGATGACATGAGTAAACAGCATGAAAATGCAAATAATACCAAGACCGATATTAATATGAAAACAGGACAAACATGTTCTTTATGAAGAGGAGACAGTTTAAGCTCTTTGGTCAGCTTCAAAACTCTTCTACTGTTGGGGACAGAGAGTGTTTTCATTGGGCAGATGTGGACTGGTTGTGAGCGAAACTTTAGAAAAATCAACCATGGTTCATCTGGTGTTCAAGGGGCTTTGGATATCTGGTTTTGATGTCGAGAATTTGAAACTTTAAGACTATATTCCTGAATCATGTCCCATGCCCTGTGTCCAAACGTACCTCACTATCTACAATTCTTTTGACAATGCATTTTACACTAAAGCCTCAAAACATCACAGTTTGTATACTTTTAAAAAAAGCTGCTTCGAAGTTGGGCATTTAAGGCTGCAACAATCACAGAAAAATCCTGCAAATCTTTAAAAGACTGATTATTCTTACAATAATGCCATTGAAGCAGCATGCATTTAAATAAATGATGTGCAAGTTCACACAGTGACCACTTTAGAAATCAATAATCTTCTGATTATCATGAATGCCATCAAAGAAGAAAAGAGTCAGTTAAACCCAAATGTTCTGGTTCAAAGTAAATTCTCTGGCTCCCACCACGTAGGTTTAACTCAACCAATGAGCTTCTTTCTGTTTCCTGCAGCAGCTCTGTTTGTGATGAAGATCTGTGGGACTGAAACTCCTCGTTGTTCCTGGACTAGCAGGAGGACGATGAAGAGGAGGAGGTGTTGGGGTAAGGAGGGAGGGACCGGACAGATTTGGACCCGCTCTCCTATGTCGATGTCTATTCAGACTGATTCCTCCCCGGACTGTGTGACGTTCCTCCTGTCGTTTCACTTCCCATTTTTATGTCGCCTGGCCTCCACCCCAAACCCCCCTGACCAAATCCCAGAGACCCTGTCCCACTCTGACCTTGCCCCGTGTCGATGTTTCTTTTTTGTATTTCTTTTATATATGAGAACACAATAAAAGGGGTCTAATTTTTTATATAAACCATGTGTCTGGTGCTTTATTATTTGCAAAAGTCTAAAAATGAGAAAGAAAATGTCGATGATAGGATTTCAAGAAGTGGAATTTATTGGAGTGCTTAAACTAAACAGACATGCAGATCCCACTTTTTTGTGCATAAAACATTACCCTTTGCTATGATTTGCACCTACAGGAATTATTTACACTTTGGGTCCTATTGTAAGTTTGGCTCAAAGCATCTCGGCTTGCATTGCAACTGTCTTTCCTGTTTTCTATGTGGCACAGCTTACATGTTTACACTGTGCTCTCACGTTGTTTGAATAGCAAATAAACTTGAGTGTGTTTTCTTAAAACAAGGAGTGGTTAGGGACAAAGTTCTGTCTTAAAGATGCAGAATGCGTCTGTCTGAAGTGTGAAATCTGCAGCACAATGTGTTCATGAGTACTTGCAGCAGTTTTTCTGCTGGATTTTTTGTCTATGGCCAAAATGATAGACAGTCCTCGACAATTTCCAGACTTCTGCTTAAGATAGCCAGGTAACCAATAACCTGTGATACAGCTTCATATCTGTGCGGGGCAAGGAACTCAATTTTATTTCCACAAAGCACACAAGAATCACGTTAGCACTGTTACCGCTAATCTAGCACATTAGCTGCTACCAAAACTTAGCAGTTGACAACAGCCAAATACCATCAACAAACTGAAAACACCAACAAATCACCCAAACAACAAGTGCTAGACACCTTAAAACTTTGCAACTCAACTGAAAATTGAATCTTACCGTTATATGTCTCATATTAGTCCTCATAAACTGATGATCTCGACTGTAACCTCCACTAGAACAGTAAATCCAAGCATTGTGGTTTATTTGGAGTAGTCCCAAAGAAAGACATAAATGTCCACCGTGTATAGTTAGTCCAGTCCTCTTCTTATCAATGGCTGCTGCTGATTAGCCAGGACGCCCTGTGCATAAGCACCCAGGTATGAAGAGATAAGATGATGCTGTCGCCATCAGCCCTAAGGATCCATGCCTTCCTGAGCGACGTGATTCTGTGATGAATTCACTTAAACTTCATTTGAGAATTGGTCACAGGTAGATTTTTCCACTCATCCAAGTCCACTACAACTCTCTGCCCAGGCCCGTCCTTGTCCCAGCCTCTACATCGCTGTTAATGTTGCTCAACTTTCTGCGTTTCCCTTTGTTTCATCTTCTTTATTACATGCAGAAATTCCTTCCATACCAATGATCTCCCTGCATAGTTTTCAGTAGCTCTGAACTTCCTCGGAGTTAAGCTTTGCTTGACGTCATCCACGTTGATCACATAAATATTCGTCGTCTAAATTAGCGTTGTGCTGTGTTACATAGATAAACTACCCTAGCACCACACACGAAGTGCAGTAAATGTAGTGGTCATAGTAAAATTATTCTGAGTTTATATCAAAGGACTCTTGCAACATATATTCTAGATAACACAATATGTTCACTATTTACTTATTTGGTAACTGGCATATTTTTTAGTCAGACAGTTTGGCTGTCGGTATTTTTACCTGCCCGACATCGGCCTGTGAAACCGACCAAAGATGGGTGAATGAAGGGCAATGGAAGCTCTGATTTAAAGAATGCATTACAAAGATGAACGTACAGTTGCTCCCACCAATGCACACAAAATTCACCCCTTTGTCACAATTTAGTACAGGTGCAATACAGCTAATGAAAACGAGAGATATGCGGCAAAGGGCCGGATTGGAACCTGGCCCACCCACGTACATGGTAACACCTTAGACTGCTAGGCCATTTGCATGCCCAATAAAAAAGATTTTTAACACAGAAATGTTGGACTACTGAAAAAGTATGAACATGTACAGCACTCAATACTTGGTCAGGGCTCCTTTTGCATGTATTACTGCATCATTGCAGCGTGGCATGGGGGCGATCAGCCTGTGGCACTGCTGAGGTGTTATGAACCCCAGGTTGCTCTGATAGTGGGCTCCAGCCCTTCTGCATTGTTGGGTCTGGTGTCTCTTCCTTTACACAATCCCCCAAAGATTCTCTGTGGAGTTTAGGTCAGGCCAGTTTGCTGGCCAATCAAGCACAAGGAAACCATGGTCCGTTATCTGTTTTTTTTTTTCCTTCCATTTCATAAATGTGCTTGGATACAGCACTCTGAACAGCCAGCTGCTTTAGCGGTGACCTTTGTGTCTTACCCTCCTTGATGTCAGAGATCGTCTTCTGGACATCTGTAGAGTCTGCAGTCTTCCCCATGAATGTGTAGCTACTGATTGAGACGGAGAGACTATTTAGAGGCTCAGGAAACATTTGCAGGTGTTTGGAGTAAATTAGCTGATTAGAATGACACCATGAGTCTCCAAAATTGAACTTTTTCACAATATTCTAACTATCTGAGATACAGGATTTGGGGGTTTTCTTTGGCTGTAAGCCATAATCATCAACATAAAAAAAAAGAAACACTTGAACTACATCAGTATCAGTGTAATGAATCTATATAGTATTTAAGTTTTACTTTTTGGAACCAAGTTACTGAAATAAAACAACTTTTAAACAACATTTTAATTCATTGAGATGCACCTGTAGCACTGCATCTGTAGATACATCCCTGTAGGACAAAAGCTGAGAGCTGGAAGGTTTTATTTCTTTTTTATTGTCCGTGCATGCTCACATATTTCAGCTAATAAACACTGAAACACATGCAGATGTGCACACTTTCACAAGGTCTATCATTACTTGGTTGCTCGCCTTACAAGGTTTATTCCCTCGACAGTCTGACTCTAGTCTCCCTTCATCTGGATAGACAATGCTAGACGCTGGGAGGTCTGCAGGACTGAGTAATTTGCAAGATTGATCACCTCCATGGCAGGTAAATCATACAAAATCATTTCTTTGTAAAGTGCAGGGATTATTCTCAATGTATGTAGAAATGTTCTGCTGATAACTGTAGCATACAGGTCCATTTAGAGCTGTAAAGTACTAACTTTCCTAACCCCCAACAGACAGTCGGGATCAGCTGACTGGAAGCAGTGTATTATTTCATTCATGTCAACAATTTGGTAACTAATGCCATTCAAAGATTGTCTGACACCCATAAACTTCGCTCTTCCAGACCTCTTTATTTATAAATTTGGCTAAAAAGAAAGAGAAAATGTTAAAAATGTTATAACAGAGAAGATCTAGAAAGAGGAGCTCTGGGAACCTGATCACCACACCAGAAAAACTCCATCATCATCTTTTTACTGATAAAGTTTTGATGGATGACAGCGTCAGACGAGCGTGAAGAAGAGGAGGAGCAGGGAATGAAAGCAGACACCTGCTGGATGATGATGGACCATCTGGACTCAGCAACTGAAGTGACGGATGATTATCAGCGACAGACGTTGATCATCTGTTCTGTTCATCTGCACAGAGGATGCTGATCTGCTGATCTGCGCATTCTTGCCAAATATATGAAACATCTTCAAGAGAAGGTTAAGGAACAACAGAGAGACTGAAAGAGTCCTCAGTACAAAGCCAACGTGGCTTTCCTTGCAAATCCTGCTTCATGCCAGCTGTAGAGGTGGAACTAGTCTGAACTAGTGATCTTAGGGGTCCATGTTGAATTCCTTGATCTGACTGTTGCTACTGAAGGACAGACATAAACCTGCTTAAATAAATCATCAAAGTCAAACTGGATCAGTTTTTCAGTATGTATGCAAACAGAAGAGGAGAGGAGACACAGTAGATTAAACATCAACACAAACCTCTTGTAGTGCATGTAAACGTCCACTAGATGGCAGAAGAAGCTCATCAGTCTTTACTGAGGGATCGCTGCTGGAAAGCTGACAGATAGTATTGATCCTCTGTCCTGTCCAATCAACTGTCCCGATGCTGTGACCTGTTGAGAACTGACTTCAGAACATCAAGCATGAGTGATTAAAGGCTGGAATGTTTCTGTCAGAGGATTGGAAACAGGCCTGATGATTACACATCCAATCAAGTAATGCAAACTTGTTTATTATGAGCAAACTTTAACAGGAGGGACACACATTTTAACACAGAAGAGAATCACAGGGCCATAAATAAGTCATTTTAAAAGGGGAAACTAAGTGAGCATTTTGAGTGGAGTCTTTAAACAGATCAGATTCAAAATCCTGGAAATTTCCGGGTGCTGAGGAATAAGTGACTACTGTCCAGAGGCTCAGTGTGATCGGTGTTCCCTCTCTTATCTCTGCACCTCTCCTCCATCCGTCTCCATGCTCTCTGAGGAAAGGCAGTAAAGGACACGATGAATCTTTGAAATATCAACACTAGATAGTTTAGAGTAAAATGTCAGTGTACATTATAAAGATGAATCAAACTCAGAGACGGTGTGAGAGGGGATAAACTTGTTGCTCTACTGTAAAAGATGTTTGATGAGAGCAGCTGAGGCGTTTGTTTGATCATGGATATTTTAATATCAAATACCAAATTATGTATCAGATATTTATTCACCTGGGACAGACAGAGAGGGTAAAATATTAGCATAAGGTGCACAATAACTAATAGGTAGTATATGTGAAACTAAGGGTGGTTAAACAGTAAACTAAGTAGTAACTATCTACTTATTAATAGGAATCTTATTAATCCACACATGCAGAAGAAAAATTACCGAGTCGTAAAAAGTAACTACAATATAACCAGGGAACAGATGAGCTAGTTTACTTACACAATAGTTAGCAGAGGTGATGAGCGAGTGATTAGCACCAAAATACTAACTGCTAACTGCCAGGAGAGAATGAGAAACTCAGTCAGAGTAAAGGCCTTTGCACATCAAGGATGAAGCAAATTACCAGCATGAAAATGCAAAATAATCCAGAGGTAACTCTAGCCTGTTTTGCCTTTCTGTTCTCATCAGGAGATGTCACACAGTCACTGAGAGGGGGACTCCAGATGCCTTAAAAAAACAAAAATTAATTATTAAATGACACATTTGCAACTTTACATCAATTTTGCACATTTTTAACACACTTTTGCCACTTAAAACCCATTTACACCACTTTTTCTGACTGTTTTGCCACTTTTAACCAATTCTTGCCACTGTCCACCTATTGTTGCCCCCGCTGACCCTTTATTGCCACTATTAACCACTTTTAACACCCATTTCTGCCTGTTTAAACCAACTTTTCTCCCAATTTCACCAAATATTTCACCCTTTTGTGCCACTTTAAACCCATTTCAGCAACCTATTAGTCCCCTTTTACCATTTTTTCATGATCAGTTTTGCAATTTTTTGCTTATTTTTAGAGAAAGACCTGGATGCAGCCGAGGACCTCCACTTCATACCAGAAGTCAGACAAGCGTCGCCACATCTTGTCTTCTAATACCGGAAGTCACTTGAACTGAACGTCTTCTTCATTGTTTTCTTCGTGCCGCCATGTTGATATAGGCCGGGTCACAGTCGCAGCATGCAAAGCAAGTCAACTCCGACATTCCTCTTCCCTGCAACACTTTCCAGTTCCCCCTGAGGGATTCCAGGGCACTCCAAAGCCAGATTGGATATATAATCTCTCCAGTAAGTTCTGGATCTGCCCTCTGGGTCTCCTACCAGTAGAACGTGCCTGGAAGACCTCCACAGGAAGGCACACAGGAGGCATCCTGATCAGATGCCTGAACAACCTTAACTGGCTCCTTTCAACATGAAGGGGCAGCGGTTCTACTGGCTATATCCAAGATCTCAGTCTTTCAGTCATTACACAGAGTTCGTGACCATAGGTGAGGGTTGGGACATAGACTGGCTGGTAAATCGAAAGCTTTGCCGTTCGGCTCAGCTCCCTCTTCACCACAATGGTACGTTGCAGTGCCTGCAAACTTCTGACGCTGCACCAATCCACCTGTCAATCTCACGATCCATTCTACCCTCACTCATGAACAAGACCCTGAGATACTTGAACCCCTTCACTTGGAGCAAAGACTCACTCCCCATCTGGAGCCCTCATATTTGTTTTTACAGTGTTCTTCAACCCAACTACAAAAATAAAGGAACTGCCCTTTAATTTCTTCTGAATGTGTAGGCAGTTTCAACAAGCAAAAACACCTCATGAAGTTGATAAGGTCTGTTAGGTTTCATTCCTCAGCAAAAGGCTTCTATCTGCCATACTTCTCTTCCACATGCTCTCTAGCAGCATCTCTGTCTTTCTGGTCAACCTTATAATGCCTATATGAAATGCTACATGCCCATAATCTCAGACAAACACAAAATGTTGTCCATATCAGCCCATACAAAACAAAAATGTACACACTGCAGTCTTAAATTTCCTCTCTTTCTCTCTAAGTAGGTGTCCTTCTCACAAACATCCCTGATGAATAAATGAGTAAATCAAACACGACGACTCAGAGCGCCCGGTCACCACAACATTGACAAACACAAACACCGAGTGTTCAGGAGAAATTGATCGTGTTTTTCTCTTGTTTCCCTCCCTTCTATGGATTTTCTGTTAGACATGACGGAGGGAGAGGAGGAGGAGGAGGAGGAAACGCACAGGAGAGCCAGAGATGTGGAGACTGGAGTTGCCATGGCGACCATTGGCATGTTGGGGATGCGGCGAGTGCACGAGTACGACTATGGCAGCCATGCATGTGTGTTTGTGTGAGTCGATGAAGTTTCTCTGCGTAGATCGATAGATGGAAGAGAAACAAGTGATGTGAATCAGCCGCGGGACTCGGCCCTGGAAATAAACGCTCAAATCATCAGCATCAGAGTAACACCGCTGCACTGACAGCCAGGAGATCAGCCAAAAATACAATCCATCATGTTGATGCAAGCTTAGGTGGCATATTCCTAGTTTGTGTTATCTTACAAATTCTCTAGCAGAAGGTGAAAACGGCTGAGCAATTCTCTCTAAAACCTAAGATCTGCACAAACCCCTGATGAGCTTCATTTATCTTACGACAAATATGAGGGAAGAGTGTGCTAATACTGTCAAAGAAAGCTGAAAGCTGCAGAGCAAACAAGAGCAAGCTGCATCCATGCTGCAGTTTACAGCAGTCTGATGTTAATCAGAATTAGAAATATTCTAACAAACCCTGATGAGGAAAAATGCAATTGCACTCGTGCACAAAACAGCATGAAAAAAATGATTGATATATAAATCTGAATTTAGATATAAAGAAAGAGAAAGAAATATAGATGAGAAATAAGCAATGAGTATGAAAAACTCAGTATCTGCAAAGTTAGCTCAGTATAAGACAGGCTTGAAACGGTAAAAACTACATCCTCCCATTGTTAGGTGACATTTGAACACATCGTAATATATAGAACACAGTTGTCTAATTTTCTGAGGTTACCTGAACGCATCATATTTTCTGTCTTCAGCTCGTAGAGTTTGCAAATTAACTTCAGTTTTGCCACCGCGGATTTCTCCACTGGATTAATATTGTTGACAAACAGGACTGTCTCAAAGTTCTGGAGCACTTTTCAGCATTTATCTGAGCAGATGAAGAAGGAAACTGTCCTGAAGCAGCTGGACAGAGTGGTATGACCATGGCTTGATCCTGTGTTGTTGTTAGTATCTTTGCTAACATTAGCAAAGATGTGCTTTGCCTGAAGGTGGAACTTAAGACTCGTTGTGCTTCGGTGTAAAGACAGTTCATCACTGCAGCATGCACCCACAGTTCTGGTTTTATCTTCACTAACATTCTCCAGCTTTTTAAAAAGAAAACTGCCGTTAAGCAGACCTGGGTCTGTCTCCTCACCCATCACTGCTGTCTGTGTCTGACCCTCTCACCTCTTCACCCCCAGGCACATAAACATCCATGCTGGAGGACTACGGGAGCAAGTTGTGGTCAAACTTAGGCCAGCCACAAACTACAGGATTTTAATGCTGATTCAGGGAAAGATTTGTCTCCACTGACGATCGTGGCGGCGTATCCCGAGAGGAGCCTCGTCACAAATGACTATTTGTCTGAATAAGCCTCGTGTGTGTGGTGTCAACACGATTGTTTGGCTGCTCCAAATCGCATCGTAGCCTCCAAAATCCCGAATCATAAATATCAAACACGTTTGATATTTACGATTCTAGGTCGTTGTGCCGCTGACGGAGTACTCACAACAACCAATGAGAGCGAGCAGACGCAGTAGTGTCACAGCCAGATCATACGAACTTTAACCACTCACAACCAGACACACAACTGTACCTTAATTTCAGCCATGATTTCATCCTGAGTCTTTTCCATGTTTTATGTTTTTTGCTGCACCTGTAACACACACCAGGGCAGCCTGTTGTGGAGAGACAGCACAGAGCATGTGAGCGGAGTGGAGCGATGAGATTTCCCGCTCCTCGCTCACAGAGCTGTTTCTTGCGCCTGCTCGTCCGCTCAGAGGGGATTCACGCTGCTCCGCTCATTATCGCTCCACCTTCCACTCAAATTTCTACCCGCTTCACTCCAATCACTCACCACTCACTTAATGACAACACGGAAGCGCATTACCATTACCATCTTCTCGTTTTCAGACACTGGGAAATACTGATATTTTAAAAAAATGACGATGATGCTAATATTAGTATATCAACACTGTGCAGGCATCTCAAGTCTCTTGGATTATTCCGGTGGAAAGCCCAGTCTGACGTGCTGGATGAGCGAAATTGGAGTGGGATGGAGCGCAAGATAAGGTGCCGGTCCAGCTTTTTTGAAAAAAATTGCTCCGCGCTCTGGCCAAAATCCTTTCGCTCGCGCTCCCCGCTCGCTCCCGCTCCGCTCACATGCTCTGAGACAGCAAGACGATATCGACAGACATCCATGTTTTGTTTTTTTTTCTGAAGTCACGTGATCATGTGAGGTCGTAGGCAGGTCAGCAGGTGTGTGGTCTCCAGTGATCTGACAGTCTGGCTGAGTCGTTTTGAGATTAAAAATCTTTGGAAATTGTCCTGAAGTCTGTGGTCTCCTACGGTTTTAAAATCGATTCAGATTAAAAAATCGTCTAGTGTGTGGCCGGCCTTAGTCATATAATTAAATCGCAGTTTTTTTAATGCGTTAATGGTTCAAGATTAATCACAAGCATTAACAGGTTAATGTTAACAGCCCTAGTTTTAGACTCTCCTGGTGGCCGGCCCTCTTTTACTGTGAAGCCATGCTGTTGTAACTCTCGCAGAGTCTAGCTGCTCCTCAAAGCAAAAGAAGGATCCAGAAATGTCAGCTTTTGGAGGATACTACGTCATTGACTGAGGTAGAAGGAGTGTTCCAGTGTTGAGACTCCTCAAAATTCCTCATGGGATTCAGTCCCATGAGGAATTTTGAGACTCCTCAAAATTCCTCATAGTCCTATGAGGAATTTTGAGACTCCTCAAAATTCCTCATAGGACTGAATCCTTCCAACAGAAATATCAAGAATGTACATATCATCAGCCTCGTAGCATAACTGCCTAAGCCAAACTGTGATATCTGCCTAACTCTACTCTCCTAACGCTGCTGGTTCATTCTGCCTTATTGACTCTATCCTCAGCCAATCACAGTGCTTGTTACAGTCCATAACCATGAAATGCCTCAGTCATCTATTCATTTTGATCTTTTAAGTCACATTTATTGTAGTCTTTGTTGTGACTTTTCTTTTTCAAAAACTTGTTCTCACACCTGGTACAACTTACTGTTACAATCCTATGTGTTCGCCAAACGTGTTGAATTCTTTTTTTTTTCATCAAGATGACTAAAACTAGACTAAAATGTAATGTAGTTTTTGTCAGACATTCAAAATCCATATTATTTCTGCACTGTGGGTAAATCTGTCTATCTGTATCTATTCTTCCTCTCAGCTGTAGAAAACAGGGACCCCAGGTTCGGCAGAGTGCAGAGAACACACTACCATGATTTGGTACCAGATTTAGACAAGAAAATAAATGCTTGGACTAAAAGTAAAGACTAAAATGTGAGAACTTTTTATAGACTAAAACTAGACTAAAATGTTTTGACTTTAGTCAAATCTAGACTACAACTAAAAAAGGTAGAAATGACTAAAATGTGACTTAAACCAGAAGACATGTGATCAAAGACTAAAATCTATAGCTTTCAAAATAAACAAAGTTCCTAATGTCCGTCCTCCACTTCCTGATCCCAGACATTCACGCGTTATCAGAATCTTTAGTAACGTTTAGGAACCCCTGAACTAGACTGCTTAATCTTTGAACCAAAGCTCTGATCCACACTGAGGCTAAAATACTCAACATTAAATCTCTGAACATGCGAACCTCAGGATGTGATCTCCAGTCTGGTTTCTTTCCTTTTTCACACCCACCTTCAGCCCCGTCCTCCTCTGTGTTTCCTTCATGTGGTGCATAAATGTTGAACTTCCTACACTCCAAAAAACATTTTCAGGGAGAAAAGTCCTGGCAGCAATTACACACAACATTAACACTCTGATTAACAAATCAAATGAGTAACATAAGAGGTTAAAAGAACAAGATCAAATGTCGAGTTAACTCTGCGGTGTGTTTATCAGCTGCTGCTGTGGGAGAGCGACAAGTGACATGCATCAAGTGTGTTTGGAAACGGAGGAAAACCCAGCCCTGCCTGGTCACCAGAACTTTAATTTGACTGCTCTCATCTCGGTTTTAACTGGAGAGGTAACCTCCATCTTTTAGAATATTAATGATTGCTTTTGTCTTAAAGACGAACACATAAAATTCCAGAGTAGTCTCAGCTCTATTGAAAGTACTCTTGGTTCGCCCAAAGCCAACGAGCTAAAACAGCTCAGTGTCCTGTTCATGAGGGATCATAACATTTGGTGAAAAAGAGTCTGAGCTGAAAAGCAAATCTCTCAATTTATAGGTCTGTCTATTTCCCTGAGCTTTAGGGAGTGACAGGATGAGTGAGAACCTGGATACGAGCTGCTAAAATGAGTTACAGCCACAGTATGTCTGGGCTCAGTCATAGATCTAGAGAGGAGCTCAGGGCAGAGCCACTGATCCTGATGTCAAAAGGAGGCAGCTGAGGGGGTCAGCCCGTCTGATTTGACGCCTCCTGGGAGGTTTTGAAGGCTGGTCAAGGAAAGAGGAGACCCCTGGAACATGCTGGAGGGATTATATATTTCTTGGTTGACCTTGAGACACTTCAGAGTGTCCCCAGGATTAACTGGAAACCTTTGAGTGAAAGAGGGATGTCTGGTATGACTCTGGACTAGAGATACTGGTTCTGGTCCCCATTGAATCAAACATATTTAGACAAGAGTAAGTCTGGTGCTGTCTAAAGAGAGAGGCGTTTAGTAGTCATACTTAGCATGCACACCCCTACCCCGGGTATTTGGATAAAAGTGGATAGATGGATGGAGCTTTCACTTAAATTCAAACTGAAGGGAATAAAAAAGCCAAGAGAAGTCATTTTCATGCAAATCAACAAACAGAACATCCAGAAAAAGCTCTCTCCTCTCTGATTCAGCACCATGTCTGATAGAAATACTCCAATAACACGCTGTCAGTCACGTTGTAAGATGAATTGTTTTTCATTATATCTGAGGAAAACATTTCACATTCAGTCAGTAATGAAAAAGCAGCTCTGGTAGAGCTGAATCATCGTGAGTGGAGCAGGAACAGACCACAACACACCGACAGGCTCTAATGAGTTTTATTATCCGTGCAGCTTTGGCCTCGCAGGGCTGGAGGTCAGGCCGAGGCAGAGCTCTTCGCGTGTTCGCCTCATTTCTGCTCCCAGAGGTCTCTGACCCCGCTGACCACAAACACAACACTGCCATATCAATTATTTCATTGGTTCACAGGAAGAAACTCCAGCTGTTGCTTGGTAAAAAAAAAAAAAAAAATGAATAAAAAAATAAAACTTAAAGCAAACTGATTTTGTGACAAATCTCACTTGAAATCAGATTTTACCGTTGTTATATCAACTTTCCTGCATATGAATGTAAATAAGAGTTGGATGTGAACACCTGAACATCTACCAAACTGTCCTGAAGCTTTTAGTTTGGCATGTTGGTCTCTGTCATTCTGCAAGAAGTTGCAATATCTTTATGACTGTGTCATCAGGCATGGCTAAATCTTTATCTACTTTACCTACTTTCAAGTTTCAATAAAAACTAGATCAAAATTGCAATTCTAGGTGAAATTGCGTGGGGATGCTGAGAGCTGCATTGTGGAAGAATTGCTGAAAATAGCCAAAAGAACAAAATAGCAGAAAATAGCATAAAACTAGCACTAAAATGGCATAAAAGTAGCTGAAAAAGGCATTCATTACCTCAAAAAAGTATAAAAATAGCTGAAAGTAGCCTTCAAATTGCTTAAAATAGCATAAAAATAGCTGATTTTGGCCTAAAAGTAGCTGAAAATTTCCGTCAGTGGCTGAAAAAGCATAGAAGTAGCTGAAAATAGCATGAAAAAAAGCCATATTTTAAAAATTATAAAAGTTAGAAATAAGAAAAGTCATAGCAGTCGAAGGACGAAGAAAGTGAATTTTTTAAAGTTTAAACTGTGTCGATACAACAAAGTATGAAGGAGGAGATAGCCAGAAGAAGAATAATAAACAAAATGGCTGATGCAAATAACAATAGTGTGGATGCTCAGCATCCATACTAAATAGATAATTCTAAAATTATTTTATTTTTGGATTTTAACAATTCTTGGAAGAATGATAACTTGGGCGGCGATGCAGTGCAGGGGTTAGCGCTGTTGCCTCACAGCAAAAAGTTTCTGGTTCACTTTCTGGTCTGGACCTTTTCTACGCAGAGTTTGCATGTTCTCCACGTGCATGCGTGGGTTCTTTCCGCTTCCTAACCTGACACACCAACTCACTGCTGTTCTTTGTGCTTCTTTAAACCAAGAAATGTTGTCAAGTTCTGATAAAACATGCTATAGCAGCATCCACACTAATGACTTCTGCCATAATGGCACCGACCTCTTGACGCTGCTTAAGGCCGGCCACACACTACAGGATTTTAAGCCTGATTTTAGCCAAGATTGGACTCCCCGACGATCATGGGGTCGTATACCGACTGGAGCCTCTATGCAAACGATTATTCACCTGAGTAGTCTGCATGGTGTCAACGCAATTGATTTATTGCTCCAAATTGCGTCGTAGCCTCCCATACCCTGATATCAAACATGTTTGATATTTACGATTCTAGGTCGTCGTGCCACTGACGGAGTGCCCACAACAACCAATGAGAGCGAGCACACTGGGTAGCATCACCAGACAAATCATACGTACTTTCGCCACTCACAACCATAAACACAACTGTACCTTGATTCCAGCCAGGAATGACCCCAGGGACTTTATAGACATAAATGTTAAGATAAAAACCAATCTTAAACTTCATCCACTAGCTGCTGTTGTTTACAAGCCTGCAGTAAAACAGCCCAGAATGTAGCTACCAGCTCTTCTCATAAAATGACACTGATTAGTGTCTGATCAGGCACAAATAATTCAGACTGAAGCGTTGATCTGCCTGATGATTGACATGGAATCTGGCCAAGCCACTGGCTTTGTAAGGTTAGGCTGCAAGCCACATTAATATGCACATGTTTACTGTAGGAATAACAGTGTCTTCAGCCTGATTTAAAGAAAATGGTCAGAATATTTCATGTCTTTATGAGCACACACTGTACAGGAGTTCATTTTTGATAACTCCTCTGTTTTGGTTTAAACAATGACATTGTTTTAGGCATTATTTAGGGGGCAGCTGATATAACTGCAGGCTGAGCTGATCTAGAACTGGTTTAAGACAGAGTTCAACATGGCAGCCACTAGAGATTGGTCTCTAAAGCTCCTGTCTGTAACTGAATAAGTGATGTTGCTCAGACCTTGTCCAATACTTTCAACAGCCTATGTCCAGAGCTCATTTTGTTAGCAGGTTAAGCATGTTAACTCGAGTCTTGTAGCTTCTCATGAGAATAAGTGCGGCTATCGATGTTTCCCTTATAATTAACATAAAGACAGCTCATCGTCGGTGTGTGCTTTAGGTGAAACAGTGATTACACTCACTTTATTCTGAAGACCACATTTTGTGTGAAAACATGATTAATTAGTTTCTGTGGCTGAAGATAAGGACCTTTCCATGCTCTCTAGCCCCCCCCCCAGATGGTTCATGATGTCTGCATGCATTTTGTGTGCTGGTTGGTGTGTTGGTTATGAGATCGTCAGTGTTGCTTGAAGAATTTTAGTCACGTCGTGTAATGCACGCTGCTGTAACCATCCCTAATACACCCCTCTGTTATTTTCTAATAGTGACACACTCACAAAGGCAGCAGAAATCCCCTGGTGTCACAGCTGAGCTCAGATTATAACCTCAGAGCTGCAGAGTCTGTTGTCTGGTTCAAATAAAGAAGCAAAGTTGAAACGGAGTCCAGCAATTCACAGAAAATACAAGTCTGGATCAACCACCTGACTCTGCATAAGCCCCTAAAACTCTAACGTGCTGCTGATCGTCATTAGAAAACAATGCCCCTCTATTAAACCTTTACATATTCATGCATGGAACCAGTACTTAACCAAAAAACTCCTGCTCTCTTCAGCTGAACACAGATAAACCAATAATCCAGTCTAACTAACAGTTACTGAGGGTGTCTAAATATGCATCAGACGTCACTTTCACCATGGCAACCACCTCTTTCCCGCCAGTGATGCTCCTCAGTTGACCACAAAGTGTCGACCGCCATCTGGACCAACAGGCGGAGGAAGGAGAGAGAATCATACACAGACACTTAGCATTTATAGACACAAACACACCAACACAGAGAAAAGTGTGAAACAGTCCAGGATACACAACTCATACATGTGTTTATGAACTTATGCAACATGAATATTTTAGAGGCAAAGGCGGACAAATGCTTCGACTCTGCAAAGAACAAGACAGAATCAGAATGTGACTGACTTTATTAATCCCAGGATGATATTTGACCGTTAAAGTCAATCTTAAATGTCATAATGAAGCAGTAGTTTTTATTAATGTGTGCCATTTTTAGCCTCTTGAAGTAAGATCAGTCCCTATACCACAGCTGGCCACAAGGGGGCGATTGAGATATTTCAGCTGAATGCATGGGGGCTCCTATATTCTCCATTGCTGACTATGATGCTGAAATGGTGTGACCTGATTGGAGAAAAATCTATGTAAGAAAAGGTCTTTGTTGTGATTCTCAGGCAGGAAAACATTTGAGGTCAAAAGAAAACCATCATTTTAATCAAGAATGAACTTAAAAGATATGTTATCATGCATCATATTTGATAATAATGGGTGACAGGTGGCTTTCGATAATGTGGATCAAACATTTGACCAATATGGATCATTTTTTATCAATCTTAGTTGTTTTTTTTTGTTGGTAATTTAAAAAAGATACCCTCTATGCATCAACCTATTTTTCTCTACATATTTCTGGTTTTATTAATGTTGATGATCAGTGGTCTAGTGGCTAGGTTGCACACGTACCTATGTGGGTGGCCCAGCTTCTGTTTCTCTGTTCCTGCAACTCTCTCATTCCTGTTTCTGTCTGTCCTTCTCTATGAATAAAGGGCTAAAAAGCCCCCAAATAAACCTGTGGTGTGTTATTGTTCTAATTTTCAAACTAACTTTTAGTAAGCATGCAGGACTCTCTGACTCTACTTGTTGTATTCAAACACCGCTGTGCCTGCACCTTTGAACCAGTGCCTCACTCCTGTCTGTGACCTTGGATGTGGCAATCCTTTTTCTCCCAGATTAAACTAAAGGCTCAGTGGTGCAAACCTCCCCTAAACACAGGGACAGAGATGTTCCAGAGGATGACCTTCTGAAATGCTCAGTAAGAACAGTTATGTTTTGTTTTGGGGCATTTCTGTGCCACTATTAGATAGAGGAGGACAGTGGATAGAGTCGGAAACAGGGTCAAGAGTGGGGGAGAGACATGCGGTAAAGGGCCTCAGGCCGGATTTGAACCCAGGCCGCCCGCACACGTGGGAAGCGCCTTTAACCACTAGGTCACCTGCTCCCCTGAAGAACAGTTTAACCCCGACCACAAAACACAGATCCCAAATTTCACAGATTTGAGGCATGTTCCAGGTAAGTGTGTTACCCTCAGAATCCACATGCTCCACCCGTGCTTTGCTCCAGGTACGCATCATTTTGCAAACAGATTATATTGCATTTGATGACATTTCTTCGGACAGGACAACACTGAGTTATTTTCTTTTCAAAAAAGACAAAAGTCATGTACTGACATGTCTACAGTAGCCATGGTTCCCGTTATGCAGTTTACTCCTCTGTAGTGGCGCACCTCGGTAGGGGCTACGACTTCACATGTTTTGTTGCTCTGATTGGCCCGTAAAGTTGTGATGGACAGAACGTTCATCCAGTCACCCTCAGAGCTCTGCCCTTTCCCAAACGCTGTCTATGGGAGGTTTACCAGATGGATGTGTGAAACACATCCATCAGGTTTTGGCGTGTCAGGTTCGCTCAGAAGATCTTTACTTTGTCAATTTCCCACTAAACAACCAGTAAACTGTAGGTTGTCCCACAGGATGACAGAGTAATAATTCATCATTGGGAGCTTGTGCATTGTGTTGTATTTTAAGTTGACCGGATGCTTTGCACATCTTTCCTGCTGTCTGGATTGATCTGCTCTACGCGGATTGACGTGGTTTGGCAGTGACTGGCCCCACTGACAGGGAAGTAATATGCACAGTGGAACTGCAAAGATTGACCAGAAAGGGACAGATTTGCTCCACAGTACGTGTAGAACCATTGAATCATGCATGGTGAAAAATGTTGGACAAAGAAAACTAGAACCTCCTCAGTGTCAGAGGGTAGTTGTTCATTGCCTGAGCTTTCTGGTGTGCCCCCCTGTGGTCATGAGGAATAACACAGTGTAGGGGTTGCTGTGTGATCTTTATTAGGCATGCCTGGTGGACTGATCTGTTAGTCACAAAATAAAGTAGGCATTTTTATGCAGGAAACTTCAAGCAAGACAAAAGGGGAGTGTGGCGACAGCTGCAGGAAGAGATGTCCATTTGGTCAGGGAGAATCATCAACAGACAGAAGATAGCATGAGCAGGCCTAAAATTAAAGCACCTTTAGAGTATTGAGGTCTCACATTTTTTCACTTGCTGCAGTTTTGTCCAAAATAGATAAGAAAACAATGAAAAGAGGGACAAATTTGTATTTTAATGTTTGCTGTGTTTTCAACAATTCAATTTTTAGAACAATATAAAATTCTTTATCTGATAGATTATGTGTATCAAATGTGCTTCCTTTTGAATTTACAGTTTTTTTCTAGTTTTACAGCTTTATTTGTATTTTGAGCTCGTTTTACTGATTATCTTATTACAGAAACACACCATCCACCAAAGGACTCTTGATTTTATGAAGGCGGAATCCTACCTCAGCCCGTCCCCTAATAGCTGATTACATTCATTTATTCAGAGAGCGACGGACTCTGCTGCCCTCTCCGTTTACCGTCCATCATCACCACAAACAGGCGATGGACGGCGAAGGTTTTGGGGTTATGGTCGCTGGCACAAACATCCCTACACTTCCCCTCAGAGACAGAGCGTCCTACATTCAACCATCAAACCCACTGTTACATAAAACCACCACCACCACACAAACCGGCTTGCTGCCTGTTGCTAGGCAACAAGCCCCGGAGCCCCGTCGACGAGTCTCGCTGGGCCGTGGCGATACCTGAAAGTGCTCAAATAGGTCAGTGAGGACAAAAGAAGAGAGACAAAGTAGGCAAATGGAGAGAAAGGGAGAGAGAAAAGCAGCATGAAAACGTGTCCCTGGGACTGTGGAGGACTAAACTCAGCATCCTCACTGTAATGAGGTTTGTTAGTCAGAGGAGGCTGACAGAGGGAAAACTGAAGGAAAAGGCAGAGACGAGCTGATGTTGGAGAGTCTCAACAGAATGAAGATTTCAAACAAGAGCTGTCAGAGTTTTTACATCATTCCTTCAAAGGTTGTTTCTTTAAGTGATGATTTAGTTCATTTAGTCAACTAAACTTTAGCTGATTACCATTTCCATTAAGATAAGACTGGTTTCCATCAAGGAGGCTAAAATGTTTTTTTCAAACATTTATAATCATGATATGAGAGAGCACAAGCTGTTAGGTAAATCTGAGGCTCTTTTGCTATTCAGCTGGGATTCCAGGTTTGCAGGATGCACCGAACAAACATGTTTGATCTGCACCGGATTCTGGAAAAAAAGAACACATTTTTGAATGACTTTTATTGACTGAACAAAAATGTTTTCTGTTCTAGCTGACAAAAAGTATAATCGAATTGAGTACAATGTGACTAAAGCACTGTTTGCTAGTATTAATACTTTCACACAGGAGGTGAATTATGTAATAAACTAGAATCTACAGACATTTCTGCAGGAGAACATGAGGGCGCTGCATGGCTGCAGCAGTGAAGATGAACTGTGAATTTTTATTTGTTAATTCATACTAATAAATGCAATTTTGTGCACATTACGTTCTAAAGGTTCCTTCATGTGTCCCATACAGACTGTTAAACAGAGTTTATGATAGACAGCATGCACTTCAGCATTTCCCCTTCTTTAAGTTATAAGGATGCATGGTATTGGATTTTTTTTGCTGCTATTTACTGATTATTAACTTTGGCCGAGATCGATGTTGATAATCAAAGATGTATTTTAAACCTAAAACTTCAGTCCTTTGAACACATTTTGACATTTAAGGATGAACAGAAAAACAAACTTTAGAACTTCAAACACACTTTGAGGTTAAAAGATTGAGAATGGACAGAGAAAAAGAGCTCAACTGGCGTCGGTCTGTTTTCGAGCCTAAAACTTTACAAACTTATCAGTTAAAATGGCAAAAATCTACCATAAATACATACTGATATCAACAGCCTAAACATCGTTGTCATTGTTTTTAAATGTCTGCAGTAATCTTTATATGTCCATCACTAATGGAGTGAAATATCTCCTCTGTCTGTCATTACACTCAAGGTTGCATAAATCACCTGCACCTATCTGCAGCTGATGCTGTGAATATTATCCTGTTCTTTATTGATTTGCTTTTGGTATCAGCAAGTACACAAGTATATGCACAGATCTGATACTGTTTTGTTTGAAAGGAAAATTATACATGGCTTTCAGAATGTTTTTCAAATAAAAATCTGATGTGCAGAAGTATTCAGCCCCCCTGAAGCCACCTTTTACTGCAATAACAGCTACTAATCTTTTGGGATATGTCTCTTCCAACTTTGCACATCTAGAGACTGACATTTTTGCCCATTCCTCTTTGAAAAACAGCACAAGCTCAGTCAGATTTGATGTAGAGCATCTGTGAACAGCAGTGTTCAAGTCTGGACACAGATTCTCACTGGGATTTAGGTCCGGACTTTGACTGGGCCATTCTAACTCATGAATATGCTTCAGTCTAAACCAGTCCATTGTAGCTCTGGTGTATGTTTAGGCTCGTTGTCCTCCTGGAAGGTGAACCTCCACCCCAGTCTCATGTCTTCTGCCGATTCTAATGGGTTTTCCTCCAAGATTGCCCTGTATTTGGCTCAAACCATCTTGTCATCAATTCTGACCCACTTCCCTGTCTCAACTGAAGAAAAGCATCCCCACAGCATGATGCTGCCACTCCCATGTTTCACAGTGGGGATGGTGTGTTTAGTGATGTGATGTGCAGTGTTAGTTTTCTGCCACACACAGCGCCTTGTGTTTAGGCTAAAAAGTTCAGTGTTGGTCTCGTCTGACCAAAGCACCTTCCTCCACATGTTTGGTGTCCCCCACATGACTTTTGGCAAACCGCAAATGAGACTCCTTGTAGCTTTTTTTCAACAATGGCCTTCGTCTTGCTGCTCTTCCATAGAGGCCAGATTTGTGGCGTGCACAACTAATAGCTGTCCCGTGGACAGGTTGTCCCACCTGAGCTGTAGATCTCTGCAGCTCCTCCAGAGTTCCCATGGGCCTCTTTGTTGCTTCTCTGATCAATGCTCTTCTTGTCCTCCTGTAAGTTTAGGTGGACAGCCATTTCTCGGTAGGTTTGTGGTTGTGTCATGCTCTCTTCATTTTCAGATAATGGATTGAACAGTGCTCCGTGAGATGTTCAAAACTTGGGATATTTTCCTATAACATCACCCAGCTTTAGAGAAAATTGGTATTAATGTTAAAACTGATGGTTTGCCCCTGCGCTTTAAGTGTTTTAAGTGTGGTATGATTATGTTTTTGTTCATAATCACTGTGTCTAAGTATCACTGGAGCGAAGCACTGCTGTCATTTTTGTGATTCTGATTATTTTAATATCTAACCAGCACAGAGGCCAGAATCTGCACAGACAGTGGATCATGGACAAAAGCCATTAAATTCATCGTTTGCACCTCCATACAGATCCTAGGATTGCTCCCAATCTTCGACCAAAAAAAGGTGGAAAAAAGGTTCTGATATATCACCAGTCTAAGGTGAGGCTCATGAAGTTCATGACTTTTGTTTTGAGCAGCATTTCACAATAAAAGCCCCTGGGCAGAGACAACAATTGGCTGCTTAACTAGTACATGTCAGACATGTTTGATGCCAGATCATGTTCTTTAAAGGGAAAATGGTGTAAAATATTACATGCATGTCCTCTCTTTGCTTTTGGACAAACCATTGGTTATTTTCAGACTGAATCCAGGATCTAAAGGATCATAGTTTAAAGGAACCTCACCTGCTGGTCTAAATGTTAACAGTGCTATTGTTGTTTACCTTTGACATTAGATAGTTAGATTAATTCACCATACTTATACTCAGCCTCCTGCATCAGAGTTAACTTCCCAGTAAGAACATTTTCCCTGTTAGACAGACGGACGAGGAAGAACTCCCAAAGACGTCACTTTAGTTCAGGCTGATGCTGAGATTGGAGCGCTCAGAGTTCATGTCCTTTCTCTCAGACTGGGGGCATGTGGAGTTCACATTAATATTCAGTATAAACCTACAAAGTCAATTATTCTGTATGGAGTAAACAGAAAATCCTGTGTTAAATCCTGTGAAGGATCATGATGGTAAATATGGTGACAGAGCAGAGCGTCTGAGGAGTCACTAATAATCATGATTTCAGTTTGTGTGCTTCATTTGCTCTTCCTTTTTCTATTTTTCAGTGTTTTTAATCAGATAAAGATTACAGATGTTTGTGGAGGAACATACACTATATTGCCAAAAGTATTCGCTCACCTGCCTTGACTCGCATATGAACTTAAGTGACATCCCATTCTTAATCCATAGGGTTTAATATGACGCCGGTCCACCTTTTGCTGCTATGAAAGCTTCAACTCTTCTGGGAAGGCTTTCCACAAGGTTTAGGAGTGTGTTTATGGGAATTTTTGACCGTTCTTCCAGAAGTCCATTCATGAGGTCACACACTGATGTTAGACGAGAAGGCCTGGCTCTCAGTCTCCGCTCTAATTCATCCCAAAGGTGTTCTATTAGGTTGAGGTCAGGACTCTGTGCAGGCCAGTCAAGTTCATCCACACCAGTCTCTCTCATCCATGTCTTTATGGGCCTTGCTTTGTGCACTGGTGCACAGTCATGTTAGTTTCACTGGAACTAAGGGGCCAAGCCCAGCACCTGAAAAACGCCCCACACCATAATTCCCCCTCCACCAAACTTTACACTTGGCACAATGCAGTCAGACAAGTACCGTTCTCCTGGCAACCGCCAAACCCAGACTCGTCAATCAGATCGCCAGATGGAGAAGCGCAATTCGTCACTCCAGAGAACACATCTCCACTGCTCTAGAGTCCAGTGGCGGCGTGCTTTACACCACTGCATCCAACGCTTTGGATTGCACTTTGTGATGTATGGCTTGGATGCAGCTGCTCGGCCATGGAAACCCATCCCATGAAGCTCTCTACCCACTGTTCTTGAGCTAAACTGAAGGCCACATGAAGTTTGGAGGTCTGTAGCGATTGACTCTGCAGAAAGTTGGCGACCTCTGCGCACTATGTGCCTTAGCATGTGCTGACCCCGCTCTGTCATTTTACGTGGCCTACCACTTGGTGGCTGAGTTGCTGTCGTTCCCAATCACTTCCTCTTTGTTTTAATACCACTAACAGTTGACTGTGGAATATTTAGGAGCAAGGAAATTTCACCACTGGACTTGTTGCACAGGTGGCATCCTATCACAGTACCACGCTGGAATTCACTGAGCTCCTGAAAGCGACCCATTCTTTCACAAATGTTTGTAGAAACAGTCTGCATGCCTAGGTGCTTGATTTTATACACCTGTGGACATGGAAGTGATTGGAACACCTGATTTCAGTGTTTGGATGGGTGAGTGAATACTTTTAGCAATATAGTGTATGTGGGGATAATAGGGAATAAAATTACAGTTCCTCTAGTTGAAGCAGACTGAAGTTTTAAGTTTGGTGATCACTGGAGTTTATGCCACTGGCATAAAAAGGCTCGTTTGATTTTGGAAAATAAAAGTATATTTGAGCAACATTTCAAATCCAGACCCTGGTGCTTCTTGGTGCATATCGTCTTCCACTGTCTTTCCTTATTTCCTGTCTTTTTTCAGCTGTCCTATCAAAATAAAAGCACATCCTAAAAACAATTTCAAGGAAACTTAGTGTTAAGTAGATTCTAAACTTCCTTCCTGTAAGTCAGTGGCTCTCAACCTTGGGGTCAGGACCCCCTTGAGGGTCGCAAGATGCTAAGACGCTAATATTTTTTAGATAACACTGTTGCCACTTTACACCAATTTAACCAAATGTTAACTGTTGTTCATCACTTTTTAACACTAATTGTGCCAATATTAGCACATTTTTGCCACTGATAACCGATTTCAGCCAATAATCTCACCTTAAAGTTTGTTTAAGCCTTTATCATGCAACATAATATGTTTGGCATCAGGCTCCGACTTAATCCCTCCTCACAGATTTTACATACAGAATTTGAGGAGTGATAAGATAACAGCTTAGACCCACTTCTAAACCAATTTTTGACACTTTCTGCCTATCTTTGCCTCTGTTGATGTCATGGTTTGGGTTTAGTTATGTTAATTTTTTAGTTACTTGGGTTTCTGGTGCTCCTTATGTTTGTTTTTCTACCTCCTGGGTTCCCTTGTCTTTAGTTTCAAGTTTTGTCAGTTACCTTCCATGTGTTCCACATGCTCCTGTTCGGTGTTTCCTGTTTTATTTTGTAGTTTTCTTCTCCTCGTGTGTGTCCTCTGGCTTTCTTCCTGCCCTTGTGTTTTTTTTCTCCACCCTGATTGCCTTCACCTGTGTCTTGTTCTCCCTCACCTGTGTCATTGGCCTCACCTGTCTCCCAGTGTCTAATCACCCCCTGTCTATTTAGTTTCTGGGTCGCCCTGTGTCTGTGTCAGTTCGTCTGCATATCCTGCCTGTGACTCCCCTGCGTGTAACCTCTTGTGATTTTCAAACAGTGTTCCCTCGTGTTCTTTTGGTGATCTTTAGGTTTAGTATTTTGGCCTTTTTGTGCATTTTGATTTTGTTAGCACCTTTGTTGTAGTTTTTGCATTTTTAGTTAATTAAAGAGTTTTTTTGTGCCTTTGCAATTGAGTCCTTCCCTTTTGAGTTTTTACCAATCCTGACAGAACGAACTGACCAGATAATGGACTCAGCAGGCACACTAATTAGTGAAGAGCTTTTTCAGTTAATAGATTTTTTAGTTCCTTATTTTGGGCTGTGGAAGGACAAGGCGACACACCCATGGTTTAAAGGGGCAGCACTAAAAAGGTCAAAGGAAGAAGTGCTAAAGAAACCATGGCTCAAGAGTTCCCTTCTTGGGTGGTTGCTGGATTTTGTTAATTCACCAGAGCCAGGGCCACCACTCCTGGAGCTTCATCTGTCTGCCTTCAAGCTCAAACCTCAGCATCCAGCTTCCAGTGCCCCAAAGACCCCAGCCTTCAGTGCCCCAGAGACCCCGGCTTCCAGTGCCCCAGAGACCCAGGCTTCCAGTGCGCCAGAGACCCCGGCTTCCAGTGCGCCAGAGACCCCGGCTTCCAGTGCCCCAGAGACCCCGGCTTCCAGTGCCCCAGAGACCCCGGCTTCCAGTGCCCCAGAGACCCCGGCTTCCAGTGCTCCAGAGACCCCGGCTTCCAGTGCCCCAGAGCCTCAGCCACGCGTCTTCAGCGCCCCAGAGCCTCAGCCACGCGTCTTCAGAGCCCCAGAGCCTCAGCCACACGTCTTCAGAGCCCCAGAGCCTCAGCCACGCGTCTTCAGAGCCCCAGGGCCTCAGAGCGCCGTCTGCCCCCAGTCCCGGCAGAGCGCCGTCTGCCCCCAGTCCCGGCAGAGCGCCTTCTGCCTAGTTCTCCAGAGGCTCCACTGGAGGCTATCCTGCCTCCACCTCCTGGCTCTACATCGCCTGAGGTTGCCCAGACCCCCGCACCTTGCTCGACGTCGGAGGCTGCCCGGCCCCCTGCTCCTGGCTCGACGTCGGAGGCTGCTCGGACCCCCGCTCCTGGCTCAATGTTGGGGGCCGTCCTGGCCCCAGTTCCTGACCCCACGTTGGAGGCCCTGACCCTCACCTCTGTCCCTGGTCTGCTACCCGGCCACCCTCCTGAACCCCTGGTCCCCTCTGGGCTGCTGCCGGGCCGCCGACCTGAACCCTCGTGCCCCTCTGGGCTGCTACCTGGCCGCCCACCAGAACCCTCGTGCCCCTCTGGGCTGCTACCTGGCCGCCCTCCTGAACCCCTGTTCCCCTCTGGGCTGCTGCCGGGCCGCCCACCAGAAACCTCGTGCCCCTCTGGGCTGCTGCCGGGCCGCCCACCAGAACCCTCGTGCCCCTCTGGGCTTTCGCCTGGCCACCCCCCTGAACTTTGATTTTTGGGTCCCTCCTCCAGCGCCCCCTCCACCTACCCTGCTCCTTTAGTTATGTTTAAGAGTCTAGATTTTGGGATGTCTGGGAGCCATCCCTTAGAGGGGGGGTACTGTCATGGTTTGGGTTTAGTTATGTTAATTTTTTAGTTACTTGGGTTTCTGGTGCTCCTTATGTTTGTTTTTCTACCTCCTGGGTTCCCTTGTCTTTAGTTTCAAGTTTTGTCAGTTACCCTCCATGTGTTCCACATGCTCCTGTTCGGTGTTTCCTGTTTTATTTTGTAGTTTTCTTCTCCTCGTGTGTGTCCTCTGGCTTTCTTCCTGCCCTTGTGTTTTTTTTCTCCACCCTGATTGCCTTCACCTGTGTCTTGTTCTCCCTCACCTGTGTCATTGGCCTCACCTGTCTCCCAGTGTCTAATCACCCCCTGTCTATTTAGTTTCTGGGTCGCCCTGTGTCTGTGTCAGTTCGTCTGCATATCCTGCCTGTGACTCCCCTGCGTGTAACCTCTTGTGATTTTCAAACAGTGTTCCCTCGTGTTCTTTTGGTGATCTTTAGGTTTAGTATTTTGGCCTTTTTGTGCATTTTGATTTTGTTAGCACCTTTGTTGTAGTTTTTGCATTTTTAGTTAATTAAAGAGTTTTTTTGTGCCTTTGCAATTGAGTCCTTCCCTTTTGAGTTTTTACCAATCCTGACAGAAAAATCAAAGTTCAGGGGGGTGGCCAGGCGAAAGCCCAGAGGGGCACGAGGGTTCTGGTGGGCGGCCAGGCAGCAGCCCAGAGGGGCACGAGGGTTCTGGTGGGCGGCCCGGCAGCAGCCCAGAGGGGACCAGGGGTTCAGGAGGGTGGCTGGGTAGCAGACCAGGGACAGAGGTGAGGGTCAGGGCCTCCAACGTGGGGTCAGGAACTGGGCCCGGGACGGCCCCCAACATTGAGCCAGGAGCGGGGGTCCGAGCAGCCTCCGACGTCGAGCCAGGAGCAGGGGGCCGGGCAGCCTCCGACGTCGAGCCAGGTGCGGGGGTCTGGGCAACCTCAGGCGATGTAGAGCCAGGAGGTGGAGGCAGGATAGCCTCCAGTGGAGCCTCTGGAGAACTAGGCAGACGGCGCTCTGCCGGGACTGGGGGCAGACGGCGCTCTGCCGGGACTGGGGGCAGACGGCGCTCTGCCGGGACTGGGGGCAGACGGCGCTCTGAGGCCCTGAAGACGCGGGGCTGAGGCTCTGGGGCTCTGAAGACGCGTGGCTGAGGCTCTGGGGCGCTGAAGACGCGTGGCTGAGGCTCTGGGGCACTGGAAGCCGGGGTCTCTGGGGCACTGGAAGCCGGGGTCTCTGGGGCACTGGAAGCCGGGGTCTCTGGGGCACTGGAAGCCGGGGTCTCTGGGGCACTGGAAGCCGGGGTCTCTGGGGCACTGGAAGCCGGGGTCTCTGGGGCACTGGAAGCCGGGGTCTTTGGGGCACTGGAAGCTGGATGCTGAGGTTTGAGCTTGAAGGCAGACAGATGAAGCTCCAAGAGTGGTGGCCCTGGCTCTGGTGAATTAACAAAATCCAGCAACCACCCAGGAAGGGAACTCTTGAGCCATGGTTTCTTTAGCACTTCTTCCTTTGACCTTTTTAGTGCTGCCCCTTTAAACCATGGGTGTGTCGCCTTGTCCTTCCACAGCCCAAAATAAGGAACTAAAAAATCTATTAACTGAAAAAGCTCTTCACTAATTAGTGTGCCTGCTGAGTCCATTATCTGGTCAGTTCGTTCTGTCAGGATTGGTAAAAACTCAAAAGGGAAGGACTCAATTGCAAAGGCACAAAAAAACTCTTTAATTAACTAAAAATGCAAAAACTAAAACAAAGGTGCTAACAAAATCAAAATGCACAAAAAGGCCAAAATACTAAACCTAAAGATCACCAAAAGAACACGAGGGAACACTGTTTGAAAATCACAAGAGGTTACACGCAGGGGAGTCACAGGCAGGATATGCAGATGAACTGACACAGACACAGGGCGACCCAGAAACTAAATAGACAGGGGGTGATTAGACACTGGGAGACAGGTGAGGCCAATGACACAGGTGAGGGAGAACAAGACACAGGTGAAGGCAATCAGGGTGGAGAAAAAAAACACAAGGGCAGGAAGAAAGCCAGAGGACACACACGAGGAGAAGAAAACTACAAAATAAAACAGGAAACACCGAACAGGAGCATGTGGAACACATGGAGGGTAACTGACAAAACTTGAAACTAAAGACAAGGGAACCCAGGAGGTAGAAAAACAAACATAAGGAGCACCAGAAACCCAAGTAACTAAAAAATTAACATAACTAAACCCAAACCATGACAGTTGACCCATTGTTGCCTCTATTAACCCCTTTATACACCCCTTTTTGCCAATTTTACCCTTAGTTAACCAATTTTTGCCAGTTTATACCAATTTTTCATCCCATTCCACCTAATATCCACTGTTTTCTGCACTTTAAAGTCATTTCAGCCACTTTTCAATCCTTTTACCCCCTTTTTCGGTGCCTACTTTTGCTACTTTAACCCATTTCTGGTTGTTTTTATGCCACCTACATCTAATTATTTTCCATTTTTAACCCATTTATGTTCTTTAAAAATCCATTTTCACCACCTTTTCACAAGTTTTGCCATTATTAACCAATTTTAGCCATTTTAAACCATTTAGATTATGTTTTTAACAAAAGTTTTTTCATGTAAAAAAGGCTAAGAGTGGTTATTAGGGGTGTGACGAGATCTCATGAGATCAAAACACCACGAGATTTCTCGTCGTGGAAAAATCAATCTCGCAAGATCAATATTGTGCAGATGCTTGGAGCAGCAGCTCTCCTTGCAGAAAATAATACCAAACTGGAAGTTATAAAAGATTACAAACATGCCCTGGACACTGTAAAGCTGTTGGTGAGAGAGCAAATGAGGAAACGGAGCTGATCCAGTATCCATTAAGATGACCGCTCCATGATCCGCCTATGCATCATCGTGTGAATTGATGAAATGCTGCTGGTGGAAGCCTGTGCAGTCTCCATGAGGAGAATATAGCGTTTATTTAGTTAGTGTATGAGCACGGACTCGCTCGTAGTGCCGCTGTTCGTGACTTTGTAACTTTGAGTCGCTGCTTCGTCATGTCATCCATCAGCTGTTGGCTGTGCTATCAGCAGTCAGAGGCTTAACATGTGTAGCCCAACAGATCTGCATTCTGCAGCGGTCAACTTAGCAAAACAAACTCTTCTTGAGCGCCATAGAGTCCACTGTTAGCTCCAAAAAGTGAAGTTAAAGCTTCAGTTAAACGCGCCCTGTATGTTGTATGACAGCAGACAGAGACACACACTCACTCACCAAGGTACACACATTAACACACGCGGTCATCTGTGCGTCATGTCCAACACTGTTAAAGCTCATATGAGAAAAAAAGACCACAAAACGATACAATAATCTATTTCTTTAAATTACAACGTGTTATTGACTTAAAGATTTATTTTGAGTGTTTAAAATATGGATGTACCTAAAGAGGATGAAAAATAGTTTGATTTTACTGATGCAGCTCTTTATATTGAAATAATGACTTTCAGTTGTACAAAGAACACATTATCCACCCATGTATTTTTTTTTTCCAAAATTAAAAAAAAGTGTAAAATCTCATCTCGTCTCGTGGACCCAAATCTTGTCTTGTCACACGCCGAGTGGTTATTATTCAGGTCAAATATAAAATATGGTTTTCACAGCTTAACTTCACAGTGGACCATGTTTTTGCTGACCTCCATGGGCCCCAGTTTGACTGAGTCCCAGAAACCTCCCCCTTTACCCCACCTTATGGACGGCCTTGCCTGCACATGACTATTCCTGAATGTTCCTGGCTGTTCAGCCACCCTCAGGTACAGTGGGGGTCCCTGGTCTCTGGCACCTTTATTTTAGGGGTGCCCAAAATACTAACTTTTTGTATGAGAGGAACTTAAAAGCTGTAGCGGTACATGATGAGCCGTTTCAATGAAACCGTATCTAAAGAACCTCGTGTTTCTTTGGGGAGATTTCATCAGAGCTTCTTGTCTAACAAACCCCGATGTTGGATCTCCAGTCGCTCTTTTAACTCCAGCTCAACAACAGATCTCTACCCTGCCTCTGAATTATTCACATCTCCCTCATCAATGTTTGATTCCACATTTTACGATTCACTTCTATCCCCAGCCCTCGCCCATGATATTCTCTCTTTGAAATGTATACGGCCCCCTCACTTTGAGCCCTGAGCAGCGATCGGCAGGAGGAGGGAAGCAGGTGTGTCAGAGAGCAACGACTCAAACCCATGGAGAGATCTGATGATTGGCTCCAGGATTAGGATGTGTCTTTTATCAGCTATGGGAATCTTTGACTTATACAGCCACATCTTTAGACTGGCTATACTGGATGATTTTAAAATCCTAACTGCCTAAAAAATATGAGAGACCACAGACAAAAGGACGGTTTTAACTGGTTTTTAACAATGTTATCCTGTTAACACACACACAAGACAATCAGACCATTTGGGGATGCACATTAAGTTTAAGATCTTCTGGTTAAAGAGATCTACAGGCTTGGGCCTCTTCATAACTGAAGACACAGGACGCCACAGACTTAAGATCAGTCAGAACCAAAATCAAACACTTTAATTTTCTGAATCAGACACAACACAATGCAGTTAGACCACAGTGGAGAGTCTACAAACGCAAAGTCTCTTTGCATGATCAAACATGACTTAAGCCGAAAAACAAATGCAGAGGACAGTCTGTGTAATCAGCGGGCTGTCCGTTTTATTACGGCATGTCTTGGTTTATGTTTTTATGCCATTTTTGAGCTGTAAAAGTAGGGATCATTTGGTGACAGGTCACAGACTCTCAGTGGCTCCTGCAGGTGTGATGTGGACCACAGCCACATCTGGAGTCAGACATGTCAGACATGTTTTTGTATTAGAGAGGCCTCAACCTGATGAAGAACAGTAAAACAGCTGGATTGACACCAAACACTGAGATAGATAACTGGCTGTGAAAAGCCTGAAACACTAAAATGCTACCTTGGGTGCCTGAACCATGCCTTTTACATTTTACAGACCCCAATTCCCAAAAAAGTTGGGGCGTGTTGTGTTACTTGTATACAGTACAGTGATTTTCAAACTGCCTACGGCATGCTTCAAAAATGTTGGGACAGGGACACTCTGAACATTCCACAGGTAAGTAGACTACATATACAGGTGATCGTACCATGACTGGGTAAATGAGCTGTCATTTATGATCACTGATGATGTGAGGCTCTTCACTCTTCACTCTGACAAACTGCTGATAGTCAAACAGGCCATTAACATGGTCCCAGGTGCAAATTTAAGGAACAAAGGGACTTCACCATATATTATAGAAGCCCATTTCCAACACTTAAAAAAAGAGAAATATGAAAGCTAGGCAATGAAAAAATCTTAGTCATAATTCTGAGATAAAAAGTGATAAATATGAGATTTAAAAGTCAGATTTATGAGAAAAAATGTCAAACTGATGAGATAAAAAATCAAAATTATGAGTAAAAAGTCAAAACTATGTGAAAAAGTCTTAACTATGAGGAAAAAGTCAAAATTATGTGGAAAAAAATTAAAAGTATATCATAAAATGACAACAGCTACAGTTCAATAGGGTCCTTGCACCGAGGTCAGTGCTCGGGCCCAAAAATCTAAATTTTGACCAAAAAAAAATCTAGACTATGACAAAAAGGTCAAAATTAAAAGATAGAAAGTCAAAATTATGAAATAAAAAGTCAAAATTTTGACATAATAAGATAAAATTATGATACAAAAGTCAAAATTATGAGAAAAAAAGTCAAATTTGCGAGAAAAAAAGTCAAATTATGTCATAAGAGTCAAAACTAGATTAAAAAGTCATAGTTATAAGATAAAAAGTCAAAATTTAAAAATTAAAAATCAAAATTCTGAAAAAAAGGTTTAATTAAGAAAAAAAGTCAAAATTACGAGGAAAAAGTCAAACTATGTTGAAAAAAATTCAAAATTATGAGAAAAAAGTCAAAATTATGTCAAAAAGGTCAAAATAAGACATAAAAAGTCAAAATGAAGATATTAAAAAGTCAAAATTATTACATAAAAAGTCAGCGTTTTGAGAGTCAAATTTAGGAGGAAAACATCAAAACTAGATTTAAAAATTATAATTATGAGATAAAAAAATCAAAATTATGAGAAAAAAAATCTAAATTTGAAAAAAAAAGGCATAATTATGAGGACAAAAGTCAAAATTGTGAGGAAAAACGTCAAAACTATATCAAAAAGGTCAAAATAAGACATTAAAAGTCAAAATGAAGATATTCAAAAGTCATAATTATTACATAAAAAGTCAAAATTATGAGATAAAAAGTCATGTTTATGAGAAAAGGTTATATTTATGAGATAAAAAGTCTTCTCATAATTTTGACTCTTTGCTTAGGGTTCCTTTTTTTATATAGTACATAGACGATATAGTTTTATATGGCATATATAGAATAGTTTTACACAGTATTGCCTAACTTTCATACTTTTCTTCTATGTCAGAAATTAGCATCGATAATACACACTACAGTCCACAGAATCATCAAAATATTCAGAGAATCTGGAGAAATCTCTGCTCATAGGAGGCAAGGCTGAAAACCAACATTGAATGGCTGTGACCTTTGACCCCTCAGGAATATTTATTTATTGCTTATTTCAGAGAGATAATGCCCCATTCTGCATGGCTTACAACAGCATGGCTTCACAGTTAAGAGGGCAGGGCCTAGACTAGCCTGCACTCAGTCCAGACCTGTCTCTAGAAATAGTCTGGTAAATTATAAAGACAAGGTGAAACCCTGCAGTGGTGAGCAACTGAAGACGTTCATCAAGAAAGACTGGGATGGAGGTCCACCTTCATGCTTGATTCCTGGAAGAAGTTAAAAAAGTAAAACTGTTTTCATAGAAAAGCTGCAGTGTGAACACAGATGACATGTATCCGATATATTTCATTAAAGATGTCACCCAGTGCAGAAAGGCTTGAAACTTTGAAAGTTTACCTGAAACGACTTTGTCTCAGCTCCTTCTTTTTTCTCCCTCTGACAGACAAAAACAACACAGACACCTTGTTAATTTCACACCAAAAATATCCTCCACTTAAAATTTCCTGACAAGCGTCCCAGCACAGCCTATCACCACACTGGGATGTTGAAAAGAGCTGAAAATAGATTCACTCTCCATGAATTTCTGTCACATCTCAGCCTATAAACCTCTTAAACTCAGGCAGAGACGAGTAGTGAGTAGCACCCTCCATCCCAGGAGAGACACTCGAGGTAGAATTTGTGAATCTAGGACAGTCGATAGCGCTCCGGTTGACTGACGCAGCCAATTGTACAGCAATCTGCTGTAATCACTGAACTTAACTATCTATAATTCAGGAGAGCAAGGGCCGGATGATTCACAGGACAGGCAGACTCTCTGTAAGCAGGAAATAATTTATCACAAACTTCAGCCCTGCTCGATGGGGAAAACATAAGGCAACAAAATCAAGGACGTTTAATTAGAGTTTGAGGAAATGGTTCGTCATAGTTGGATAAGAAAATGACAACATGTTTTTAATCATCGTCTGTGATAGACAAAACTCCAGTGGAGGGCCTTGCTGTAGGACACATTAAATGATTAGTCATTAAGAGAAAAAACACTCTTCAAAATAAGAGGGTAGGGCGATAGAAGGATGCTGATAAAATCAAAGTAATGCATGCACACTGGTGTGAGGTACTTTAATAAACACGTGGACACAATTGTTGGTACCCCTCTGTTAAAGAGAGAAGAACCTTGTAGCGCCACATTATGTAATAACGCCGCATTATGTAATAACCCTAACCATAGGACTTAGTGTGGGCTCCAAGGTATGCCCTACCCAACTACCTTGCCCTAACCCTAACCGCTTAGGGACTTATGTCTAAACCTGACCCCCCTTCAGGGCTCTAGACTAAACACCTAACCTTAACCCTAGCACTTAAGGTGGGCTCCAGTGTATACCCTACTACCTTGCCCTAACCCTAACCGCTTAGTGGCTTACAAAATGTGGCATTATTACATAATGAATTGAAAATGTATTACATTATTACATAATGCGGCGTCATTACATAATGGGGCGCTACAAACCTGAAAGAACAACTGACAGAAGTGAGAATAATCCGACTGTCTCAGGTTTGAAGGATGCCTCCTCCAGACTGCATGTTCTTATCATGTATGATTTGGATCGGGACTCAAAGAAGACCACTTCAGAATAGTCCAGTATTTTGTCCTGTGGGTCATTATCCTTTTGGAGAACCCGACCTGAGACTGAGACCAAGCTTACTGTCCCTGGGCAGCACATTTGGCTCCAGAATGCCTTACTAGTCTTGAGATTTCATTGTACCCTGCACAGATTCAAGACTCCTGCGCCAGATGCAGCAAAGCAGCCCCAGAATTTACTCAAGCCTCCTCCATGTTTCACAGTAGCGACTGTCTTCTTTTCTTTTCTTTTCTTTTGTATGCCCCATTCTTGATGTGACTTGCCAAAGAACATTCTCCCAGAAGCCTTGTGGCTTCTTTATATGCATTCTGGCAAATTCCAGTCTGGCAGTAAAGTCTTCCTTGGTCGTCTTCCAGTAAGTCCACCTTGGCTAGATGGTGGATGGTGTGTTCTGACATTGATTCACCTCTAATCTCTCTGGAAGTTACTCTGGGCTCTTTGGTTACCATTCTTATATCTGTCTCTTCAGTTTTTCATCAATTCTCTTCTTGCGGTCACGTCCAGGGAGGTTGGCTAAAGTCCTGTGGACGTTTAACTTGTGAATAATATGGTCAGCTGTAGTCACAGGAACATCACGCTGCTTGAAGATGGTGTCTGACTCAACCACAGCAGGGGCCGAAATCTGAATTTAGGTCTAACCTGAGGGCCTAACAGGGTCAACATTTAACCATAAACTATAAACCTTAATTTCACAGGTAAGGAGGAGAAAAAGAGATGACAAATGTTTTGAGGTTAAAAAAAAAAAAAAGTCAAAATGATAGGTTGAAAGGCTCAAAATCTGAGGAAAAACTCAAAATATTAGTTAAAAAGGTCACAACACAAATTAAAAGTTTAAATGATGTTTCAAAAGGCAAATATATGAGAAAGTAAAAATCATGAGTTTAAAAAGTCAAAATATGGGATTAAAAGTCAAATTTTTGAGTTTTAACAGGGCATAATATGAGATTAAATTGAAACCATGATCTTGAAATTTCAAAATATGACTTAAAATTTATAATTGGAATCTTAAAGTTCACGATATGAGATAAAAAGTCCAAATGCTAAGTTTAAGTGAGAATTTTGAGATGAAAATTGAAAATAAATGAAAACACAAATTAATTTCTCTCCCCCATTCCTTGCTTTCTACCTCATTATTTTTACTTTTTGTAATTTTTACGACTTAACAAAGGATATTTTAAATCTTCAAGGTTAAATTTACATTTCTGTACTGGAGGAAATCTGCAGACCCCGAGACCTGCGGGCTAGTTCTAACTGAAATATGATATGATCCTGCAGGCCGGGAAAAACGGCACCTCGGGCCAGATTTGGCCCCCGGGCCTTGAGTTTGACACCCCTGTCTTAAAGCCTTTATCTTTAACATGCCTGTCTCTAACTTTCTTTCTAATCTCCTGGGACAACTGTCTCCTTAGTTTGCTGTGCTCCATGTTCAGTGTGGGAAACACCGTGATACCAAACAGCACAGACGACTTTAAATAGGCAGACTGACTGATTAGTTTGAAGACACCTGTGCTAGTTAGAGGACACACTTTAGTTTAACATGTCCTCATGGTACAAATATTTACATTTTTATAGGGGTACCATCAATTTTGTCCAGGTCAGTTTCATTATTTAGTGTTTTTTTAATTATTATTCTGTTCAAACAAATTCCAAAAGCAATGCCTGGATTACATTAATCAATCAGTAAATTTTATTTTTATTATTTATTTTTTCAGTTTCAAGTTATTTCAGTGACCGTTGTGGGGTTTTCTTTCTTTAACGGAGAAACACCTAACTTTGCAAAGCTGATGGATTCGCCTGTTTCCGTGTTTCTCACTGGCAAATCCATGTTGCAAAGCTCCCATCTGAACAGATTGGGCTCTGTAAGAAAGCGACAGGACCAATCAGGAGAAAGAGGCAGTACTTTCAGGCACGGCAGAGTCTTGATGTAAGCGATTATGGTGCAATTATGGTGGAAGAGATCAGTGTGGATGTTGCTAAAGCGTCAGTTTTACCAGAACTTGACGACATTTCTTCGTCAAAAGAAGAACAAAGATCAGCAGTGAGTTGTTTTCTTTTCAAAAACAACAGAAGTCGTGTACTGACATGTCTACAGTCGCCATGGTTCGCCTTATGCAGCTCTCTATGGAGTTTACTCCTTGGTCATGGTGCACCTTGGTAGCGGCTACGATGTCACGTGTTTTGTTGCTCTGATTGGCTCGTAAAGATGTGACAGGCAGAGACCAGAAAAGTTTGATTCTAGACTACATTAATAAAAAAAACAAGATGGCACAGATCCATATCAAGCATGTTAAAAAGGCTTTGCTTTATATTGAAGCTGTCTAATGAATAACATTTTCAATGGCGATAATTCTCTGAATTTCTGTATTTAACAGTGGTTAATCTTTTTTTTGTCACATTTTGAAATCCCAACATTTGGCATTCAAAACTGGAATTTTTGACTGCACCCAAGGTTCCCTTTGTCAGATGCAGGAATGGCACCCAAGTCGACATCATCCAGTTACTAAGAGTCACAAACTGGAGGTTCAGTCAAATTTCAGAGTCATAATTCTGACTTCTGCATTCATTCAGGATGACCTTTCCAGATTGAACCTCAGAATTTCAGACCTGCTTTTATTTAGAAAGAAACACAAACTTAACCACAGAAAAAGAAACCTGTATTGTTTTGCATGTAAATAAAATGTCAGATGAGTTTCCATCTACTTAGATTCAGAGGTTTAACCTCCTGTAGGAAACAGACTGTCTGATCGGTCCTGTGGGACTACACATATCAGAAAGCACTTAGTCAGACATTGATTCACTCCACTTTCACCCACAGCACTCACAGCACAGCTGATACTCGCTCTGATCAAAGATAAGATACCATAAAATGAACTTTATTGATCCCACAGGAGGAAAGTGGGGCAGCTCAGCAGCTGTTTAGGAGAGGATGTAAATAAGACCACAATACAACACAAACAAGATTTCTCTGACATTTAACAGCAAGAAAAAGATCCACATGGTTTCACATGGAGATACAGAACTAGAGTTTCTAACTAAGATCAAATCATCAGCAGGCTTTTAAATATTCTTTATACAAAATAAATCTAACCAAGGCTATAGAGGATAAGAAGACAGCAACAACTTATGAAAAGAAAGACTACTCAGGATTCGAGGCTGGAACAAAACTCTCAAATTTAACCCAAGAAAAATGTGTCAGTGAAACCTCAAGAAACTAAAAGAGGCTGGAGACCCTGGTCTAAAAGACTGAAGATGGAGAGGTACTGAGCCAACCAAGCAGTGGGAAAAGGCACCCAGCAAACTTCCCTGAAAACTGATTTTTTAAAATAGGAACTTACCGAAAAGCATGAGCCAGCAATGTCAACATGTATGCAGAAGAAGAAGAAATATCTGGATTAAGGGAGGCGACAGGGTTACGGCCATTTTAGACTGGATGCATGGCAGCTGTGTAACACCTGTGTCATGGCTTGGATTATATTTCAGCATGCATGTTAACAAGTCAGGGCTTCTAGATCAAAGTAGCTTCACTGATAGTCTTAACAATAGAAGGTCTGACAATTTTTGCTGCAGGTCTCTCACCTGAAATAGACCTAAAGTGATAAGTAGAGAGCCATATGTGCCTTGTTCTAGCAGGAATACCTTAACCTGTAACCACCACTGGCAAATAGCAGAAGTGGCTGAAATCAGGAAAACATGCCAATGGCTGGAAAAGGCTGGACTGAAGGACAGCACAGAGGTGTTAATTATGGTTGCACATAAACAGTTCCTCAACACAGGATCAATAGAGGTCAGGACTCCAGATGCAAGGAAGACCCTGTGACAGTGCAGCAGTGTTCGACTAAAACTAGGACTAAAAATGTTCGTCTTTTTTCCATGACAAAAACTAGACTAAGACTAAGAAAGATAGATCTTTGACTACACTTAAATGTAATGTAGTTTTCCTCGGATATTCAAAATTTGTGTCAAAATACAATGCAGCTGTAGCTAATCTGTTTCTCAGCTGTAGAAAGCAGGGACGCCAGGTTTGGCAGGGTGCAGAGAACACACTACCATGACTTGGTACCAGATTTAGACAAGAAAATAAATGGTTGGACTGAAAGTAAAGACTAAAATGTGAAGACTTTTTATGGACTAAATTAGACTAATATGTTTTTGAGCTACTGTCGACTAAAACTAAAAGTATATGAATGTCTAAAATGTGACTAAAACTAAAATGCATTTCATTTAAAGACTACAATTAAAAATAGCTGCCAAAATTAACACTGCAGTGCAGCACATTACAGCAGGACGTAAGATGCTGGCAGGTAAGGCATACATGGAACAGCATATCCAAGGAGCTGGCATAGTGTACAGCAGTGATCATCAGCTGGCAACCCGAGGGCCACATCAGGCCCCCCATGTCTTCCCATCAGCCCTAAGAGCATCAGATTTAAATATATGTTGATGTATATCAGGTATCTTTTTAATCCATACAGCCATTAAAAAAACAATGGAAAGTGAAACAATTTTATCTTGATTGGTTCAATGGTTGATCCATATTAAAAAATCCACCTGTTAGTATAATACATGATAAACATCTACTCATCAGTTCATTCTTTATTACCTCTTAGGAGTGATCCAGATCACAGTCTGGGTCCAGGAATGTTTTTAAAGGATTCTTCACTATTGGGAGATAGGGCTAATGGTGGAGGTCTGCGCTCTCTGAGTGCTTTTCTAGTTTAAACTGGGCTTTTCTTTTGACTTTAGGCATTTTTCTAAGTGAGAATGAAAACTAAACACCTTTTATTTGCACAGGTTTTTCACCAATCAGGGCACAGAATATCAGCATCAAACTCAGTGATTGAAAACATAACAGCCCCAGAAATATTCAGCTAAAATATTTCAGTCGCCTCCTTGTGTCTGGCTACAGTAAAAGGACTGATATCACTTTTAGAGGCTCAAAATTGTAAACATTTGACAGAAAACATAAACATTTTTAAAAACATGTGAATAACACCAAAACACTTCTTTATTTTAGTTTATTTGAAAGTCCGGCCCCCATCAAGGCCAAAAAGCTGGCCCTTGTTCAAATGTAGTTGATGACCCTTGGCATACAGGAACAGCTGTGCTGAGTATGGACTGGAGGTCCCAGGGTCAAGATGGAAGAAGCCTCCTAAGGTTGTTGACAACAAGTGAGCTAAGATCCTGTGGGACTTCCAGATCCAGACTGACAAGATGATGACGGCTAGTCAGCCTGACAGTGCTGGTCGATGACCATCAGAAGACAGCGGTAGTGATAGATGCAACACTGAGTGATAGCAACATCAGAGGAAGGAACACGAGACGCTCGAGAAATACCAAGGGCTGAAGAAGAGCTAGAGAAGGTGTAGGGTGTGAAGGCAACAGTGGTGCCAATGGTGATTGGGACAGTGGGGGCTGTAACCACCAAGCTGGGATGGCTCCAGCAGACACCGGGAACAACATCTAAGATCTCCATCTAGAAGTGTGCAGTCCTGGGAACAGCTAAGCTCCTCTGCAGAATCCACAGGCTCCCAGGCCTCTGGCAGAGGACCTGAGCTTGAAGGAGACACAATACTGCCCAGGTCACCGAGGGCAAGGGATGAATTTTATTTCTACGTATCTATATCAACAATCAGGGCTTCCAGACTGCCTGTGTCAACACCGCCTCTCGTGCAGAGAATCTTGAGAATAGAGAGCTTGCCATTATTTTCAGTGAGCTACATGCTGAGCCAAAAAGACAGGAAAATAATTTATGGAGAGGCATATTTGTCTTGTCCAAATCAGTAGAGTAGGTCAGAAATCCATCAGACCAGTCACGATGGTCTGATCAGGCCATAGTCAGGTCGTAAAGTCAACATGACATCCGAGTGAGCTTGGTAAGATCTCTTTCATCATGTTTGAAGAAGACAGATAACTAAAAGACTCCCTAGGGATGCAGAGCTGATGCCATATGACAGGGCTAAACCCACTGTCTGGTAACTTCCTCCTAATTTGGGGAATGAACAAAGATATTCTCAGATATTCTCCATGTTTATGGTGAAGATCATTGAAACTGTTGATGATGTTGTCCCTGCCTGACGTGCTCCATCAACCCTCTCTGCGCTGCCTTTAATTTCAACATCCTCACTAAAACTCATTGTTCTTTCTGACCGAAGAGTCCTGTGTGTTTTTAACAAGCAGAGAGAGAAGAGATCAAAGATTTATTCTTTTTTAATCTAAACCCACTCAGCCCGTCTGCTTTTTCTCTGAAGTACTGCCGTTGTTGCTTAGCAACCATTACACCAATGAAAATATAATGAACAAAAGTGAGAGGACGCTGTAATCTGTGAGCCTCCTGCAATGAGGACGACTGAAAATAACTCACTACTGACTCTGAATACAGCAGCTTTTATTTTAGTGTTCACATTAATGCTTCAACATTGTAGTTATGATGGCAGCATGCCTCTGAGCCGAACAGACTTCAGCACAGAGTAAAAATAACCCGACATCTCTGTTTTATAGGATCCTCACGTTCACACAGGTCAGGTTTAGATTGGAGCCAGCCTGGGAGTTATTTAGTTCACTGAGGTGGAGAGGAAAAATCTTCAACGCTGCTCTGCAAAAAGTCACATTTAAGCCAGTGAATTTTGATGTACAGACTAATTTAGACATGGACTTTTTATTCTAATACACTCAACATGAAAAAAGCCTGTCCCAGTGTTTTTTAACTGATTACACCTTTGTGTTTTATACTTTTAAATATGATGTCTGGACTTTTCAGTCGAGGTGGTTCGGAAAACGTATAATGAGAGATTTCAGCCAGTATATGAGCAAAATATCTAAGATTTAAGTTTTTGCAGTTGTGTGGTGTGGAGAGATGTCATTATGTAGCTTTGACTGTAATAATTTGCAGACTAAATACAGGATTATACTTTTACAAGCAAGGCAGCGCAATGTCTTTGCTCCATCACCCTGATCCTGTTGATCCTGTTTATCTCTTTTGTTAGTGTCGCAGCGTGGGCGAGAAACATGGAAAGAGATGACAAGGTATCAGGAGTGTAAAAAAGGAATGTTTTCTTGATTTTCTTTGACAAAGTGGTAGTGTTGTATTCAAGATGACACTGTTTTCAAGATCCTAGACCAAGACTTTTGGGGGCCGAGACCAAGTCAAGACTGTGGCTGAGACAAGACCAAGACCATAAAAACCAATTTTAAAAAACCATGACAAGGTTGGACAGTTAAACAGCATTCTCTCTTTAATTTTATTTTTATTTTTATTAAATATGACAGATAAAAACACAGTGTCTGCAACTCTTTCAAAACACAACATGCAAAAATCTCAAATCTTAACAAATCTGTTCAACTAACTTCTTGTAAAAAATAAATCCTTGTATGTATCTAAAAGCAACTGACAAGTCTGGATTATCTTAAATATCTGAAAATGAGATGTTCGTCTAGATTTGTCAGGTGAATGAGGCCTAAAGTAAGTGTTCAGATGTGTTTCTGACTACAAATAAGATTGACTGATGTGTGAGTTTTCACAGGTGAAGCTATTTGTTGTTTTAGCAAGTGCTTTTCCTTATTATCACATTAATGAAGTTAAGAATAGCAGATCAGTGTTGGTCTTGATCGGTCTTGATGGAAAACCCAGAGTCCGGGCAGTCCGAGATAAGACAAGACCAAGTAAAACTGCTCTCAAGACCAAGACCATTCTCGAGTACTACAGCACAACAAAGAGGTGCATTGTATACACTTTTTAGACAATAGTATTCAGAGCCCTGACCATTGCACCAGCAGGGAACATAATGATTTTCTATTCAAATACTTGTACTTTAGTTGGCCCAAGCAATAACAGCCTCAACTGTTCTTGCAAGGCTTTTCACAAGATTGATTCTGTGTGAATTTGAGCCCATTCACTGTAGAGCATTTATGACGTCAGGCATTGATGTCGGACCAGAAGGCCCGGCTCACAATCTCCATTCCAGTTCATCCCAAAGGTGCTCGATGGGGTTGAGGTCAGGGCTCTGTGTGGGCCAGTTCTTTCACACTGAACTCATCAAACCATGTCTTTATAGTCCTTCTTTGTGCACTGAGGCAGAGTCACGTTGGGATAGAAAAGAGCCTTCCCCAAACTGTTGCCACACAGTTGGAAGCAGAGCATTGTCCAAAATGTCTCAAGTGGATCTGGCTCCAGACTTCTATGGTGTTTGACTGCAGACCTCTACAATGGGGCGACTTTGACCATGGTGCAGAAGGTGATGTACGTTACCCAAGCCAGAACCTGGATGACAAATTGAATGAAGTAAATTTTCCACTCACTGTAAGAGATTGTGACAAGTGGCTGTTTGTCAGCAGAATTTTATGTATAAAATCCTAAATTTTCTGAGGGGGATTTATTTAAATTTGAAAGGGTAGGGTTAGGGTGATCCCTGGCCTTCACTGGAGATAAGGTAATTAGTAACTCCACAGAACACGCACACAGAAGGGAAAAAGAAAACATGAATGAAGACATATTTTGGTCTGAGTGAACACAGAGCTGAGAACAACAAACCCAGAGGGAGCTTGACTTCACTCTCTTTTAGAAAGTCATGCTGCATATTTACAATGGGTACATTTGATTTATATTCAGAACATCACATATCCCCTGGGCTCTGAACAGAATGAGAATGCTCTCTATACAGTTGTATATAATTAGGAAGGCTGTGTTGGTATGACATTTTTGCTGGTCAAATTTAAAGCATCCAGCATGAGTACACGTCAGAACATTGGCTGGTTTATGTGTCGGTGATTATGATGAACCCAGACTTGGATTGACACAGCAGACAGGGGACCCTGGGGAAGGACAAGCTGCTAGACTGGCTGAAGAAGTGGTCATATGTGTGCCTGTGTGGTGATGGTGTTTGGTTTGTCAGGGCTTAGCACACTTCCAAGAAACAGTCTCAAACATCAGCCCCGAAAACACACAAACAGACAGACACATCCACTGTCTAATAACAGAAAGTGACAGGTCTGCCCCCCCTACAGCCCCTCTAACACCAAGCTGTCTCGGGATTTGTGGTCTTACATGTAACTAGCCCCACTAGTGGCTCGGCTGGAGGGGTAGCCAAAGCTCTGCATCTTCTCCAGTTGGCCCGTGTTTCTGGAAAAACGGTATTTTCTTTTCTACATGCTAAATTTATAGAGCTTTTTAGTGCTGATTTGAAAAACAGAAAGCATTGGCTTCATCTGATTCCAAACTTTGCTGTTTGGCTGCTTGAGGCGGTCCATGTTTTGAGTTATTTTAAGCCTGGATCTAACTTTCATTTATCTATTATTATTCTAATGTGTCCAAAAGAGTCATAGGGCACTTCAGTACCCATAGTTTGGTCCAAATTATGGACTGGTTTGTTACATTGTTGCATAAGTACCTCAAGTTTATTCTGGGACATTTGCAAAAGGAACAAAATATGTGATCTATCCATCCTTTAGTGGCATAACTTATCTCGTTTGGGGTTGCAGGGGGCTGGAGCCAATCCCAGCACCAGGAAGGGTTCACCCCCGGACTGGTAGCCAGCCAATCACAGGGCTGACACAGACAACTAGTCATGCTCACATTCACATCTAAGGGCAATTTAGAGCCTCTGATTAACCTCAACCCAAACATGCACAAGGGAGAACATGCAGGCTTCACTCAGAAAGGCCCTGTTTGACAGGGCGAACTCTTTGTGCTGTCAGGCAGCGCCACCCGATATGTGGGGAAAATCCTTAACCTGACACCCTAGACAGACTGGTTAAACTGAGCTAAGTCATATAGAGCTGAGTGAGTCTTACAAAAAGGTAGCATTATGGGAGCACAGATAGCCTAGCAGTCTAAGGTGCTACCCATGTACGCGAGTGGCCCGGGTTCGAACCTGGCCTCTCTCCTGTTTCTCTGTCCACTGTCCTCCAGGTAGCACTATGACTGTCCATTAATGTTGACATGGATATATGTCTTACGTTTTCACAGTTTGAAAAACTGCTTCCTGTTACATGGCGATAGATCAAATTTTGAGGAGCAGCCAGAGCTACAACCCATAAGCTTTATGTATTAGCTAAAACATTTTTTGTCTACAAAGTTTTTTCTATCCATATACAAAATATTACATGCTAATTAGACTCATTTAAAGGAGTAGTTCATCCCAGAATGATGGAGAAGGGTCTGACTGCAGACCCCCACTTGCAGACCACTACTGAGGGATGCTGCATCTGTCAGAACATAGTCTGCAGGCGACTGCAACACTGGAATTCTCTCTTTGACCACTTTTAATGTCTGGCAGAAATAACAAGACACAAAAACTCCCATTAATTTCACAGCCCGCTCCAGATCCTACACAAACTAGAAAATACAGTACATAGTTTTAGCTTGAAATATCACTCACATAAGTTAGCCGTATATGATGTGCACGTGAGCTAGCTTAACTCGCCGTGCACAGCAAACATCCATGACTTCCACAAAAGTAATTATACAAAGAATTTAAAGCATACAAACATGTCAACAGGTGGAAAAGATATTGTAAGGACTAAAAATATATACAAGATGTGACATTTAACATAAGGATGGAAACAGATATAAACTTGGACAAAACAATGGACACCCACCTCTCCCACAGGGATTTATTCAAAAGGGGAGAGGGGAGGGGGCAAAACGAATATATACAAATAACCAACGAAGAAGAAAACAACAGTTGGAGGGGCTGCAAACAACAACACAGTGCATCACGGATTAAGGAGTTTCTCTCAGGCTGATACAGAGCAGTTAAACGCCGGGTAAATTTGTGTAATTATACCAAGCAATAGTAGGTACATTTTGACCCGGTTACACAGGTACAACATTTTAGAAGGGTTTTATTTTTTATTCAACTGTTTTCATCTGGTAGTCACATTCATGAAAAAATCAAACTGCAAACATTACAGACTAAGCAACAGTTCATAGGTAAAATGGGTAAAGGTCATTTGTCTAATCTGGGGTTAAATCATGTGTAAATCATTCTAGAAGTAATGCTGTGAATGGTGGCTCGCTTTAGCTCTGTGAGCTTTGGCTAAAGTTAATATAGCTCTGCTAGCTAATGTAATTAAGTAAGCCAATGTAGCTATGTTAGCTTTCAAAGCAAACACAAGACTAATGTAGCTAAAGCTGAAGCTAATGAAGCTACAAAGATAATATAGGCCAGTCCTATTCAATTAGCGGCCCGGGGGCCACATGTGGCCAGAACTAACCTCTAAGTTGCCCAGCCTGCGGTCATGCCAAAGATGCAGAGGGCAACCTGTTCCTCACGTTTTCATAAATTCCTACAGTATTTCACACTGTGAATGCATCACTCCACGTAGCCTAGCAACAGTCAACCTAAATTGTCTGTAATAGGCCAAGTTAAGATATGACTAGAACCAAATGTTACAGCTACAACTGTGCAAATTTAGTTTGTATGCACTTTAAGATATGCCTGTTTAAGATGTGACCAAAAGTATTTGCAGAATTTCATTTTATTTTTTTTTTATTCTATTTATTTATTTTTATTCAAGTAAAAAAAAACAAATTTCTACTACCTCAGGTTATGTTCAAATACAGCTCTGTTGTTGTTGTGGGGATTTTTTTTTTTTTTTTTTTTTTTTTTTTGCACTTTTTAATGTGCTTTTGTCATGTTGCTAAATTTAAAAGGTAGACTATGAATAGAAAGTGCATATTTTTCATCAAATTGATCTATATTGGTTTGAAAATTTGACATAACCAGCTGCTTACTGGACACTGAACATGTCTAGCCCGACTACATTTCTTGATTTTAAAATTTGGCAGCCAACTGAGTCAGTTTACAGTTGCAGAGAAAGGGTTATGTGAAAACAGGTATCCAAACATCCTTTCAGAGGTCATTAAGAAGGCTGCCACTTTGCCTTCAATGCTAAATGTTTTTGCAACGCTTTTCAACATGTATTTCTAAGCAGAATCATGGATTATGGTTCAGTTGAGGTAACACAGGAGATTTAGGCCTCTCCAGATGTCTGCATGTCCTCAGCCTTGTCTCTGAGTCGTTGAGCTGTACCGGACATTCAGCCGAGGACCTCACACTCTGCTGAGTACCGCTTAGCACAGATTCATTTTCTAATCCAAACTGCTCGCAGGTCTCAGGGGCGGAGGGCTGAGCGAGTCGATTGCTCTCTGAGTGGGAGACAAATTGAAGCTTGTTGAGGCGAACCAGCCAAAAATGAATTTAAAAAAAAAAAAGAAGAAATCTTTCTCTGTCTTGCTCTATCACTTGCTCTAAAAATGTTCTACTGTCAAGGAACAATCAGAAAAAAATAGCTCTAAACTCCTGTGAACAAGCATGTTTGTGTTAACAGAGCCATAAACCTTACAAACATGAATCCATTCAGCCTTTCCCAAACTTTAGTATGCTGCGGCCATCTTTGAGACCTGAAAATCTGTGAGGCCAACCAAAACCCTTGTAACCCTCAACATGAGATTCAAATATGTATATTTATTCTTGGTTTCGTAAGTTTATTTATACAGCAGCTCTCAAGAACAGCAAAGCCACAAAGTGTTTTAAAAAAGTGATTAAAAAAAACCCCAGGCAATGATGCAAGGTTCACATCACCTTTGGTCAAACTACCCAAACCACAGGACTGTGGCGCTGTTGTCCCAAACAAAAAGCGGCAAAGCAGAAAAGGAGACGCAGAAGAAGACGAAACCGGAAATCCATCTCCTTCTACCATATTTTTTCCACATAAACAATAAAAAACACAAATCTATGCTGTGTTAGGATTTCTGCTTTTGTTTTGGGGTGTTTTGAGCAGTCGTAGAAGCAGAGAGCTGTCCAGCATGTCATTCTTCAAATGAGACGAATGAATCTGTACTGAAGAAAAAGGCGAGCCAACATGTGAGCAAGAGACTATGACGTGTTGCTATGGCACCACAGATGCCAAGTGAGGTACTGACATGTATTTGAGTGTAGTAAATCACATAAATAAATACGTTCATTAATCCCAAATTATAATGGGCCACCTTATGCCTTTGGTTCACAAGTTGTCCGCTTTGGAGTTTACTTTGCAAAGCAGATGGATTCGCCTGTTTCTCACCAGTGAATCCATCTTGCAAAGCTCCCATATGAATAGTTTGGGCCCAGTTAAAAAGTGACAGGGACAGGGTGCAGGTGGTCTAGTGGTTTAAGGCGCGCCCTAGGGTTCAAATCCAGCCCGAGGCCCTTTACCGCATGTCTCTCTCCCGCTCTCATCTCTTAAAGACCCTGTAAAGTAAAAATAAATCTGTATTTAGGTTTGTTGTATGATAGATCACTGTGTTATGAACCCCCAGGTCAAATTTCAGTCACATAAAGCATCTCCCAGTTTATAAAATGAAGCTTCAAATCATGAAAAGTGAGGCAGTAAAATCTGCTCCAGGATGGTGTGGGCGTGTCTGTTGAATGTGCTGAAACCACGCCCACTCAGGACACAGGTAGTCTGCAGCATTAACCCCCTCACTCATGGTGTCATACTTGGAAAAACATTTTCCCCTAAAAACATGAACCAATAAACAAAACATGCAGAACTGTAACTCTGCAATGAAACATGAACATTATAGAACGGTACAAGAGTACAAGACTGAATTCCTTTGTTCAAAATGAACCAGAAGTTCCTGCTCCAGGCGACTGCTTCCTTCTACAATATTGTATCGTTAGAGGGGCGGGGTCATTCTCTACTGTGGGCCCATGACATCGTGAGTCCACATATTGGCCCCGCCCACATGAAACCAAACCAGGAAAGAGATGAAATGGCCTAAATCCAGAATTCAGTCTCATGTAGATCTCAGAGTTTTCACGTTTACAGCAACCATATTCCAACATTCCTAGAGTGTTAAGACAAAAACTTTGGATTTCACTTTACAGGGTCTTTAAAGAACAGCTTTGAGTTGTTTTTAAGCAGACCAAAGTCTGCTTGTTTGGTCTGCACCAGAGTTCATAGAGGCTTTCACGCCACTCCAAACAAACCGGACTATGTGGGAAAACAGACCAGAGTCTGTTTAAAGCGGACCGAACAGCTCTGGTGTGAATGCACCCTAAGAATGGTAAGAAAAATACTCCTCTATGGCTGAAGTGATGAAAAGAGCACATTAGGACTCCAAAAATGGGATAAATGAGCATTTTGTGCACTGGAATATCAAATGCGTGCAATATGTAATTTGGTTTTATAGAGATAAAAACTAGTGTTGGTTCTGTTGTAGGTTTGTTTTAAAGTTGTTATCTATTCTCCTGATAGGTAAGGCCTCTAGGAACCCAATAAAGATGTGAAAAGGCGTGTTCGTTGTCGATCTGGGTGATGTTTGTATAAAGTTCTATGTGATTCAAATTCCATTTTGTTCTTTTACTTGGTCTTTCTGGTCATATAACTTTTGACACCTTCATCTGACATCTTTGCAGCACACATATTCTAGTAGTCCAGGTTGTCCTGAAAAAATAGATGTCTGTAACTTAATTGTGCTTAAAAGCGTTGAGATTTTAAAGGAATTATAACCTCAAAGAAAACAGGTGGAGAAAAAATGTGCAAAACCATGGAAAACTGTTTCGAACGAAAACTGGATCACTTGGTGGTAACGGACCATATGTGAGAGTTTGACAAATCCAATATTTTCTTTTTTCCTGAATCTGTCACTACTTTCGAGACTCAAACGTAGCTCAAGGATGTTTTTATTTTCATGCTTTGAATGGTTGGCTGAACTGTAGCAACACGAAACTGTTGTATGAAACCAAACACATAAAGCCTTTGCCTTGGTAGATTATTCAGATTTAATGCTCTCCTTTGCCTTGGTCACATATGTGGATATGAATATTGTAGTCCTTTGGCCCAGAGCGAAACTATGTGATCATTCCTGCAGGTTTTCACTTTCAATTTGTCTTTGCACCAGTGTCACAACACATTCAGCCCCTGAATTTATTTATATACATCCAACAAATATGACTCAGAGGCACGGCCACGTCTCCTATGACAACAGCAAATTGCCAGTATGCAGTTGCCATGACAATTTAGCGAGCCAATGAAAGCCCCTAACTCCCCTGAGAGGCAAACAGCATCAGCTAGAGGAAAAAAAAAAAAAAAAAAAAAAAGGCAGGTGGTAGCGGACGTGAGGCGAGCAGGGAGGAAGAGGGGGTGAGAAGAAAATTATAACAATCACAACGCTCCAGTCGCACTGATGGAGGCTCAGACCCCTCACTGAGCAGGAGGATAAAAAAAGATGGAGGGAGCTGGAGGAGGCTGAGCTGACGAGCCCCTCTGACAGAAAACGTCACAGGCTTCCCGCTGGTGTGTTCGATTCAGACCTCAGTTTCATCAACTAATGCGGGAGCACTTGTTGAAGTTGACGTTTACTGCAGGGAGATATGAATGTTCTTTTTTCCCTCATGAAGAAAGCGTTTAACATTATTTATGACGTCAACATTTCACTTGCCCTTTTGGCCAGTGTAGCCCCTTTCACACATGCACTTCACCACTGAAAATTCCCCAATATCCCATGTGTGATCTCAAAGTATAAACTGACCACTTCTTGTTGCAGACATTTTTCCCGCCTGCCAGCGCATTTTAAGTGCATTAAATCAGAATGAGCTGAAGTGTGAATAAGGGTCAACCTTGGCCCTGTACTGCTCACACCCCTGATGGTCATCATCCAGGCCTGTGCTAGACCCATGCTCCATCTCTCCAGCAGTCCTCAAGGCCTGGTCCAACACACTGGATCCCGGGCTCACTGTATGCAGATAGGATAAGGCAGGCTGCATAACGCCTAGGATCCCAACCCCCTGAGCACGTTAGCATTAGACACACAGTCTTTCCAACGGTGCTCGTCAAAGAGAAGCTGTCACAAAGGAGTCCAGCCTGCGCCTATGGCTATCAGTCAACATCCAGGCCTTGCAAGTGTATGGTAAGACTGGGAGGAGCAAGCACCAAGAGAGACTAGCTTTGATCCGCATGCTCAAATTCTAGGAATGCCACACTATCTTGCCCAGCACTTATCACTCAGAGTGTGTAGCCTAGTCTACACCATTTATATGTGTGTGTGGATGCTGCTAAAGCACCAGTTTTATCAGAACTTGATGACATGTCTTCATGAAAAGAAGAACAAAGATCAGCAGAGTTGTTTTGTTTTCAAAAGCGACAAAAGTCGAGTACTTACATGTCTATAGTCGCCATGTTTCGCGTTAATCCTTGGTAGCAGCGCAAGCGCCGCTCGATAGCTGCTGCGTCACGTGTTTTGTTGCTCTCTTTGGCCCGTGGAGATGTGACAGACAGAACGTTCATCCAATCACACTCTGAGTTTTTGTCAAATCCTCTGCCTTTTCTCAAACGTTTCCCATTGAAGCTTTCCCAGATGGATGTGTTTCACACATCCATCTGGCGTGTCAGGTTAATCTGGCCTGTGAACAAATTGGAATCCCTCAGGAAGAACCTGGAAGTGTTGCTGGGAAGAGAGACATGTGGGTTGACTTACTTTACCTGCTACCACCACGACCCGATCCTGGATAAGCGGAAGAAGATGCACGGATGGATGGATGGATGTTTCACATAAGAGATCCAGGCCTACATAAGAGTACACTTAACCCCAAAGTCAGTTTCATTGATAGGTGTGAATACCAGAGAGCAGAGCCTATAGGCTGTCTTAAAAGGTTGGCCTTGAGCAGCCTGCAAGAGATCTGAATACAACCATTGAGTACAAGGTACTTGTCAGCAAGAAGAGTTTTATCAATTCTCAGCGTCTCTAGTCTCTTCAAAAACTGACATATTCATACAGCAAGTACCCATTTCATCCTCTGAGCAGCAGGAACAGGGTTGTTGTTGGCATCTCAAAAATGACTAGATTATCCTCCTTTCTTCTTCTAGACTGATTTTCAAACCAGCAGGAGATCTCAGACTAGGCACAATTATTACTAATGTGAAAGCAGACCAGCTGGCAGGATGGGAGTGGGGGAATCGTGCTTAGCAACCATTCGAAGTGTCCCCAGTGTGAAAATGCCCCTAGCTTCAGAGCTAATGCTAGCTTATGCCAACCGCTACCTTAGTGGTGACATGTTTACCGTTGCTTGTAAACAAATAAAATGTAAAGGAATCATGTTATTGAATCAGAAGCAGGTTAAGACATGGATTTAGCCCCTCGGCTAAAGACTGCAGAGCAGCGTGTCTCTCCATGTTCTTCTGGGTGTAACGTCTCCATTCATGCTGCTGAGCTGAAACCTGCTGCTAAACTCCAGGTGTTTAGCAGAGAGAAAGACTCAACACGACTGCTAAAGAGGTGACGGCTTTCTCTGTGGTTTTCTCACCTCCCTCCAAGAAGAGCAAACGGTGTTGATGAATGAGGAGTAAAACCTGCTACAGAATTAATATAAGCATTATTTACCATCAGCCTGAGGAAAGCAGCAAACATCATTAGAGATGAACATTAGTGCAAATGTCCACATCAGACAGTGTATACAGCTACATCAAATAAATGACTCTATTGGCTTCTGTGTTCTGCATGTATCACTGCTGTTTGCCTTTTTGTTATATCGACTTGCCTGCAGCAGTGCCACTGTGACAAATTCTTCTAAATCTGCTGTACTTGGGGAATAAATTGATCTGAATAATTCTGTCTGAAAATATACAGTAAAGGTTCAGAGTTATGGATTTTTAAAGCTGCATGATGGATTGTGGTCTTTAACCCCACAATGATTCACCTCTTTTCAAACTTTTGCAAGACTTTGCAAACCTGGAATATTTGTCATCACTTATGACCCAAAAAGCTTTGAATATCACCAATAAGACACGAGTATGACATCACACAAGATGAGACACAAGACTATGAACATTTTGCTGACAAAATAAGCAACTTTATAACTATTTTCAACTTTATATATCAGTGTTCAAAATTTAAAAAAAAAAAAAAGGGGGGGGGGGCAAAATACCGACGTCTAAATAAGGTGTTAATTTCAGTATGAATATTTTCAAGGTCTTCAACTTTGCCTGGCTAAATTCAGACCTAAAATAAAACTATAAATTAAAAATAAAAATTCTGTTTCAACATGAAAGAAACCCAGATACAGTAACTGATCCCAAATCAAGTCACGTGAAAAGGTGGCCAATCAGGTTAAGCTCTTTTGGTCAGGTGATAGGGAAAATCACACAGTGTATGCGCGGCTTAAGTTCCATCATCATTGGAGTTAAATCCTTAGTTTCATTTACTCAGCAGAGCTGAAAAAACAAACCAGAACAATCTGGTTGCTGACTCTTGAGCTGCTTCTATCATTTGACTGATTGATGCTTCTAGTGATGTCATCTTGCCGGTCCATGTGCTGAATGTTCTCAGTTAAACATCATAATCAGACTCCACACAACTCATTCCAATTCACACTTCCCATTTGTCCAGAGGTGGGCACACAAAATCAAAACAAATATGTAACCAAGCTAAAAAAATTCAAATCACAGCAATGGCTCAAAATTTGTAAAATTTTGCAATGACAGTAGGTATTTTGATTTTTTTTTTCTAGTTTAAATTGTTCTGGGTTTTATTGTTTTTAATATTAATGTTCATAAAAATTTCTGAAGATACTGTAATCCTTAAAAATAAAAAAATGTTAACATTTTGGTTGTTTTTTAGTGGATACCATTAGGGGTGACCCAGAATAGTCTACGATTGGACTCGGAGGAGTCTGATTTGACTATGAACCTCATAGTCGAATGTTGTTATGTAACCAAGATCGTACCATTCGGACTACATGGGGGCTGCTAAGCTTGAATTTCTGTTAGCCGGCATTTGCCGGTCATTGGCCGGTAGAAAGGGTGGAAGTCAGGCAGATAAAAATATTACCGGTCAAAATGTCTGGCAGAAAACATGCAAATGACCAGATAAGTAAATACTGATACTCACATATTATATTTGTGTAACCTAGAAGATATGTTGCGAGAATGCATTAACATAAACTGAAAGTTGCCTAATCTTACTGCATCTACTGTCCTGCGGTGCTGGGGTTGTTTATCTCCTCAGACGGCAAGCACATGACTAATTATGTATGCACGATGATGTCAAGGCAAATCTATCTCTCTGACCATGCTCAGTACTGCTGGGGACTATGCAGGGAAAGTGGGAAAGTTTGACCAGAGCTTTCTCATAAAGCAGTTTTAATCTAAGTGAGGTTTTCCTGGTTAACCAAAGGCTTAATATCATCAGCAGTATGGAGGGATTTTATGTCATCGCTGCGAGTAATGAAGAGGCTGAAACAAAGGGAATTGTATAGCTGAGCGTCGTAAACACCGATGCAGCAGCAGAGAGAGAGAGGCTTATGCCGAGCAGAGTTGTAGTGGACTTCGATACACTACCTATGACCAATCCTCAGATAAAGCTTGATTGTAACCACCCAAATCACATCGTGCAGAATGGCATGGACCGCTTGGAGCTGATAACTAAGGCTCTGCCACTCTTCAGAGAGGTTACAGTGATATCATCATGAGGACTGATATTAGCAACTGATGGTAAGACTCATTTTTCATTTGAAATGTAGAGTTCTAACGCAGTGTCCAGTTAACAGAGCACTTTTGTTATGTGTTTGGATGCTTCATTGTTGTAGCTGGAGGATGTATTTGGCTGTTGTAAGCTGCAAAGTTATGATAGCGGCCAATCTGCTAACAGGCTAACGGTGCTAATGTGAAGCTAACTGTTGTTGTCTATGAGTTTAACATGGGCGTATGTTGTGTAACTGACTGCCTGTGTAAGGAGAAGCGCGCAGCTTTCGTTTTGATACTTTAAACCACTTACACAAAAAAATAAGAGAGAAATTTATGCATTTTGCTGCTGTAATTGCAGCAAAATAATGTTAAAGCAAATGTCCGGTAGTTGTTCTAAATAGCCAGAATTCTTGAGGACTACTGGTCATTTTGAAAAAAGTCGAGCAGAAACGCTGTTCGATTATGAGTCGACTAAAGGCAAAATCTGACGAATCAGATTCGACTATGAAAATCCTTAGTCGAGAACACCTCTAGATACCATAACAGTGAGGAATGCTGGTTGGGGAGTCTCTGTGAATCTGAGCCTTGGTGTGTATTGGACTTCAGAATTGCCACTCTGTGTGCAACCACCTGCATGAGAGCTAAATTGTCCACATTTTGGTGACATAAAAACATAAATGGAACCTAGAGTACTTTCCAATGGCTCTCAAAGAAATATTCAAGTACAACTACAATGTTATTTCTGTAGTTTTTCAAGCTGTAGTGGCAACAGATCTGGTCGCAGTATAGTGTCCAAAAATGCTTTAAAATTATAATTTTTTTGAAGATGTAGTCTCTTAAAATCAGTTTTTCTGCCTCAGACAAATATTTGAGGAAAAATCTGTCTTAGAATTTGGGAAGTCATGATAGTCATCCTGCAGGATTTCAGCGTTACCCCTCAAAGCTGCCATGTTGAGACAGTAAAAGGCTGGATTTCTGCGTGCTGAAATGAAATGTTCTGCTGTCAAAACTGCAGATATGTTCATAAACTCCCTCCTACTCACCAAACCTGCACGTTGGCTGATGCTGTCTCAGAGCTGTCACTCTTTGTAATCGTCTGCCAATCTTGTGATGTCTAAATTTGGAGAACAGCGCAAGGACGGTGGGTTCATTAGCTCTGACGAATAACCGCTTAAAGGGACTGTTAGACGATACTCACGGTGCGTTCTTCATCACCATTTGATGAGCTGCTGTAAAATATGGACTCTCCTTATTAGAGAAATGTAGGAAAATGTAGACGCTGCAGCATGTCAAGAGTCAAATTAACAGGAAGACACAGAAAATGCTTATCAGTGTGTTTAGCATGCACCAGCTACTTCATAAGTCAGATATTGTCAAATTAGGAAGTGTCAGAGTGAAACAAATTAAAAGTTTAGAGGCTGATCCAGTCGGTGAGGGTAGAAGATGCACAATTAACAGTTATCTCCACCACTTGACTCTTTCTTCTGTTCTTTTCAGATGCTCCAAATGTTTTTTGTTGGTGAAAGGTCTGAACTACAGCCAGGCCAGTTCAGCATCTGGACTCTTTCCTGTGAAGCCATGCTGTTGTGATGGATGTAGTTTAGCATGGTCTTGCAGAAACAGTCAAGGCCTTCCTTGACAGAGACGTTGTCTGGATGTTGCTCTAAAACCTCTCTCTACTTTTCAGCACTGATAGAGTCTTTCCAGATGTGTAAGCTGCCCAGCCATAGGCACTAATGCAACCCCATACCATCAGATTCAGGCTTTAGAACCATGTGCATCAGTGGTGTTTAAAAAGATCAAGTTTTCCTTCATCTGACCACAGAACAGTTTTCCATTTTGCCTACTTTTAAATGGTAGTGGTGTTTCTAGACCACATGCTTTTTCTTTGCATGATCCAGCTTTAACTGTCATTGTCATTTGCCAACTGTCATGACAGTGATTTCTGTAAGTGTTCCTGAGTCCATGCAGTGACTTTCAGTCCAGAATCATGCCTTTTTTTATTGCAGGGGACCCTGAGGGCCCCAAGATCCCCAGCATCCAATGCTAAACTTCAGGATTGTCCTTTGTTCACAAAGATTTCTCCAGATTCTCTGAATCTTTTGATGAAACTGTGGACTGTAGAGGGTAGGAGATTCAAAGTCTTAATAATTTTACATTGAGGAACTCTGCCTCTCTAAACTGCTCCTTTTATACCCAGTCATGTCACTGACCAGTTGGCAATTAACCTGATTAGTTGCAAAATGCAACTAAAATGAGCTTTTCAGGCCCAGTTGATTCTAACAAGTGCGACCCCCCCCCCCCCCGCTTTCACACTAGCAATATAGAACCATGCCCGGGCGCTGAAGAAGATTGTTTTTGTTTTGACCCGGCAAAAAGTCCATCCTGCAGCCATGGATGATTAAAATCACTTTTAAGATGCCAGCAACTTCATTCTTCGTATCTGCACATCTACGTGCAGCTCAGAGGATTAAATGGGCTCGCAGTGCAAAGATACAGCGGTTTTTGAGGTGACAGGAGACTTTTTACTGCCTTTGCATCTCTCTCTGACTCCAACCTGTGTTCATCTGTAAGATGAGTCACAGCAGACCATTTATTGACTGGATTCTGATGATTTCCGCCCTTTATAAAGGAAAAATGTGAACAAACAGCCGTTTAAAGAAGTTAAAGAAGCTGATTCGATGCTCTTTCCCGTATCCGAGCGCGGTTGCATTCACATCTCATCCGAACCGTCCACATGAATTGCACCCAAGACCACCTCCCCAAGTGGGCCCGGGCCCGGTGTGCAGGCGCGGTTCGATTGCATTCACACTACCCAAACGAACCAGACTTTGGCACTCGGATCCAGGACCGGGCCCCTTGTGTGAAAGCCACCTGAAAGTTTCAACATTAGCTCAACCACAAAAAAAGGAGTTTGCTATAGATGGAATATTAAATGAAAATATCTAAAGATTGGCTTTAACTTGCCCACTTAGCTGTCTGTGATTGTTTTAAATGGAAATAAGAACAGGAAGCAGTGGTGGAGTTATTCTCCATAACTGTGGGTGCAGGAAGTACTTTTGGTGAGTAGCATCCAAATGCTGCTATGCTAGAGTTTGAGTAAGGTGCATCCAAAAAGGGAAATTACACACAAATAATGTGATTTGGGAAATTTAATGTTTTTCTTTTTTTATCTTGATTCTATTACAATTCAAATATTTAGACCAACAGCTCTTATATTTGTTTAAAATTTAAGTGTAAAGTGGATGTTAGTCTTATTCAACTTCAAATAAATGACTCTCAATGCTGTAATCCCATCTGATAGGTCTCTAAATTAGACATATATGAAGAGTAAAGAGTCGTGGGCTTGCTTCCCTCCAGCTGCTCTTCCATGCTGAAGCTGCTCGGTCTGGCCTGGTTAGGTTTGGCTCGGTTATGTAAGGGTTAAACAAGACAGTACAAGATGTACTTAATGGACATGCATGCATGTGTGCACACGGAAGTGTGGCTTCACACTGCATGCATCTTTAGCTCTTTGATTATGTGTTTGTGTGCTCAGGAACATATGCCATCCTATGTTCCCCTCTCTCTCTCTCTCTCTCTCTATCTCTCTCTCTCTCTCTCTCTCTCTCTCTCCACATGCTCGTTCTATCAGCTGCTCCCCCACACGGAGGCAGGAGGCGGAGGGAGGTGGGGTGCTCTGCGGTGGCTGCGCTCGTGCCTGTTGCTAGGCGAGAGACAGCACTGTTGCCGCCTCCACGGCCAATCACGATGAAGCAGGAAGCTGCGGGGCCAATGGGGCTGGCGAGCAAGGCGGTGGGCCGACGCTCGGGTTCTTCATGGAGTTTTTTCGACTTATTTCTCAATGGGGTTGTTATGTGTTGGACATCAAAGCAGGTATCTGGAGTTATTTTCAGCCCCCTGCTTTTTTGTTTTAGTGGCAGTGGCATCGGGTTCTTTGTCGTGGGCCGTAAACGGTGACTCCTCTTCACAGGGAAGCTCTCGGGAGTAATTAGAGCGATCATTAATTCCGTTATTTAGACAGAGCTGGAACCAAAGTCCTTTTATCAAGAGCCAGATTTGAGTCCATTAATGTGAACACTTTGATGCAGTTTGTTAAAAATGTCTCAGAAACCCCGACCATAAAAAAGCTTTCCATCCATAAATACTTGTTTGTCACATCAGAGTATTTTTTGTTGGATTTATGTTAGATTTAAGGTTCAGTATAATGGAGTTTTCTCATACTAATAGATACGTTTGTATGAAGAGGCTCTTGGATAAATAACATTTAAAGTCTTACTCACATTATCAGACTTTCTATAGATTATAGAATAGAAAAACTCTTTTCACTTCCTCTCTCAAAGTTGTGCAAACATTTAGAATGAAGATGCTAATCTAAAAGAGGCATGGAAACCTGTCAAATCTTTCAGCAGATCTTAGCAGATGCTTTAAAATGAAAAGACTCATCCTTTCATTTAAGTGAAGGAAACTGATCATAGAATGATTTGGTGCATTGCAAAGACAGACTAAAGCCACAATGATTTCACTGGAATATTGTCCCCAATCATTGAGTTTTGGTGGTTCTTTCACAAGAAAATAGATGGTTTGCAGAAAACAAAGCAGTCAGATTGGCCAGACTCCCTCTGTCATCGGGTAAATCCATCCTGCAAAGCTCCAATTTAAAACGGTTGTACCAGATCTGAGAACAGACCCGACTGATTAGTAGAATTTTAGGAGAATGATGCAGTAGCTACTGGACCGGGTTTATTTGTACTGGACGCTGAGAGCAATGGCTGCAGCTGCTTTAGCTTTCAGCTCGGGTGTAGCTAAAGTACAGCAGCAGTTTCATCAGAACTGAACCACATTTCTTTGTAAATAAAGAGCAAGTGTGAGTGCGGGCCAAATGGGCTTTAGCACAGTTAGAATACGGCACGGTATGGATGGCCTAGTGTGAGTGCGCCCTGAATTGCCCTAAGGTGTGAGTGGATGTTCCTCTCTTTAGCTGCATTCCCATCAGGTGGTCCGATTTGATTGAGTACGGTTTGGTGTGGCAAACAGTGTTGCCAACTCCTCAGTAAGGAAAGTAGCTACTGGCTGCGCTAAAAGTTGCCAGAAGTTGCTAAATGACGTCATCACCGAATTGGCATAATTATCTGTATGGATTTATTTGTAAAGGACGCTGTAGGAGAGAGGAAAAACATCATGAGAGACACAAAAAGTGAGTAAAAAGACCCTCATTATGCGTAAAACAACAACTGAACTTGCTTCTGTCGATTCTTGTTTTAATAATGTCACAATTCCCACCCTCCTTTATCTGGGCAAAATGACTAGAGATACTCTGGCAGAGATACTTTAAATTTTATTTTTGGTTTATCATTTATTTCTTATTCTATTTTTCTTAGAAGTTTAGTTTTCTTACATTTGGTTTAGTTTTAAACCTTATGGTCCACTTAAGAGCCTACAACAATTTTTTTTTTTTTTTTTTGTATACAGTCTTCATTAACAATCTAAATGGACCAAAAAGAGACAGTAGAAAACACTATCAAGGCGCCTTCACAGTGCGGGTAATCTGTCGTCTGGACATGCAGGCATTAGCATGTCCTGCTCTGACCACAGCTGAGAGGGACTTCTGCGTGAGGAGTGGGCTGCCTGACAGTGCTTTGGGATGGGGAGGGGCCCACGGCAGCACCCACTATTCACTGAGAGGCGCTACAACGATACGTGCTTTCATGTCAGAGTCTTCAAAAGTCTCCAGTAACACCAGAGGAAGTGGCTAGATTTGTCGCTAGTCGCTTTTTTGATAAAGAGTCGCTGGAGGGGTCTGAAAACTCGTTAAATTTAGCGACAAAGTCGCTTAGTTGACGACACTGATGACAAACCCCTAACCTTGCAAAGCAGATGGATACGCCTGTTTCTGTGTTTCTCACCAGTGAATCCCATCTGAACCATTTGGGCCCAGTTAGAAAGTGACAGGACCAATCAGCAACGAGGGGCAGTACTTTTGGGCGCGGCGGAGTCGTGACGTAAGCAAGCAGCAACAAGAGGCCAGTGCAATTATGGCAGAAGACATTTGCGTGGATGCTGCTAAAGCGCCAGTTTTATCAGAACTTGATGATATTTCTTTGTTAAAAGAAGAACAAAGAACAGCAGTGAGTTGTTTTCTTTTCAAAAACCACAAAAGTCATATACTGACATGTGTACGGTCACCATGGTGTTTGTTATGCAGTTTTCTATGGAGTTTACGCCACGGTAGTGGTACACCTTGGTAGTGGCTACGTCACGTGTTTTGTTGCTCTGATTGGCCCATTAAGATATGACAGACAGAACATTCTGTGTATGAGAGGTTTACCAGATGATACTGAATGCTACCTATGGAAGTAGCATGGGGCGACACGTACGAACGCAGCGGCCCGGCGCTCCCTCACTAGCAAAACAAAACAAAGCCCTACACTTACACAAGAATTGACAGCATGCACACGGAGTTTACATCTTTACTGACGGAGATTATCCGGAGAACAGGGCGCTTGGAGACTGAAAGGAGGAGGACGGGGAGCAGCACAACACCAACAACCAGTGTGGAGGAGGAAGAGACGAGAGGGCGGAAGCGGACCAAATACGCCAGGCTGCAGGCTAGGCTAAAAGCAGCCCCACACAAACCTGTCATATCAAGCTTCTTTCTCCCGGGTGCCAGCTCCCTCGGCAGCAGGATGGATGACGTGAGGCTGTGGATTTCTAACCACCGGTTGGATGACTATGTTTGCAGCTACAGAGGAGACTGCCAAACGTATTTTTGTTGTGTTTTTACAATGCAATGACAATAAATGATTATCTATCTATCTATCTATCTATCTATCTATCTGTCTGTCTGCCAGGATGTACCACACCTCATACCCAATACCAGCAGGGATCTGGCCCCCATGACCCCAAATAGGATAAGCACGGTAGACAATGGATAGAAGACAGAAATAGGAACTTGGGGTTATGTTTTTATTCACTTCCTTCCATAACTACAAAAGAAGTGACAGACACTGTGGCTGCTTTTATTTGATGGCTGATTAATCAGCGAAACATTTTTATTATGAAACTTTAAATCCTTTCCTTAAATTGTCAGAAAGCATATATTTGGAAAGATTTACGACAGTTTTACAAAACAGACATATTTGACTTATTTGTTTTCTGTATCAGAATCCTTCAGACCTTATAATGAAGTTATTAAAGCTAAAATAATTCACTGCTGTAAACCTGCTGAAGTAAACTTGACCAGTCTTTCTCCTTTAAACCCACATGTTTGAAGCCTCCAGATGGACGTGTGTGCAGGAGTCAATATTTCACTCTTGTTTCATCAGCAGGCAGGTTTGCTGCAGGTTTCGTGTGTATTTAGCGTGCGTGCATCCTCAGAGCCAGGAGTACTCGTCCTTTAATTACTTCTCACAGCCATCTCTCCTTGTGTTTTTCCACCACTGTTTGTTTCCTCTCGAGTGAACCCAACCATCGTCCTCGTTCCTTCAGCGGGCATCGAGCACTTGAGCTAAACCCGCGTTAAATATTCAACACATTATGTAAGATTACGCAAGAACGAGGGAGAGCGGGGAAACATGAGGGAGATCATGGGAAATGCTGAATATTTCAAGAATGCCCGCACGCCTCACTTGCTCCAAGAAGCGGCTAAAAATGATTGCAAAAGCACATTTCCTTAACGCCATTGTCTTCGTCCTTATTTCACATAGAAACTCAGAGGGCCTGCGTGCAGAACTACTGGAGACTGGAATGGACAGTTTTATGTCCATCTTTGTCTGCCGTACTCCTGTGAATTTTTTTCTGGCAGATGGTATAACTGGGTTTATAGGTTAGTGCATGTTTAAATGAGTGTGGATACAAAATACATCATACTAGTCAGTGGGAGACACAAAATCACAATAAAATGTCCATGTCTGGACAGCCAGGAGAGATCCTCACACAAAACACACATTAATTTAAGAGTTTGCAAAGCAAGGCCGTACTTTAACACTTTATAGTCAAACAGTTTTGTATGTTATTCAGTCTACTGTTGGATCAGAGAAGGATCCCTACAGAAAAAGACCTTTTGGTGAGAGTAAAGATCCTTTTATGAACCACAAACAGCCTCCTCACTGCTCTGTTCAAAGCCTCCAGACCCTTTCACCATGAGCTGTTTTTTCACGGTGTTTTGTGTTTTTTATTTATTTACCATTCTTTACCAGGAAGTCATCACTCGACAGCGATGCCATACAACAGAGGTCATCAAGTACATCAAGTACATGTGTACAAAGGCCAGATTTAGTCTTGACAGAGACTCTGAGGGCCGGACTTTCAAATAAAGAAAACTTAAATCAATTTTGGTCTAACGTATTATTGTATTTATGTTTGTGTTTCTTTCAAAATGCAGGAAATTTTAAGGCATTACCAGTGAGATCTATCCCTGTTATCTATAATGAAGCAGGCCACAAGGAGTCAGACCTGCCCACAGACTTGGCTGGACCCCTGAAAATCCTAGAGACTGAGTCCTCCCCAGTAATGATATAGCAGCAATATTAATCCATGTTTGACATTTTTCACTTCTTCGTTATTTTATTTTGCCATATTTACACCATTTTTTGTCCCTCTTTACTCAATTTTGACACTTTCAAACCGATTTCTGCCACTTTTCACCATTTTGTCACTCTTTAACCCCTTTTTTTTCACTTTCCTGTCAGTTATTACCCCTGTGTGCCACTCTTTCATTGCTTTTCACTACTTTGCTAGGTTATGTTTTGCTATATTTTTTCCACTTTTAATCCATTTTTGACCCTTTCACCTAATTCTTGTCATCATTAACCCCCTTTGAACCACTTTTCCTGTCTGTTTTATCCATTTTGTACCATTTTTGATACTTCTTTGCCCTTTTTTCCATCCATTTTCTATACCCAGCTGTCATTGGGTGAGTGGTGGGGTACACCCTGGACTGGTCGCCAGTCAATAACAGGGCTGACGTTTAGAGACAGACATACACGCTTACATTCACACCCATGGCTAATTTAGAACCACCCATGAACTTAATGAGCATGTTTTTGGTGGTGGGGGGAAGCCGGAGTGACCAGAGAGAACCCACACATGCACAGGGAGAACATGCAAACTCTGCACAGAAAGGCCCTGACCAGGAAGTGAACCAGGGACTTTCTATCTGTGAGGCAACAGGGCTAACCCCTGCGCTGCCGTGCAGCCCCCTTTTTTCCTTTTCTTCCAATTATTTACCACATTTTTACCTCTTTTCACCTCTTTCCCTGCAAATTTCTGTGCCACTCCACAACTCGTTGCCACTCTTTGCCACTCTCTAACCAATTTTCACCATTTTATCTGGACATGTTTGCAACATTTCTGCCAGTCTAAACTAATTTTTGCCACTTTTCACAATTTTGTCACTCTTTAACCTCTTTTTGCAACTTTCCTGCCAATTATTTCCCCTGTGTGCCACTTAACCCCCTTTTTCACTACTTTGCCAGGCTATTTTTGCTACATTTTTGCCACTTTAACCCATTTGTGATACTTTTTGCCTCATTTTGCCTCTTTAACCCAATCTTGGCCGTTCTTTAAACCCTTTTAAACCACTGTTTCTGCCTGTTTTATCGATTTTTGCCACTTCTCATTATTTTAGCCCATGCTAATTACTTTGTTGGCACCATTTTGCCATGTTTAATCCATTATTTTTCCCTTTTTACCAAGTTTTGCCATTTTACCTCTTTTCACCACTTTTACTGCAAATTTTTGTCCCCTTGTGCCACTCCACAACCCGTTTTGACACTTATAACCCTTTTTGCTATTCTCTAACCCTTTTCACCACTTTATCTGGCTATTTTTGCTACATTTCTGCCATTCTTAACACTTTTTTTTTTTTTTTTAAATACCTTACCAATAATGGCGGATGTGTGGATTTCTTTTAAACAGATCAAATATTAATTCTTTCTCAAACAATTTCAATTTTAATCATTCTTGGGTTGTATTTAACAGCTGCAGACATTTAAAGCCAATAAACTCTCTTAAAACCACAACATCTTATTTTCCTTCTTCTCTGAATGGAATGATCTTCTGGGGACCGGACAGGAAGCTTTGGGGGCCCTGAAATGGCCCCCAGGCCGCCAGTTGATGATCAGTGCCATGCGACCCTTAGGTTGTATGGCATCAGTCTCCATGGTCTCAGTCTCTTTTTAGTTCTTTATCGCTCTAACATTAATGAACATTCTTTCATCACAGCTAAAAGCCACTTCAGGAAATTAAGGAGTTTATCTCCATAAAGTTGTGAGATCATTTCAGTGCGTCCCTTGAGGCAAAACGCACCTTTAACTATAGACAGTGAAATATTTGCCATTTTGTCTTAAAACAGACACCCCCTGATGGCTGCAGGTAACCCACCACATCTTTATAAATGATATGAAGGACACATTTGCACTAACCTTTTTATAATGAGTACTGATTAGTGCAGGTCATACCTTACAACCAACCGAAGCTTTTAAAACCTCAACGTTACTATGAGGTAACTAAGCTGTACTTTTGTGACCACCTTTAAAAAAGGCAAACTCCAGAAACAACCAACTTAATAAAACAGATATGTTCTATTACACCAGTGCAGTTGTTGTTTTCAGTGGTCACCATGTTATATATGGAGAATTTTGAAATAAAAGTTTTGGGCGATCCCTGGAGATGTTTTTTCCTTCAATCTACCAAGGCACTTTCTGTGGCAGGGGTTTTAAAGTTGTTTTGGGCCGGGCCAGATCTGTTCCAGTGACACTGTATAAGGTGATGAAGCAGCCACATCACAGGAAGTACAGTGTGTGCTCTGCAGAGCTTCGTTTTTATGATGTCACAATGTGCAGCATCATTGCATCATTCTAAGCTCTTCCTTTGCTATAATCTTGCATAGTTTATAATAGATAGGTGAAATTTAATGTTAGAAGTTTTTACCTAGTAAATATCATAGATTAATATTTTCCTAAATGTTCCCTTTCCTCCTAAAAAGTCTCACAGGCCTGATAAGACCTGCTGGAGGGCTGGATGTGGCCTGCGGGCCTTAAGTTTGACACCTGTGTTCAAAGGTGCACTGATGCCAAAATCCAGTTTGTCATGGTGTAACCAGGACAACCAGCCCCAAGTGGTTGTGGGTGGTCGTGGGCATTGATCACCTACCTTGGCATGATATGCAACAAAAGAAAACACAACCATGCCCAAGTACAGGGATCTCGTCTGGGAATACAACTTTTAAAGCAATTCTGGATATCTCCTGTCTCTTTAGAAAGCACCATATCTGCACATCACAGACAAAATCTCATCATCAGAGTTACAAGATAGATGTGGAAGTAAGAAGAGGGTTGTTGTTGGCCTCTTAAAGATCATATGAACATCTGCAGTGTTGACCAAAGTGTTTTCCATGGCTGTTTCTTTTTCTTTCCTCTTTTTGGCAGGTTTGAAAACCAACTATATGCATACCGCCACCTGCTGTATCAGACTGACCACGTACGCAGGTGTGCTTGGGCACAGACTGAGGTTACTCATGTTAAAGCTGTCTTGTGGGGGAGAAGAGCGAAAGATTGTGCTTATGGGCAGTGGTTCCAAGCATTACTGCCATGGTGTTGGTGGATCCTCAGGCTAGACCAGCAGAAAATATACCATCTAACAGGTGTGAAATGAAGTTTTATAACATGACATGGACAAACCCACATGGAGCCCATGGGTCCCATGTGGGTTTGTCCATGCTGGCCCCACCTGTTACTGCCCATGTGAACTGCAAGTGTGGACCAGCCCGTAGAGGGAGACCCATATAGGCCCCATCTGGAGCTCCTTGCCCATTTTTACTACCAGTAGGATCCATCTTGGAAGTCCAGGGATGGGGCCTATATGGGACATACTATATGGGCTGATCCACACTTGCAGTTCACCATAGAACCCACAGACAGACCCACATGGGACCCATACTGGAGCCCACATATAACCCATGTGGGGCCCACAAGGATATGCTGGCTTGGAAGAGGTTCCTGGATCCCCAATTTTCAAGAGCACTGTACAAAATACCTTACTATTGGAGTCTTGTCCTGTTAATATGCAATCCCAAAATATTGTTGAGGTGCCTTTTGGGCTCACGAATATTTTTCATATGGACCGTTTAACTTTGATGATATGAAGTGAGGAAGTAGATGTGGGAAGAGTTGAGAACCTGCAACCAATCCACCAAAGGTCTGGCAGAAATATATGAAACTCTATGACCAGCAACTGTTCAATCACAACTTTTAACCAGTTAGGTGGGGTTATTCTCTGGGTTAGCTGACTCTGAGTGAAGAAGTAAGACTGTAGAAGGTATTTTTTTCAGTTTTAAAGTGAACTTCTGATTCTACAGGATCATTAGCTGCCTGTTTCTATGATTCTCTCTACACCAGGTTAGATTTTGTCTCATTCCTCTCTGTTCTGCAGCACCTGTAATCCACTAAATCCTTCTCTGTTGATCCTCAAAGCAACACCAATGAAATCTATCAAATCCTCATTCCTGGAGTGTTACATTAGATCGTTCTCTGCGTCCCCTGAGCCTGAACATGTCTGATTACCATCACACCACGGTCTGGTGACAAACATGTTAACAGATCCTCTCTGACAGCAGCCTAGCAGAGAGGCTGGCTGATGGTGCACATTTGGCCCGAAGGCCCCCGATGGAGAGTATCCACGCGTCAGAAGGATCTGACTGATCTTCCACAAAGCCTCGCTTCCATCCAGCTCCCTCCCTCTCTCTCTCTCTGATCCTCCCCCACAACGCCTGGCTTTGAAAATGGAGAGAGATGGATGCTGGGTAAGGATCTGCTGGCAGTCAGAAAGCTAAATGACACGGATGCTTTGAAACCGGCTCTCGCACTGTTCCTCACTTGGGCTTCAAAAGACGGTCGCATCGGAGAGACAGAAACAGGAGCGGAGTAAGAGACAGAGAGGGACAAATGAAGAGACAAAATGAGACCATATTCTCACATACTCTGACCTCTTCATCATGTCCACTCTAATATTAAAACTGATCTCAGTCCTGAAGGTCCACCTTTAAAAACTGGAGCTGTATGGTCTGCAGGACGGTAGCTGATTGATGCCAAACGCCCAGTTTGACAGCACATTCAGGGTTAGGACTGTATGTACGCTTGAGGAAATGGCTGATGCATTAATGTTCGTAACACACAGGTGGATAAACGTGCCTCTCCATCTCTCATGTCTCTGGCTTTAGAAGAAGCACTGATTTATTTTTAGTGCTGTTTTTGTGTCCAGTAGATTTTATTTCAACTGATAAATCTGAGGAAAATGGAGCCAAGCATTTGGCAAGGCTATTTCAAATGGGCGTTGAAGTCATGCCAAGGTAACCATATTCATATTATAGCATCTTCGTCAATAAAGGCAGTTTAACGTGTTTGCATCAATAACACCCAGCTCAGACCCAAGATTTGCCACCCAATGAGACGATTACAGAGCTTTGCAGGCGACTGAGCTGCAGGCCTTTGATGTTGGTTGGCTGGTATTGGGTTTTCACCAGTAAAATGGTCTGCTGTTTATTTCAGTGGTTGAAGGAGAAGTAAAGTTGATGGTCTGTTGTTTAAATGGTGTCCCTCAAGGGTCCACATTGGGCCTGATTTTATTTATCTAATTGATATAAATAATTTATGTATGAACGTTGCTGGACATGGACAAAGTGTTGTTTCCAGATAAAATAAAGTTAGGAGATGTGTTTTCTTGATAAAAGTGGGACAGTGCCTGGTTTTGAATTAGAGGTTTGGCAGCAGCACTCCTCCCTCTGTGCCGTACCGGCTTACTTTGACCTAGGTTGTAATGTATGAAGCATGGAGGGAACCACGGCAGGGATGGGTGTGTTTACTTAAAATGCTCTCCCCAGCGGTAAAGCAATAGTTCCACCACCAACAAAACAACTCTGTCCAAACAAAAAAAAAACATCCCCTAAAAACATTTGGGACTGAGGTGGCCAGGCTTAGGTCTAAGGCAGGGGTGTCCAAACTACGGCCAAATGCGGCCCCATTTTTGATTGGCCCGCAGCACATTCTCTAGATAAAATGAAATATGGCGCACATTGAAACATTCAGCTTATGCTAAACTGTACTGTACTTCTTGTTTTAAGCACAAGGCAGTGCCATGTTAAATCTGTAAACAAACATTTTGACAGGAAGATATCTTGGTTAATAACGTTCTGATGGATTATCACAGCAAATAGCAGCACCAATAACTTGTCAGGGGCAGAACCAGTGGTAGCCAGAGCTAAACGGGGCCCCTTAAAATCTGACTGGCTCCCCAAAATCCTGAAAGTGACTCTATTTGCCCTGCAAATAGATCGATACTCGAGGCTTTCTCCTCCTTGAGTTTGAGCGACACGTCTTGTAGTTGCAGGAGCACGTCTCTTAGGTGACCTTCGAGATATGCTTGTTCCTGAGGATGAATGCAGTTCTGCAGTAGCTTGTGGATTATCTGCTCATAAACGTTATTATTTCTCTCAGCCTTTACTTTCAGAGCTTTTTCCTCTTCCACCTGAGACGATATGTCTAGGCTAAGCTAGGCTAAGTCAGGGAGGCTAAGAGAAAAACAGGTAAACCGCGAGGGTGCTTGTTGTTAATTACATATCCACATAAACGTACAACATGTGGTGATTGTGGCACATTTCAGTTTTATTTTGAAATTTTCCTGGATGTCTGTTTCCTGCCTGGGGGTTTTTGCTTCTGTCTTCACAGAGATTGGGCATCTCCCCTGCACTGGTTCTCACGGCACTCTTGCACCTGCACGCAATCACCGCAATCACCACCTCCTCTTAAGCTCTGCAGCGAGGATTCTCAGGCGCCAGATTATTCCTGCATCTCATGTGGTATCGGCCTCTCGCTTGTGCATTTTTGAGATTACTCATTAAAGACTGCAAGCTTACCAGTGCTTACCTGTTCCTTTGTGTAATCCTGTTCTCCTCAGCCTCTTCCAGTGCCTTCCTGTGCCCCCAGTGCCTCAGCCCAATCTCTGCAACACTGCCACACTCTCACTACGGACTCTATCACTCACCTCACAATCTCCTGGATTCCCCTCTCACTCCTAAGTCACAAGTTTGAAGATAGTACTCGGATTTTTACTTTGAACATTTAGGGAACTGAATGTATTCAAACCTAACTTTGACAGCCTCACAGCAGACCAAGCCTGAAATCTTTTGTGATCTTTAATGTACTCTTTCTTCCATTCCCACCCATACAGTCATGGATGAAAGTATTGGCATCCCTGGAATTTTACCAGAAAATACACCATTTCTCCCAGAAATTGTTGCAATTGCAAATGATTTTGGTATCCACATGTTTATTTCCTTTATGTGCATTGAAACAACACAAAAAAATCAGAAGAAAAAAGACAAAATTGACACAATTTTACACAAAACTCAAAAAATGGGCCTGACAGAAGTATTGGCCCCCTTTTAAAACTGTGGGTAAATCATTTTATTTCAAGCATGTGATGCTCATTTAAACTCACCTGTGGCAGTAACAGGTGCTGGCAACAGAAATCAAACCTGAAGCCAGTTAGAATGTATAAAAGTTGACTCAGCCTTTGTGTTGTGTGCCTGTGTGTGTCACACCAAGCATGGAGAAGAGAAAGAAGAGCCCAGAACTGTCTGAGGACTTAAGAAGCAAAATTGTGGACAAATATGAACAATCTCAAGGTTACAAGACCATCTCCAGAGATCTTGAAATTCCTTTGTCCACTGTGCGTAATATAATCAAGAAGTTTATAACCCATGGAGCTGTGGCTAATCTCCCTGGACGTGGACAGAAGAGAAAAACTGACAAAAGAATGCAACGCAGGATAGTTGGAATGATGGATAAACATCCTCAGTCGACTTCCACACAAATTCAGGCTGTCCTGCAGACTCAGGGTGCAAAAGTGTCAGCTCGGACCATACGTGGTCATCTGAATGAGATGAAGCGCTATGGCAGGAGACCCAGGAGAACCCCACTGCTGACAAACAGACATGAAAAAGCCAGACTGGAGATTGCAAAAATGTTCCTGAGTAAGCCTCAGTCCTTCTGGGAGAACATTTTGTGGACAGATGAGACTAAGTTAGAGCTTTTTGGAAAAGGAAGTGATTCTACTTTTGACAGAGAATGGAATGAGACCTACAAAGAAAAGAACACAGCACCTACAGTCAAAGATGTTTTAGGGTTATTTTGTTGCCTCTGGCACTGGGTGCCTTGACTGAACTCTGGAGCCTATCAAAAGATTTTTGGGCCGCAATGTAGGGCCTAGTGTCAGAAAGCTGGGTCTGTGTCAGAGGTCATGGGTGTTCCAGCAGGACAATGACCTAAAACATACCTCAAAAAGCACCAAGAAATGGTGGGAGACAAAGCTGGAGAGTTCTGAAGTGGCCAGCAATGAGTCTGGATCTAAATCCTATTGAACACCTATGGAGAGATCTCAAAACTGCTGTTGTAAGAAGCACCCTTCAAATCTGAGAGACCTGGAGCAGTTTGCAAAAGAAGAGTGGTCCAAAATTCCAGTTGAGAGGTGTAAGAAGCTTGTTGATGGTTATAGGAAGAGATTGGTTTCAGTTATTTTTTCCAAGGGTGTGCAACCAAATATTAAGTTGAGGGTGCCAATATTTTTGTCGGGCCCATTTTTTGAGTTTTGTGTGAAATTATGTCAATTTTGACTTTTTTCTTTGGATTTTTTGTGTTGCTCCAATGCACATAAATGAAATAAACACATGTATATCACAAACATTTGTAATTGCAACAATTTCTGGGAGAAATGGTGTATTTTCTGGATAAAAATTCCAGGGGTGCCAATAGTTTCGTCCATGACTGTACCTAACGGCTGTTCTTCACTTCCTCTCTTCTATCTGGGATCCACAGGTCATCAGGATCACATGACTGCAGATAACCTTTTCACCTCTTCTCTGAGGCTTCAGCCAACTCCTTCAGTCATTGTGACAGAAATACAGCCTCAGTCTGGCAGTGGTTCATCTCTAATTACTGCATGTCTGATTCTTTTATTCTATTTTTATTTTTGATGGATAGTGATGGCTGTATACAGAGAGAAACCAGTGGCTCTAACAAAAGTGTATTTTTCCTCATTGTTCAACATCTGTGTGCTGCCACTCTCTGCGTGGATCCTGACAGCCTGTAGTTACCATCACCGAGAGAGCGTTTGTGATTCTCTCCACGTACTAAAGGTCAGAGCCTCTGCTTCCACGCATTTTAATATTTCTGACAGACAGAAAGTCACACCAAGCCAGGCTGCTGTTTTCAAATACACACAAAAATAGAAATGTCAGAATGCATCATTTGTGCCACAAAACTGCAGACAAAAACACAAAAAATGTGACAAGAGAGGAAGTCTGTGTATGTGCATGTGTAAATAATGTTTTCTAGGTTTTACATGGAGCACTGTCGCTGTATTTTTACCTTCTGTTTTTTTTTGTTTTTTTTTTTACATGTTGCTCTAGTGTTGTATGGGGTATTTATCAACAGTCATGGCCTGGTTAACTGAAGAATCATGCTGTTTTTGTACCCTATAAACCTGCTCAAATGAGTCAGAAAGACTAGACACACACATGTTAAGGCAACAATAAGGAGGAATCTGATGGTGCCCATCAAACAAGAAAATAAGAAAAAGTTTCCTTCCCTAAAAGCTTCTCATCTATTGTTGAAATCAGCAGATTTTCTCTTGGCATGCAGACCTTCAAAAGCAGAGTAGAAGGCATGGACTTTTAGGGCACTGCAAGAGCACCATCTCACTTCGCCATGGCGTGTTCACGATCAAGGCATCCCAGCTAAACAGCAGCAGCAGTGTGGGAAGAGCCAGCGATGAGAGGAGGACTAGTCTGAACTATCCACAGTCTTAGTCTTTTTTCAAGACTACTACAAATAAACCACAATGGTTGGATTTACTGTTTTAGTGGTGGTTACAGTTGAGATCATCAGTATATGAGGACTAATATGGGACAACTGATGGTAAAAAAAAATCAATTTACAGTTATAATACAGAGTTCTAAGGTGTTGGAGGATGTTATTGGCTGTTGTAAGCTTGTAGCAGATAATGTGCTAATGGGCTAACTTAGAGCTAACAGAGCTAACGTGAAGTGATGTGCTGCTTTTGTTTATGTGTTAATGTATGACCTGGAACTCAGGCCAACTTTCAGTTGGATCGGGTGTTGTTTGTTGTGCTGTGTACAGGGGGATACAACGGATGACAACGACCCGATCACAGCCCGACCAGCTGCTTCTGACTGTTTGATGCTGTATCAGTGTTTCAGTAGGTTTTAGTGCTTGTCACATGACCATCCAAAAAATATGTCTGATAGTTGTTTTTAATGGCCAAAATTCATTGTGTTTAATTCATGGTGTCATAAAATAAATGTCACAGACTCTTGTGCAAATAAGCTGCAGTTAACAGAACCAGGATATCAGTATTTAGAATGCACACAGGGACACAAACAACCAGGTTTCTCTACCAGATCCTGAGTATGATCTAGACTGGGATAAGGCTTATAACCAGCGTACTAAAGTCCATGTAAGCCCACTCAGTGTGAATAATGTGAATATTATGATCAGCACTGTAAATAAACATGCAGTCTACTGGCCTATTACATGCTTTATCTTGTGTTTTACATTTCCAGCTCCATGCTGTATCCCATCACAGTCCTGCCTCTCCACAGCATCCCATCTTATCTCTCCCGGCCGTGGCTTGTATAAAAGAACGGCGGTGGTATTATAGGTTGAGAAACGGCGTTGGAACAGGTGTAAATCACAGCAGTAAGATTAAGTCCCTGATTTACAGCATGCTCCCAGAGAGAGGGAGAGGGGAGGGCTGTGAAAGAGGAACAGATAAAGACATCAATCATCACCTCCTGGCGAGGTTTCGGTCTTTAATATTTGTCGTGTTTCTGGCGTCCCCGTCAATATTTTTCTCCTTTATGAGATAAGCAGTGGTGAAATAATTGCTCAGCTGCAGCGGCATGGCCTCAAAAATTGCTTGTAGAGGGCCTCTGGGTGCCATGAGCATTATCTGTATGAACCTGGTGAACTCAAACAACCCAGTGACTATTAGAGGTACAGTTAGAAAGAGGAAGCTGGAGCTGGATGTAGACTACAAGACAACTAGGACGACTCTGGGCTTATTTCCCCCCTTTATACTCCCAGCAAATCCTGACTTATATCTATTATTTTGTCAGACTTTCCTGTGGTGTGAGTCAGGTTCAAAGTGATCTGATCTGCTAAAATGTTCAGGGCTGCACTGATTTCAAAATGTAGATTATTGATATTCAGTATTTATGGTCTGATATCCAGTTAAGTGGAGGAATAAAAAGCTGGATATGATATGTGCTCCCTCTTCTCTTTAGTCCACAGGACATGGCATCCAGGGTTTCCAAAAACAGAAGTTCTAATTTTAATTCAAGTGACCACAGAACAGTTTTCCATTACAAATTTCGGCTAATTTTTATGAAAAATAAAAGGTTAGCTTTATCCTGGGCGTATACTGTAGCTAAGAATATGGGTGGAACTTCCAGTGCAGTAACATTAAAAGTAAAAACGTGATTCCTCCAAGGGCTTACTAAAAGGATTTCGTGTCAGCAGCAGTTGTTCTGAAAGAAATAAATATTGGCTGTAATAACTGCTGCTCCATTTTTGTTAAATCAAACATCTTGCTTGAGTTATTATCAGCTGAAAGTTTTACCCTTTAATGCTCAGTACCGTTCAGTACCGTGCTCCGTTCGAGTCTTTAACAACAGCGTTTTAAATTTTCTGTTCACTGTCTCAATGCATCAGGAATGTAATTCTTTCAATATTCATTTATCATTCATTCTTAACCCACCCTTACGTGAGGCTAAAAAGACCCGGGATGGTCGTTTTCTTGCAATGTCTTTGTAATGAAAGTTGTTATCATTTCATAATCTAGCTAATCCTCAAAAAACATGTTATTGATATCATACCATTTAGATTTTTAATTTATCTTTTAAAGATTTTATGAAATTCAGGTTTTTGTATTACTACCCTAGTCTTCCAGTCAAAAATGACCCCTATTCATTTTCTATGGAATTACATGAAAAGCTTCAATTCTTATCAGCTGTGACTGACCACACAGACTATATCCGAAGTGTCACCCCTTATGAAGATTATTTTACACAGCAAGATCTGATACACGTAAATATCTTCATTTTTTTATCAGAGAAATGTGTGCGTGGCGTGAAATTCATGGCACGTGAGTAAAAGAGTACGTTTTATTATCATCTATCAACGAAAAACACTAGCTAGCTAACATTACTGTATGTACTGTGTGACTGTGTGCATGTGTGTGTTCACAGACACACACACATGCACAATACATACAGTAGAGTATGTCTATCTGGCTAGTGCATTGGTTCCCAACCTGGGGTCTGGGACCCTGCAGGGGGCCCCGAAGATCTAAGGAGGGGGGTGTGAGGCTTTGTCTGCTCTGAGGCTGCCAGATTTAGATTTGCAAATATTGACTAAAATGATAACGCAATTATTAAGTAGTTTATTTATATTTTTGACAAGAAAAGCATGCATAGGCCTTTTTAGGGTTTTATCAGTAAAACAATTAAAATGTGTGTTGGTTTTCATGACAGTGTGTCACTTTCTCTTCTCTCTCAGGTCCTGGAGGGGTCCAAGGACAAATGGTTGGGAAACACTGATCTGATGTTAGCTAGCTAGGTTTGCAAACTATAAAATAGACAAATTTTATAATAGATGATAAGAAACACTCTTTCACACAACAGTCTGTTGCATTTTATTTGTATCCACTGTAAAAATTGGTGAAATGAGGCAAATTGTTTTGTACTGTGATGAAAATTAGCAGTGAGGATGAGCCTGTGGCTCTGACACTCCTTTAAAATTCACACTGGATCCATCCATCCATCCCAACAGAGCTTCTCATGGCACAAGCTCTGATGTCACAGCCGAGCCAAGTTGGAGAGATGGAGGCAATTCTTAATTCAGTGTCTGTCAGGTGGCTGTGAGAACAAACTTATGCCATATTTCTGTGGTTGCTCTCCACATTATACAAAGGCAGAACACGGTGTTTAAAGTGAGGTTTCAGTGTGAGAGAGAGAGAGTGAGAAGGACACAGCAGGAGCTGATCTGAATCATTTGCAAAAATTTGCATAAAATTGAACCTGTTCCAGAAAAAAAATTCAGACAAACTAAATGGGCTCAGTGTGAAAAAGCCTATACTCTCTCAAACACGCCCCACATGCACACACACAAAATGTATGTTGACATTGTTCTGTTGCTGTTGTGTTACTTTATTTTCCAATTTCCAAATTGTTTTCAAAATGTTAAAAAAGTGAACAATAACAAGATTTCACACGTGAAATCATTCTTGTCTGGACCAAAATGAAACATAAAAACATATTACAAATGATAATCCTTACCCAAAAATGAGAAAAGTGGCATAAAAACACATCAGTTCTAATACGGGTCATTTTAGACCCACGCATGGAAGAGTGTAGGGTCCAGTCACTTGTGCATTTAAGGGTTAATTCTAAATTTGAGATTTATCAAACTGAAGAGCTGATAACTTGAGTCATGGATAGTAATATCAGTATAATTCCCACATTTTAAGAGGGATTAGTTGGTGAATAAGAATTTCAGAAACCCCACTAACTAAATAGAGAAATTCTATCTGAAGGTGGTAACCAAAGTCCTTTAACAATCAATGATTGTCCATTACTATACAGATGAAGTTCACATATTCTAATCTCCAAATCACTCTAATAATCACGTTAGCTTCTCTCTTCTATGCAGAATCCTGTTGAGACAGAAAGGGCAGCTCTCTAATCTTGACAATGTTGGCTTTTCTTGTAAATTTATGAACTTTATAAACTTTATTTTATGATCCCTATCTAATATATATTATTTTATAATATTACAGGGGTCATCAAGTACATTTGCACAAGGGCCAGATTTAGACTTAACAGAAACTCTGGGGGCCGGACTTTCAAATACACAAAAATTGAATAAATATTTTGGTCTGACTGAAGTATTATTGTAGTATTTGGTTTTCTTTCAAAACTCATTTTTTAGTCATTACCAGTGAGATCTATCCCTGTTATCTATGATGCAGCAGGCCACAGAGACAGGCCTGACTACAGAACTGGCTGAGCCCCTGAAAATCTCAGAGAATGGGCCCTCCTCAACTGTGATTTAGTACTAGTATTAACTCATTTTTGACACCTTAACCCCTTTTTGCCTCATTAACCAATTGTTGCATGATTTTAACCTGTTTTGAAACACTTTTCCTGCATGTTTTACCTTCTTTGTGCCACTCTTTTAGGCTTTTTTTCATTTTTTCTTCTATATTGCCACTTTTTAAACCCCTTTTCATCACTTTTATTGCACTATTTTTTTAAATTTGTAACCAATTTTTGATACGTTTTGCCCTTTTTTCCTCTTTTACCAATTTTTGCCACACTTTAACCTCTCAACTTTTTCTGCAACTTGTTGTCCCTTTTTGCAGCACTTCTGCCAACCTTAACCCTTTTTTAAATATCCACTAATTATGACAGTAAATTTCTGTCGAAACAGATCAAATGTTTAGTCATTCTAAAACTATGTCAATGTTAAATGTTTGTGGGATGGATTTAACAGCTGCAGACATTTAAAGCCAAAGGATACTCTTAAAACCACAACATCTTCTTTCCCTCCTTTTCTGGATTTAATGAGCTTTCGAGGCCAGGCAGGAAGCTTTTGGGGGGCCTGTTATGGCCCCTGAGCCGCCAGTTGATGATCAGTGATATAATTTAATATTTATTGTATGCATCATTGAGCCCATACACTTCATTAGCACTAGTGTAATCCAAAGTTTATTTCAAAGCATGCACTACATGAGACTGAGAAGCCAGGACAGTCCTTCCTCCTGGCCCACTGTACCTTCTCTGTCCAGGAGCTGCAAACCTGAGAGGGATTTACCTGACAGGTGGTAGTTCTAGTTTCCTGTCTGTACTGTAGACTGAGTTCTGTCTGATTCATATTTGATCCAAGAGCATTTTACATTGAAGTTAAAATAAAGTCTGAGTCTATAAATGCCTGAGTCTGCAGAGACTGAGAGCAGCTGAAACAGTGCCAGATGCTTCAGGTGTTCTGAGAGTGAATCACCTACATGTTGGTTTTGCATGCTGCAGGTGAGGAGAGAAATAAGGCTTGAAAAAGGTGAGCTCATTTTTACTCCTTCTATTTTCACTCCATACTTTGTGATTCATGGTGTTTTGTCTGTTTTGCTTCTGCTTGCACAGCTCTTTGGTCAGCTGCCTCCATCTGTCTGCCTTATAAATATGAAGGTTTAAGCACCAGGTCTCTCTAGTCTGGGGTCAGTAGCTCGGCCCAGAATCACAATCCAGTATGGCATACTGTATCTGAAGTGTGAGTGCATGGAGAAAAAAGGTAAACCTGCACAGAATCTTCAAGTTTCAGTCAATTTCTTACATTTTATTACTGTTGCACCATTTATACAAGTACATATAATTTTGAATGCATCAATTTCCATATCATCTTTTTGTTTTTCAATGAACGTGTGGTGTGGAAGTAGCAGAGGTGAGACATGGAATGAAAATATCAACTGTAGTTGCCATGGATGCAGACTGAGAAATAATAATATTCTTATTTTTTTCACTTGACCAAAAAGACAGGACTACAGGTTCACCCAACCACGGACATGCAATTTACTGAGTCAAGAGAGGAAGAAAAGAAAAAAACGAAACCAAGTGACACACAACAGCCGCCATGTTTGTTTCTGCTACGGTTTGACGAGTGCTGCGGGGACGCGTTGTGTGGCACTTGTATGCAACTAAAAAAGTCGGCAGATGGATGGTTTAGAGGAGGAAATATATGAGTTTATGTCTACATATGTGCAGAAATGGAAGAAAAAACAACACTGTGGTGAAATTTTAGGGTGCTGGCAGCGGTTATTTCACTGTTTCTATCTAATACATGCCAGGAGTGCTTTTCTAGCAGTTTGGTTTGCTAATTTGGTAGCCAGAATTGCCAAACTTCCAGAAAATGTGCAGAAGCAAATGACCACAGAGTATGCACACAAGGCTCAGTCTACATCTTCATCTGTATAGGTATCAGAGGTATCAGGTATCACCATCTGGCACTAGCTTGGATTTTATTTGAAGTTTATTATGCCAATAATTTTCAAAAAATAAAAGGGGAAATTTTTTCTACTTCCTGTTTTTTGTCCCTCATGATGCCTACCTGTCCTGTTTTCTTCCATATCCTTAACTTGTCATCTTGTCTTTAAAACACTGCCTTCCTCCCTTCCTTCTTTTCTTCCTTCCTCTCATCTGAAAGCATAAATATCACCAATACTGGGGATAAAACTTTCACCTTTGCATTAAGTACTTAAATCATGATACTTATTTCTTTCCTTCTTTCTTTCATTGCTATCCAGTGTTTTTCCTCAGTCATATTCTTCCTCTTTTCTGTGCAAAATGCGTCTGCATTTTGTCTTCCATCTCTGCATATATGCAGACATAAATATTTATATATTTCTGAAAGTAAAGGAATGCATGAAGGGTGAAAGTGATCAAATCAGAAGCTCCCTTTTCATGTGCGATGCGTTCCCCGGGATTAAAAAAAAATGCAGGAAAACAGACGAGCAGAGATCTGTCTGTGTTGTTTGAATACCAAACTGCTGAGCTTTGCTCCTCTGGGCTCGTGCTATTATCAAATCTCATATACTTCCTTTTAAAGCCTGGTTCAAATTAAACAACTGGTTAAAGAGCAGATTCCTTTATGCATGTGGTTTGTCTTGGTTTATGCAAGAATGTAGTGCAGGATTGGTTCATGCAAATCACAGAAGACATTTTTGTGCAAATTAGAAATGGACAAGTCCATTTATGTGCTTGAAATCAGAAGTTTGACTGTTTTGACTGCCACAATTTTTAGGGTAAAGGCCTTTGCAAACTGCATCCAAATTTTTGCAGACTGACACCAAAACGTTTGTCACTTATTTTTTACAGAATGGGTTTGTTTTTGTGCAAATTTTTGCATCAGTCCAAGTCATTTGAATGGACTTTTGATGGTTCAGAACAGCAGAGACTGAATTAAAAGTTGCTCTCCATTTTTGCGCAGAGCTATAAAGCATGAGCCAGTACCATATGAAGATCCATGTCAGGATGCATGGATGCAGAGGGATAGAATCATCTTCACGAATTCATGATCTTTACAGGACAAAACAATTTGCCATTTTCTACCAATTTTTGCAGGGAATGCTCAAGTAAATGCCATCAAAATGATTCAGTGTGCAAAGACCTTTAGTCCCTAAATTTATATTTTTATGCCTCTCTTCTGGTGAAAACAGCCACCCCCCAAAAAAAATTTTTTGGGGGTGGCCATAACCCTACTGTGAAAACCATCTAAGTCCTCTTTCTTGACCACCTCTGTACTCCACAGCAGAGGCATGCAAACACAAGGCCTTCATTCTAGTTTTCCTTCTTCAGATACATCAATAGATTAAATCTCTGACTCCAATTTGGCCTTGATGCTCTTTTATGGATTTCATCCAACTTTATAAGAGCTGTTAAACTTTTAGGATAGTTTTAAGATCATCTTTTTGTGTTTTTTCAAAATTTTAGCTCTAACTCCAAGTTAGTCAGCATGTTTACATGCAGCTAAGTAGAGCTACGGTTATACTGTTGCTGGGTTAGCTAACTGAACTATTGTCCTTGCCCTACAGGAATGCCTGACCCTGCTATGCTAGGTGGTGTTATGCTCCTTCTCATTTTGTGACTATTGGACCTTGTGCATAAGTTGGCGAGTGGAGCATGCTCAGAATTTCTCGCCTAGAGGAGCAGCTGATAAGGCCTGCACATGGACGAGTGAATCGATCTTTAATTGCATTTTCTGGTGTCTTAGTGCAACTTCAAGACCTTCAATTTAGTACCATTAAAAACATTAATATGCATTTTAAAAGTCTGGTTTTAGTCAAGCTAACACAATAATTCAACTTTTTCTAACTGAATCTAAACATGCAGACTCACTTCTTGCAGTTTTTTGGTTTAAAATCATTATTTAGGATTTTCTTGAGCATATTTTGCTGCTAGTATTGATATTACTAGCACATTTGTCAACTATTTGGGACTTTTGATGCAACTTTTAGTAGGTTAAATAAAATATTTTCATTCTAATTTCAGCTATAAAACCTAGACTAGATCACAGAAACACTTTAAGAGTTATTTTTGTCTGTCTTCAGAAGAAGCGGTTCACGTCAGCAGTTTGGTATTCTAAGCAAATCTCGATAATTGGTCGTACATTTCACCCCAGTCAGGCGTAGCTGTCCTTAAACAAAAATATTATCGTTTAAAATTTATCATCAGATTTCTGCAGAGGATCAGAGATTTCCATCAGCATTTCTAAGAACAAACTAAGGTTTTATTTCAGCCAGGCTTTGCAGATTTTAAAGGCATATTACAAATGTTAAAAAACCTCTTAGTTCAGTTACAATATACCTAAGGGTTCCAGTAAAAAATCTATATCTGAAAAATTTCTACGACTTTTATATGTCTAAGAATAGTTTTCCACTGCCAAAGCCCGCTTCTTTAAACCTCCCGGATGTCCCAGAGGGCCTGGACCTTCTCCGTCCTCACGGTAATTTTAGTTTTGTTTAAAGAAAGTGGCGTCTAACCCAGAGAGGAAACAAACAACACGATCCAACTATACCGAAACCAGGCTGAAGCAGAGGAGGGCGAGAGGAAGAGGAGAGCTGAAGAGTGGATGGACTCAAGCGAGGTCCAGCTGGTGAAGTGATTTCCTAAACCCCCCTCCTCCGCTCGGACACCCCTCCCAAGGTTTAGATATCGATGACATCACAGAGCAGAGGGTGCTGCAGCGTGACAGCAGCAGGTCAAACTGTATGAGAAAGAGAGAGATGATGGGATGTGTGATGGCGAGGGGGATGGCCGACACAGACTGGTATCAAAGTTCAAATACTACAGCAGAAAAAATAAAATCAAACATAACAATAATAATAGCAATAATCATCTGCAGCAGTGGGAACTTCTCCAGGTGTTTGCTCCAGTCCTCATTCAACAAATCGTCATAATTATTATTATTATTGTTATTATCATAATATGGGTGGGCTAGTTAATTTATTTTATCTTCATCGTCGTTGAGTTAGGTACTTTTATGTTTTCATTTCCGAAAAGAAGCTGTCCATTAATCTTGAACTGCTACGGTTTGATCCTTGCTTGGTGCCTCTGTGGCGTTCGCCTCCTTGGCCGGAGGCTCGGCGGCTGGTGTTGAACTAGCGGCTGCGGCGGCCTCCTTTGCCGCTGCCGGAGCCACCTCTGTGGGCTTGGGGTCAGGGGAGGCGGCAGGGGCCGCCTCGGCTTTGGCTGCTGGTGCCGCGGGGGCCTCAGTCTTTTTGGCGTCGGCCTCACCTTTACTCTCAGCCTTGGCCTCGGGCTCCTTGGCCGCTGGGGCTGATTCCTTCGCCGGGGCAGGGGCAGCTGGTTTCTCCTCAGCTTTAGCCGGCTCTGCGGCGTTGGCGGCAGGTTTCTCAGGCTCCTTTGCGGCAGGAGCCGCGTTCTTTTCCTCCTCTTTGGGCGCCGCAGCATCGGCCGCAGGCGCCTCCTTGGCCGCCGTGTCATTCGCTACCTCCTTTCCGTCGGCAGCCGGGGCCTCGTCCTTGTTTTCTTTCGGAGCTTCGCTCTCCTCAGCAGAGGCCCCCTCTGCTTTGGCATCCTTGTCTTTGGCCTTTTCATCATTTACATTGTATCCCTTCTTCTTTTTGCTGAGCTTGCCTCCCATTTTAGATGTCTGGCCTCTGAAAACAAGGAGAAATAAAACACTTTTACTAATACTGGAAACAGCCAGTGAATCAAACTTTAGACTCAGCTGTAACATGTGCTTCTGCAGTTTTCAAATCATAGAAGGTGCAATATTTATCTGATCTGAAATCGGTCAAATACCAGCTTAAAACAACTGTTTTACACTCTATTCAACATGCAAACATTCAAGTTATCATCCTATTAAGACGTAACCTGGCACGCCAGATGGATTTGTTTCCATCCATCTGGTAAACCTCCCATAGACAGTGTTTGGGAAAGGGCAGAGAGTTTGAAAAAAAAAAAACTCAGAGGGTGATTGGATGAACGTTCTGTCTGTCACATCTTTATGGACCAAACAGAACAACAAAACCCATGAGGTCATAGCCGCTACCGAGGTTCGCCCCTATGGAGGAGTAAACTCCATAAAGAGCTGCAGAACGCGAACGATGGCGACTGTAGACATGTCAGTACACATCTTTTGTTGTTTTTGAAAAGAAAACCCACTGCTGTTATTTGTTCTTCTTTTAACGAAGAAATGTTGTCAATTTCTGATAAATCTGACGCTTTAGCAGCATCCACCCAAATGTCTTCTGCCATAATTGCACTGGCCTCTAGTTGCTGCTTGCTACCGTAACAACTCTGCCACGCTGATGGGATGGGAGCTTTGTAAGATGGATTCGCCAGTGAGAAACATGGAAGCAGGTTTATTGAGACGCTGATTGTGCAGGAAACCAACACTAAATAAAAGAGCTGCATGAAGCCTAGCCCATACATTTTGTTTAAGTTGAGACAGAGGTCCAGGTGGAAGGTTTGTTTTCTCAAAAGCAGATCAGGGTGTCCGTTACAAGCATGTTCATGACAAAATGAGGGAGAAAAGCTGTTAAAGAGGTGCAGCTAGACGCTTAACTCGGCACAAGACCCCTCAAGACTTTTCTCTCTTCATCTGGCAAGACATTTTGCAGGGCGTCTGCAGAGCTGAGTGTTATTGTTTGTGTCCATGCCGGGTATCTTGATCAATCTGAGTGAAAAAAATCACCAAATTACCTGCAGCAGGAAGGTCCATTTAGAGCTTTAATGTGCTAGCTTTTCTCCATTCCCAGTGATTTTTACCTGCTGTTCCTCACTTCCTGCCCCCATCTGACTTTTGCATGACAAAGGTCATGTGACTGCAAGCAACCTATAGACTGCAGACTGACATGGCTGTTTGGCTTTCATAAGAAGAAGAATACCCTGCATATCCATACAGCAGCACATTTTAGAAAAAAAACTTTTCTTTTGGTTGACGTCTTTCTTCTGACGGATCATGATTTATCGCCCTGTCCTAGCAGATTTAAAAACAAAGAGAGGAAACAGTGATGTTGAAATCACTCAGCTGAACAGCCTTCAACAAAGCTTCAGTTTTCTTTTAGAGACAGATACCAATAGAAAAAGTCATGTATATTCCATCACAGAGGAGCAGAGAGACTGTGAGCAGATCCCGTCTCTCACCTCAGTTCAACAACTTCTGATTAAGAATGCGAGAAAAGTTCCTCACAGCTGCAGCGCCGACAGCGAGAGGAAATTAAAATAACAGTTTCTGAGAAAACTCTTATCAAAGAGCGTTTTCCCTTCTCTCAGAGGGCTGCTGGAGCTAATTAAATCCACACCTTACAGACACGGTAGTAACACATTTGAATACTATTAACATGCCGCTCATTAGAACAGAACTGACAGAGGAATACCTCAATGAAAAACCATGAAAGAAATTTCACCAAATGTGCCATTCATGTACACATCAGCAAATAATAATACATTTCAAGACTTGATCAGACTATGAAGGAGGCTGCTCACTACTACTCTTGGTTCAGCCCCTCCACCCGTCCAAAATAAAACTCATCATAGAGCATAGAGAACTGCTGTCTCATTCACCTGAACTGATGCTGATTGGTGTGGCCATTTTTAACAGGAAAAAGCCATTCAGCTTAAAACTATACAAGATATTTACTGGTGAAAGGCATGGAATCTGACCAATCCATCAGCCCTGAACCTCAAAGTCCAGTTTTTAGACAAGTGCGGTGGCTTTGTACCCCGCTCAAGCATGGTGCACCTCCTTGGCCCTGACACTGATGGAAGAGGTGGGCTTTTGCAAAGTTTGATTGCTCATGCACTCATACAAGCTTACAGAGAGCTCTGGGGTCAGAGTTAAACATGAGACCGGCAACCTCTGTGCTCCTTCCAGGCCAATCACCTGGTGGACCTGATACCAGGTCCATATACACTGTGTGCCAACCTGTTACACAAATACAGACAGGTGTGTTCAGACAGGTGTGTTCAGAAGAATAATTGTGCATAATTAAAGGGAAACTACTTAAGGTTGTTCCACATTGTTAGGCAACTCACAGGATTCATGCAATATGGGGAAAAAGAAAGATCTTTCTGCAGAAATAGTGTTGCTAAAAGTATAAAAACACTGGATATTTCAGGGAAACTGAAGAGGATCCATCATACTGTGAAAAGATTTGTGGGTGATTCAGAGTGCCGACGTGTTCGTTTGGATAAAGGAGTGTTAAGGAAAGTTTCTGTGTGGCAAATTCATAGTATTCAGAGAGCAGCTGTGAAAAATCCACTGATGAGTATCAAACAGGTACTTGAAGCTACTGGTGCCTCTGGAGTCCCAACAACCTCTGGATGTAGGATCCTCCAGAGGCCTGCTGCTGTGCCTGAAGCTGTATTGATTGCAGTTGACTCAGAAATACATGAAGACTTATTTTCAAACAGTTTTATTCACTGGTGAATGCCGTGCTACACTGGATGGCCCAGATGGATGGAGTTCTAGATGGTTGATGGATGTCCCAACAAGGCTGCACCGTCAGATAGGAGGGGGAGTGATGTTTAGTGCTGGGATGATAGGAAGTGAGTTAGTAGGCCCCTTTAAGGTGTCAAAATGTATTACCTGTCCATTACCTGTCATGGTACAAAAAGAAGAAGCATGCCTTCTGGAATAAACTCCTTTTAGGAGCATCCTTTAAAGGAAGCTCTATGAGGGTGGACGGAGGGCAGTTTACCTCAAAACAGCAGCTCTGGGAGGCAATTCTGTTGAGTGTTTTAAAACCCTGTTTTGCATAATAATTTGGATGACAGTTTGCATGTCAGGAAACTCAATTTATGGCCAACTATCATCATTCATAGTCTACTGCTTATTTATTTAACAGTTTGGATCTCTGAGGAGTCCAAATGTCCCTGATGTAAGCAGATATTAGCATCTTTACCCCACGTTTTCATCCATTCCCCATTGAGCAGCAGCTGTGTTACTGAATGTTTTGCCTCTTGTTCTGGCTGAGTTGTTTTGCATGCTGGAAGTACATACAGTATCCTCTATTATAGAGTGAATACCAGTGGGCACTCACCTCCAGGGATGCATGCATTCATGAGACCCAAAACCCCTGGGGAGTCACCTCTTGGAGAGACCCAGCTGCTTTGGTGACTCTAGATAACCACGATCCAATCACTGGAGCAACTCCTAACTTTTAGTAGTTGTGTTGTCAGGTGTAGATTCATGTTTACCTGAAGAGACCTCTAAACCTGCCATGCTTTGGAAGCAGTGCTAAACACTGAGCATGGACTTTATTTAGCCTTGCAATGCCTCCTCTCCCCATCCTAACTTTGGGCCCTCAAAGCTGTGGGCCCTTCTTGAGAAAGCACTACCATGCATACACATTCACATGTCCCTGATGCAGCACTGGGAACAGTTTAGGGTTCAGTGAGTTGGCCAAGGACATTGTGACATGTGACTGCAAGAGCCAAGACCTTTCAGGTGAGAGACGACCGCTCCTACATACTAAACCACTCCTGCCCCGGGTTCATATTTCTTAAAAGTTGAAGGTAAAAGTCACTGAGCAGGTAGATGTTACTTTATGTAGGCAGACTGTACACCCACACACCTGCAGATTCCTGGCTCACTCCCTCGGCTGAAGCTCTTTTTCTTTTTTTTTTTTTTTCCTGGACCTCACCATCTGTCTGCTCGATGGGGGAGAGGACTCGAATCCCACAACAAATCCGCGTTATTAGGAGCAAAGACTCAGGAATGGAACAATTTGTTGTTTGAAATGTGAAGTCTCTGTGTTGATGCTCAAAAGCGCCAAAAACAACTTGGCAGAGTACGGTGCTCATTAGGGAAGTCCGGAGAGAAATGTGCTGTGTGTGTTTTAATTCTGCCTCTGAATGTTCAAACTGCTGCTTTCACTGGAGAAAAAATAACACCTGCTTTCTAACTAGGGCATTATTGTTCCAAGGAAACCGCTTAACCTTTCACTGTCTGCACATCAAAGGCACAAATCACGATGGCGAAGCACTCAGACAGCCGTGATCAGACATGAACCTCATTTTCTATTTTTACATGCAAAAATATTCAGAGAAGAAGTCAGACTCTTGAACTGGTGGTAAGTCAAAGGACGTTCATTCATGGGCTTCTGAGAAAGAAGCAAAGTACAGAAAATGTCTAAAACCACCATGTAAGAGCTACAGACCATTTTCACATTCAGATGTTTAAAACATGGGAAACCACAGCCAAAAGGTCAGATTAACTGAGTTTTGACTGTACTATCCTCTGAAAGTACACACTCAGTGATTCAGCATCTGTGAGACCACACACCTGTTGTAACATTGCTGATTCGTCACACAGGAGATCTCACAGAAACTCGTAATTAAACGTGACGTCACACAGGAAAGAGAGAGAGAGAAATCCTGGGATAGGAACATCTTGTTAGTGACCCTACCCAAGCTGCTTGATCTCATTGGTTGTTGTGGATATCAGGTATCCTGACCTGGAACCATTTGATATTTACAAACCCAGATTGGTGGAGCTCTGATGCAACTAAGCAGTAAAATAATCCTGTTGACGTATTGAATTTGACTGTGTAGTGTGAGGCCAGCTGAAGAATTCTGTTTTGAGATCTTTTATCTAATCCTCCAGGCCTGTGCCAGGCCCATGCCCTATTTTCACCAGGAATCCTCCCAGCTGCCCCTTCCACAACGCTTGTGGTTGCCCCTGGCATCTGGACCAGCCAATAGGGTCCTGGGCATCCAGTATGGGGTGAACTGGATCAGACCTAGGAATTCACGCCAGGTGCCCATAAAAGTAAATCTGCGGATCTTGTTGCAAGCAGCTGACTCTTCCATCCCCGTTTCCTTAGTAACATGGGAGCAGATCTACTAAAGAATAGCACATCTTTTTGCATGTTTTTGTAGCTCCAAAAATGGTAAAAAGGATTGCACCATATCAAAAGAACACATGCAAATGGGAAATCAACTGCACACAAAAATGCATGCAAAGTGCTTAACGGAGCAAACAGCTTCGTGTCCCGTTTATATGTTTGTAAATGAGGGGTATGAGGCTGGCAAAATTTGGGGGTGTTTTCACATTTAACCAGTGTTACGTCTGTATTGGATTAGTTGCAAATGAGGAGCTGTTTGCAGGCTTGATTCTCGTGCTAAAGTCTGCACTATTAGCAGGGGCCAAAAATATCTGGTTTTGCTTCATGGTCTTTCCAACAATACACGAAGATGTGCTGAATAGAAATGGTCACAAAGGAGTCCTGTCAGCTCTATCAATGTCCAAGCTCACAAGAGTAAAGTAAGACTGGGAGGACCAAGCACTGAAAGACTCAAACCCATCACCCAGTAGGCAATCCAAGTCTGTGGTTGACCTCCGCCTCCCAATCAGTGGAACTTCAGTAGGTGAACTGCTCTAAAACTTCCACACTCTCACAATTAACAGACACTGATTCGATTGCAGCATCCAAGGCATCCTCAAATGTCTGGATCTTTGTTATGGCCCAGTAGATGTGCACTCCCAACGCTTCAGCCTCCTCACTCAGTAAGTTAAGTGGCTCCACAAGGACATGTTCAGTCTCTGCAGGGATCAAAGCATCATCAGCAGAGTCCAGATCAGTGATCTGGACATCACCAAATGACACTCCACAGTTTGCTACCCTGGTTACCCGCCTCATTATCCAGTCCATACAGGCACTGAAGAGCGTAGGAGCTAAGACGCTCCCCTGCCTCACTCCACAATCAGCTGGAAAGAAGTCAGAGATGGAGCCACCACACTTCAGAGCACTCTCTGGACCAGAGTATAGGGCAGACATCAGCTGGACGAGTGAACATGGGATCCCACAGAACTCCAGAATCCTCCAGAATAAGGACATCTCCACTCATCCATATTAATATTTAGATGAGTAAATGATACTGCTAGAAAGCATTATAGTTCTTCTAACTATAATCATACAGATCTAAATGTGCTTTAACTGCCTGTTAATAAGGTGTCACAATGCCTCACAGAGACAGGCTTCATAGAGAGGGCTACCAAACAAACATACTATGATCCAGTACCTCCCCAGCACCTTGACATTCTTCCTCATTAATGCACAGGTTGACTCTAAAACCATGTGTTTATTCAGCCATCTGTAAAAGCGTCTCTGTATGCAGACATGACCTTCTCCTCCCAAACAAACCCGACCACCGAGACACTCAGCAGGCTACTCACAGATCAGCCCCGTGAATGGTGAATCCTCTCAAAATGCTAATCACCTCGTCGCCGCTGACTGAATTACTCCACTATTCATGCCAAACTCCCCTAAACGTCCAGCAGCGGGTATCTGCCAGGACGGCCGTTCCTGCCGCAGCTTTATACGGGCCACAATGGACGTCTCTCTCCGCTACATCACATCATTTGACTCCTGGCTTGCGCTGCCAGCACAATGACTCACAATCATCTGGGCAGACAATGGCTTCTCTAAAGCCAAAGGCACGCTTTCTCTCTGCTGGGCGTGTGGTCGTAGTGTTTGAAGAGCTGGGGCAGGGCCCAGACATCCTGGAGAAAATGCTCTGTGTCACACAAAGGACTTAATTTAACCTGAAAAGTGCAGTCAGGAGAGCACAAAGAAAGGCTCCTGTAAACTTCCAGCATCACTTTAGACTGGTGATGGTATCAGGGTAGCATAACTACACTCTTAAGAGGAGACATTTAGCCAGCACTCCCACCTTAAGTGTTTTACAGGGGAGTTACAGCGCTTTTATAGCTGGGCCAAGTGTTTTATGTGGGGTTGTATAAATTTGATAGGCAAGGCAAGCACGTTTAAGGGCTGCACAGGGGTCAGCGCTGTTGACTCACAGCAAAAAAGTTCCTGTGGAGTTTGCATGCTCTCCCTGTGCATGAATGGGTTCTCTCTGGGTACTTCAGCTTTCTCCCACAGACCAAAAGCATGCTAGTTAGGCTAACTGGAGACTCTAAATTGCCTGTAGATGTGAGTTTGAGCATGCATGTTTGTCTGTCTCTGAATGTCAGACCCATGACTGATTAGCCCAGCCAGTCGCCCAATGACAACAAGGATTGGCTCCAGATCTACTGTGACCGATAATGGATGTATGCATGGAAGGCAGGTTTAATAATCCATCCATCCATTTGCTTCTTAACCCATTCAGGTTTTGTGGAGGGGCTGGAGCCTATCCCAGCTGTGAATGGGTGAGAGGTGGGGTACACCCTGGACTGGTCGCCAGTCAATTACAGAGCTGACATATAGAGACAGACAACCAGGCACACTCACAGTCACACTTACAGCCAATTTAGAGTCACTGATTTACCTAACGAGCATGTCTTTGGGAGGAAGCTAAAGTTTAATAATAATTAAAGCAATTTACAGTGTTTTACAGATTTGAAACAGAACATTAAAAGCATACAGGGCTTGACATTCAGCTAAAATAAGGCATTGAAATATAAAACTCTAGAGAGCCAAGATAGATCCTACTTGTAAACATGGGCAATTGTAAAGATCTCTAGATGGGGCCTTTATGGGCTGATCCCACTTGCAGTTCACATGGGCAATCACAGGTGGGACCACCATGGAACCCATAGACAAACCCGCTTGGGACTCATCTAGAAGCCCGCAACATAAGGAGACATGAGCTGAAAGAAAAGCACGCTAATAGCCCATACGCGTCAAAACTTCTTCTTTATCAGAAAAAGCTACACGGACCCTAAAAAACAGATAACTACCATAGATAACAGAGATGCTGACTTGCATGGGATTAGTATTACCTGTGGACCTCTGTGGGCTTAAATATGGTTGGTAGTTTGCCCTGGAATGTTCACTCTGCAAATTACATACATGGTTGGTTCACTCAGGTTAAAAACACAGACGTCCTGTGCAGACAAATGACCAGTGGCCCTGGTGATACTAATCCTGTGCGAGTAAGTCTTTAGTTGGTTTAAGTTTCGTCTGCCAAGTAGAGGGGAGAAGAGACTACCATACAACTACTTGCATCAGCGTTTGTTTGTGCTCCATGAGTCCGTCCTGCAGGCTAGTAAGCATGCTTTCTTTATTTTTAGCATGCCATGAATGACCTGTCCTACTTCCACATCTACCGTGCAGCTCAGAGGATGAAGTGGGTCTCTGCTGCACGAAGATGATATTTCTGAAAAGACAGGAGACGTTGAAAACCTCCTTTATAAATGTACTTGCACGTACCCAGCTACCAGGCATTCACATCTTCAACATATAATAATATATCCACCCAAAGACAGACATGAAGAAAGCTATAGACCTTTGTCCAAAATTGACATGAATTTTTACCTGTTTTTATGGATAAAATACCAACAGAATGGGCCTTTACACTAAGACCCAGTTCACCCTGGCCCAGACCCCAGATTGGGAACAGTTCCCTAGATCAGTGGTTCTCAACGTTTGGGTCGGGACAGGGTCTCCAGATGCCTTGAAAAACTTCAAATAATTTCCCAAATTTTAACCAATTTTCATCACTTTTTCCCACTAATTTTAGCACATTTTTGCCTCCCAAACCCTTTTTTCCCCATTTTAAACCCTTATTGCTGCTTTCTTTCTGCCTGTTTTGCCACTACTAAACCAAATCTTGCCATTTTCCACCTGTTGTTGGCTCTGTTGACCCATTATTGCCACTATTAACCCCTTTTAACCTCTTTTTTATGCCCATTTTAACTACATTTCACTTCTTGATACGCCTGTTTTTGCCAATTTAACCCATTTCAGCCTATTTCTGCCTCAGTTCAGCCCTTTTTGCCAGTTTATATCAAATTTTCATCCTATTTCACCGAATTTCCACCTTTTTTTCCAGTTTAAAGCCATTTCAGCCACTTTTTTTAAATCTCCTTTTACCACTTTATATGCCTTTTTTGCCACTTTAACCCATTTTTGCCATTTTTTGGTGATTTTTTTGCCATTTCTTTTTAATTTCTTACACTTCTAACCCATTTCTGCTACTTTTAAGATCCAATTTCATCACTTATCCATCTTTTTACCATAAATAACACATTTTAATTCTGTTTTTAAGAAAACTGATTTATATTTTTAACAGGACTCCTTACTACACAAATGAATAAAAAGATTTATTTCTTTGATAAGAGTGATAATCATTCAGGTTAAATAGAAAATATGGATACCACTGTAACTGTAATATGGACCAAGATTTTGTTAGCTCCTAGTTTGGATGGACCCCAGAAAGCTCTCCCATTTATCCCCCCTCATGGGCAGCCTTGTCTACACATGACTATTCTTGAATGTTCATGGCTGTATTCAACCACAGGTACAGTGAGGGTCTACGATCTCTGGCACCTTTATTTATGGGGTCGCAGGCTGAAAAGTCTGAGAACCACTGCTCTAGATTACCTATGCATGCAGACTTGATGCATTCACAATGACCAAATGGACCCATACTTTGGGGTCAAGTACCCTTGGATCCTTAGTGGAAAACCACCTTTACCCATCCAACATGCAATGAAACCTTCTGATCTTACCTACTTAAAATAGAAATATATCCCTCATTGTCTTTTAAGGAGACCTACATCATGAGGATGGTAGTTATCACTTAGCATGGAGCAGCTTCAATGCTCTCTGTGCACACTGCACCCATTAAATATCTAACTCTTCAAAAAAACAGCATTTCAAACACCAAAAACACGATTGAATCGTGCAAAAACTCTGCAGCCATACTATCCTGAGTCATTGCAGAAATAATGAACTGGTCATGAGGACTGGGTGCATTTTGATTTGGACTGGAGAAACACGATGGTGAACATGCACTACACTCCATTTTAAAAGCAGTCTTTACAAGCCTCAGTGAAACTCACTGCCTCTATCTGAGCTCCATTCATTTTCCTGAGAGTGCAGACACACACAAGATTAACCCCACTTGCATTTTTTTTTTTCCACCGTGTTCAGCATCTGCCTCTCTCACCCACCCACTCACGATCACTCACCCGCCCACTCACAGTCCCTCACCCACCCACTCACAGTCCCTCACCCCACCAGCTGCCGAAAAAACACAGCACATGATTGATCAAGGGAGGTATTTGTTCGACATTATTAATCGAGGATCAGATTGGTGTCTGGCAAGTCGAGCGGTGGCAGAGAGGTAAAGATGAGCAAGAGTCCCTAAAGGAGCAGATGGTTAAATTCTCCTCCGATTTCCTCTAAACTCTCTCTCTCTCTCTCTCTCTGGTGAGTGATCTGTCACGCCCACACACCGACGCTGCTGCTCCTCTCTGCTCTCTTTTCCTCGTCTACATACTCGCCTCCCACTATCTTCTTTCTGCATTGCAATTTTCCCTCCATCACCTCCACAGCCTGCCTTTTCTCTACGTCTTTGCTCCTGTCTGCTTCACCTGCAGTGATTTTTCTGTCCTGAGTCTGTGATTCAAATTCTTCATATTGTTTCTCCTCCCCACTCTCTCTCTTTTTCTCTGTATTTCTTTAGCATTTTCTCCCCGCGTGGAATTAGTTTCCTCGTATATTCAGTTGCTTGATGCACTTGTCCTCCAAGGTTTTTTTTTGGCATTTTAAATAGCTGCACAGAATTAAGGCCTAAAAGTTTTTAAAGTAGTTAATGTTGCAGTAATCATCATCTTTGAAAAAGTTTCACTGAAATTCAGCGACCAAGGTTGCAGTTTATTGCTACGCATTTAAATTGCATGTTACTGACGACGCTAAAGAAAAAGCTAAAAAAAAAAAAAGTCAAATTCATCACAGAGTCATTGTGTCAGTAGATAAACGATGTGAGACTGGCATGCTCAGTAGAGTGTGGCTAAAGTTAGCAGTTAGCTTCACCAGCCTTTGTTCCTCTGTGTAAATTAATACCATGCATAAGGCGCTTCTGCATCACTTTGGTAGACTATTTAGACATGTACAAAAACCTCAACAGCCTACACACAACTCTATTTCCATTTTCTGGTGCAAAACACTTGCCATACGACTAGCAAACCCTACGGTTCTTATGTTTTCGTCAAGCAAGGAGCCAGGGGGAACCACCAGGAAGGCAGTGGCCATTAACTGAAGCTACAGCTGCTACTGGTGGAGGGAGTCTTCCTTACAGCTTTTAAAGAGCATTTGACCAAATTTCAGGCCAGTGGTTATAAAAATGATAGATGATTACTGGCCACTTTAGTAGGTACACCTGTTCAACTATTTGCTAACACAAATAGCTTATCAGCCAATCACATGGCAGCAACGCAATGCATTTAGGAATGTAGACATGGTCAAAATGACTAGCTGAAGTCCAAACTGAGCATCAGAATGGGGAAGAAAGGGGATTTAAGCGGTTATTGGTGGCACACGGGCTTGGATGTTTCTCAGATTTGAGATTTGTAGACTGAAACATAAATGACAGGTCAAAGTCTTTTCTTCATTTATACTGTAGATGTTTTGATGCTCCTTTAACTCTGCTATCTGAAAAATGAATGGTCTATGACCGCTGCAACCCAGCACTGAACGTGATCGTCCTCAAGGCTTGGTTTTTACTAAATAAAACTTCCTTTTAAACAGTAGTTTGGTCAGTACTAAATAGAACTGACTCCCTGTTTTTCCTCCATGATATTTGCTTTCTGTGGGTCCATTTCCTCCAGGTCAGATCATAATCCCTCTCCTGTCCCTCTGCTCTGACAGATGGAGGTCTTCAGGAGGTCCTGGGGTCTCAGTGAACCCCCGGCCCGGCAGGTTCTGTGTTTTCTCTGATTCCAACATGATACGATAAAGGTCAAAGCTGTCACTGACCGGCTCCTTGCTTTTAACGGATATACTCACTCTGCTCCTGCAGAAAGCAGGAGAGCATGAACAACACGTTAATTTCAGGAACCGGATGAAGACACTTTTTTTAGATCATGTCATGCAAAGCTATTTTTCCCAACACATTTGCATGAAATGAAGCGTAGCACTAAGAGCAGCTCCCACTCCTCCACGTCTTATTATAGGGTTATTGCATCAGTCTGGGACCTGATTTAATGAATCATAATGCAGTTTTACAAGGTTTCTGGTTGTGTTTTAGTCTATAAAACTCACCAAACCAGTTTTTTCTTTTGTTGCAGTATTTTTTAAAGGTTTTTTTCTCAAGCAGAAGCCTCTGTGGCTGAAAAAGCCATTGCCAAGGTGGAAAAACCATGGTTCTTCAGCTTTCCTTTAGAGGCTGCCTACAGGAGCAAAGGAAGTCAAATCTCATGTAAAAATGCAGAGGAGAAAACTGGCCTTTAATGGACTACCAGCTCATCCACTGATTGGGAGAGAAGAAGAAGACAGAAGAACATTATTACATCTGTGTGAAGGTAAATTCTCCATCTGTAAAAATAGTTATAATCTCCAACAAATGTAATACAGACATGAAAAATGAATGCTGTGGTCATTGTTGTTGTTTTTGTAGCCTTTTTATAACTGCCAATGGGTTCAAGTTAGCCTAAGATCATGTCACTTTAAAAACGTAATAATGGCAATTTTTTTGTTCGCCATTAAACAGGAAGTAGCTTTTCAGAGTCTTTAAACACCTGTAGAGCTATAAATCTTTGCCTAAAAATTTCAGTGAGAAAGGGAGAGGATTGCTAATTATTTTGGAAACATGCCTTCTTTTGCACATGAGCAAACCTCGAGGAAAAGCTGTAAAGATTGTCAAAGTTTGTTGTCCCTCCTTGTGAACATAAGGTTCTACAGTTTAAGTTGGGCATACACTGTGCTATTTTCATCCGATTCCACCACAAATTTTGAGTAGCACGACTCACTTTGATGTTGGTCCGACTCTCAGTCAGATCGGGTGTCATTTGTCACGCTGTGTACAGGAGGGGTGTTGACCGACCACGACCTGACTATGAACCCACGAGATGCTCCCGATTGGATTTCTGGCATGTTTGATATTTTGGTCGTATGATTCCAAAATCCACAGTCAGAGCAGAAATGGGAGCAGAATACAAAACTTTGGAGGATTGAGTCCTTTGTAAAATGTCAGACAAGGCTCTAAATTACAATGACAACACTGGAACTGGAATGACTTCCTCATGTCCCCACAGCAATTTTATGATAAAGGAAATACACAAGCAGGAAATATTCCTACCTGCAGACCTGCAGACGACACAGATGGGATGCTGTTTGTGCATGGGATAGAGAGAGAAAGCCTCCACGGATTTCTCTCACGGTCTGTCCCGACTTCACTCGTACAGAGTGAGCACTCAGGTCGAGCACAACCATCAGACTGTACAGTGTGAGCACATAGATAGTGCGAGATGGTCGTGCGTTGTGAGTGATTCAGTCACACAATATGAGTTGACATTCTGCCACGACTGTTGTTAACCTTGCAAAGCAGATGGATTTGCCCGTTTCTGTGTTTCTCACGGGTGAATCCATCTTGCAAAGCCCCCATCTGAACCATTTGGGTCTGTTAGAAAGTGACAGGACCAATCAGCGACAAGGGGCAGTGCTTTCAGGCACGGCGGAGTCATGACGTAAGAAAGCAGCAACAAGAGACCGGTGCAATTATGGTGGAAGACATTAATGTGGATGCTGCTAAAGCGCCAGTTTTATCGAACCTGATGATATTTCTTCGTTAAAAGAAGAACAAAGAACAGCAGTGAGTTGTGAAAAGCCGTGTACTGACATGTCTACAGTCACCATGGTTTTCATTATGCAGCTCTATATGGAGTTTACTCCTCAGTAGCGACTTTGTCACGTGTTTTCTTGCTCTGATTGGCTTGTAAAGATGTGACAGACAGAACGTTCATCCAGTCACCCTCTAAGTTTTTTCTCAATCTCTGCCCTTTCCCAAATGCTGTCTGTGAGTGGTTTTCCAGATTGGTGTGTGAAACAAATCCATCTGGCATGTCAGGTTAGACGGCCATATGGTCAGCTTGAAATCGCAGTGTTTGCCTGGCTTTTCACGTAGAGAGTAAAAAACTTCCTGACACTAAAACAAAATTTGACTGGATGGGGATTTTAAGTTACTGATTGAAAATAAATCTGGCGTGGTGACTAATGTTTCTGGAAATTATTCATGATTTCCTCAGTGCACTGTATGACACATTTTAATCCATTCTGCCTGAAACTGTGATGTTTTCTAATAAGATGACTGCTTTAAGACTCTGAAAAAGCTACTTCCTGTTTAATGGCGAACCAAAAAAAAAAAGCTATTCCAATGTTTTATGATGCGACTTGAGCTTAAGCTGACTTGAACCCACTGGCAGTTATAAGAAGGTCAACAACAGTGGCCACAACATTCATTTTTCATGTCTGTTTTACATTTATTGGATGTTACTACTATGAAGAGAGCTGGAAATCTACCTTCTCACTAATGTGATAAATCCCTCCAAATTGTAAAAGTTATTACATTCATGGTGCATTTGCTGTTAAGTTTGCAGTAAGCAACTGTGATACATTTTGTGTGAAATTTATCATGTTTGTGGGCAGTTATTATGTGTGCAGGTGTTACACTGTGCTGAGCAAATACAAAGAAGAAAGGTGACACTTATTGCCTTTGCAACTCTACCTACTGACAGCATCTTGTGTACATCTGTAAGATAAGCCACAACAGGTCATTGGTTGTCTTTCTGATGATTTCCAGCGTGCATTTAGAGAAGTGCAAGCAAACTGCCAAGTTTTGTTCTGAGAACGTTGCAAAGCTGATGCAACTCTCTGCCCCATATCTGGGCATGGTTGCATTCAGATCTCCTGCATACCATGCCAGAGTCCACTTGACTCGTGCCTGAGACCGCCTCATCAAGCAGGTGCCCAAGTCTGGGGTGCATTCACACTGATCAAAACCTTGAAGTGGACCTTGGGCTCAAGCATGCTCAGATCTGGACCCGGGCCCCTAATATGAAAGCACTTGTACAAAATGCTTACTATTGACAAGAACCTCATACAGCCGCTTAGAAAATCTTCTCACTTTAGAATGAAGCGATCAAATGCACATTAAACACAAAAACAACACTGCAAAAGAAAAGCAGAATTACTGCAGATCTGTGTTACATAACTGCAGCTGAGTGCAAACCAACCTGAAACCTCCGCGGTTGAAAAAAAATGAAGCCAATGTGGAAGTGCAAATAACTGTGGTTCTGCAAAAGTCCACTTGAGACTGGCTGCAGAAGTCACGTCCACTCTCTGTGCTAGCATGACGATTTCTAAATAACCATGGTCAAAGAAATAGACCATGTCTTTGTGAGCACGTACTGTACAGAGTGTGAGCCTTTTTATAACCGATTCATTTTGGTGTTAAGATGCACTTTTCTGCCTGTATGATTTAGAGACAGCTTTTTTCAACATGGTGGCCACTGTTGATAGCCCCCTTCAGGAGCCAAATGGCTAATATCACACAGGTGTCATCCAGTATTTCTTTTTGTTTCTGAGAGCTGGAGTAGTTCTTGGATCAGCTTTGCTTGAAAGTTCAGATTCTGGAGAAATCTAATTTCCATGTCAGAGATGGCGTCTCTGTTTTGAATCCAGCCTGCAGCTAAAAACAACAGTTTCATCCTCGGTGTCACACTGACCTCCATTTTCAAACGCCTCTGTCTTATCAGAGTGTTTCTGAGCTGATCTACAGTCACAACACGGAGAGATAGTTCAGCTGCTGTGTTTCTGCTCCAGTGCTTCGTACGACCTCTGTGACCCGGCAGCTGTCACATTAACAACACATCTCTACAGCTTTATTTGAATATGGCCGTTTGATGAGCATCTCTATTTACACAGGTATCAGTTTAGATGCATTTCTGAATATACACAACGCCTGGAAACACTGATGAATAATATAAAAGATGAACCACACAGCTCCTAGCTCATAACACACCAACACTAATTCAGACCTTATTTAGGTCCAAAAATAATCCCTTAGATAATGCATTGACCTCATGCTATTTTGACACACCGTGTGAGGCAGCAGCTGGTTTCTACTCACTAACTCACTAACCCTAAAGACAGCTCAGTGGAAAAGTCACATTATCCTTCTGTTCTTAAATATTTACCGTTTTCTAATGTTCTGCTTTCTTTACCAAGTTCCTTTTTTGTTGTTTGGCTAAAGGCCTTGGAGCTAGTTCAGGTCAACAGCTCAAGCTTCGCTGATTTCATAACTGGCATGCATCATTAGCCAATCATGTGATTTTCAGCTTCTCCCTCTGCTCTCTTCTTGCCAGTTCTGCCTTGAATCAGCTCTTGCTGTCAACCCACCTGTAGGCACCGACAGAGGGTTTAAGATGTTTGATAGACACCGAGTCCAGGAAGTGTCATAAAATCTATCTGTATCATTGGTGCCTATTTTTGAATGACATTTTCCCCTGTCGCCCTGTTCCACATTAAGATGGGGGAGGAAGGAAAGAGGGAGATGACCAGGAACCAGGAGTGTCTGACAGGAATATTTCCTTCATTTTCTGTAATCTACATCACTCAACAGAGCTTGTAAGTTTCTTCTACAAAGAAGGGATAGTTAAGCATTAATGGCATTAATGATAGCCACATCTGTGATTGAAAACTGTGCAAAGCTTTTTAGTGCACAGCCATCAAACACTTGTCATGTGCATTCAAATTAAAAGGGCCAGTTGTGGCGGCGTTTCCTCGTTGTTGTTGCACCAACCTCACATCCTCCCTGTTTATCATTTCCCTCTTTGTGTGAAACAGCACCCCTCTAGATGTTAAGTGGTTGATGTTTAGTGAAACTACAGTGGTTGTGAACTATTCTGCCCTTTTCTAGGGCTGTTGCATTATTCACGATTAACTACACTCATCAGTGCACCAATTACTTTCAATGTGGATTGATTGCATGCCCTATTGTCCCTTTCAAGTCCACCACTGCTCCTTGATGTCTCATTTCACTTCACTCTATGCCCACAGACAGCTCAGAGGAAAAGTAAAAAGACGTCTGAACTTTGGGTTATCAAACATTCACCTTTTTTCTGTTCCCTTATTTCAATTTCAATCCATAACAAATTCTTTTTTTCCATGGTTAAGCTTGTGTCATAATCTTAGAGCTACCTATAAAAGCTGATCTGTATCCAAACAAGAAGTCAATTACATTTAAGAAAAATCCAAAATGACAATAAACTGTAGATTTGAGGTGCTGTCTCTCACTTGGTTTCCCCACACCAGGGCTTTTCAAAGAGTGTGAGAGTGAGCCTCCCCTTAGAGGAACTGATCCATTCGGTGGACCCCCACCCTCAAATTTTTAAAAATTAAACAACATTTCAAACATTTTTGTCTAATCTTTAAACATTTTTAACATTAACATATTTTGGATATTTTGGTTTGCAAACATCCTTAAACATCTGCCTTTCCCTCTTATTCAGTCATAATGCCATTAAAAATACCCTTTTTCATATTTTTGGGCCATTTTACAACTTCTTTTTGCTTCTATTCCCCCACTTTTTCCACTTTTATCCCATTTTTGCCCTTTTTCACCTTTTTGCCCATTTAAGCTACCTTTCATCATTAAATATCCCTTTTTTCCATATTTCTGGTCATTTTTGTGACAACTTTTTGCCACTTTTCCCCAATTTTTGCCACTTTTATCTAATTTTTCGCCCATTAAAACTACCCTTTGCCATTACATACCACTTGTTTCCTCTGTTTTATACCATTTTTGCAACTCTTGACTGCTTTTTGCCCATTTAAGTCACTTTCCACTCATTTTTTGTAATTTTTCACAAAGTTCTGCTACTTTCTGACCATTTTTCCACTTTTTCTCCCCTTTTTCACCCATCTTTGCTGCTTTTTGACCATTTTTGCCACCTTTAAACCTATTTTTATTGCTACTTCAAACTGTTTTTGCCTCTTTTTACCTCTTAGATTGTGGCTCTTGCAAAGGTATTTTCAATAATTTGGCTCTTTGGTTGAGTAACACTGCTCTATAGCGTAGTCCTTATAGTAACTATAAGTTTATCCATTTTGCTCCATGCACAGCAAATCACCTTTTTTCTGGTTCATGGTTCCACGCCTCCCCTGAAGCTCTGTGGCGCCCCACAGGGGAGGCCCGCCTCACACTTTGAAAACCACTGCCCCACACCGTACACTGGCCAGATGTCACATCCTTAAAGGGGGAAAGCTTAAATTTACAGGGTAGAATTATCATTTTTAGCAGATGCGGGCTGAACGACGTGCAATTCTGTGGGATGCAATGTAACATCTGTTGCTGTTAGGACTCACTGAAAAGCCCTGTTGCTTTTTATCTGAACAGGAAGTAAAATACCATCAACTTAAGACAGCACGAATTTCAAAGTAAAGCATATTAAAGAACAGTTTGAATTATTTCAACTAAATTACTTGCCTTAACCCCATTACTCTCATGAAACATAAACTCCTGTAAAATAACTGGATGTTAATGAGTCATTTTGTACATGCACTCCTGCATATTTCATAATAAGGTTTAATAGTGTATGATAAAATACATCTCTTTGACTTCGTTTGATTCCAAAATCAAAATAATTTCCTCCATTTGTCTATATTGGCTAGGTTTGTCTGCTTTGAAAAGCAAAAAATTAAAAATTTACACATGATTTTTCTACAAATAATCTTAAAATTAACCGAATTTAAGAAATGCCCTGTTTGCCAGGCTTAGTACTCAGTGCTGAATGGAGTAGCATGGAGCAGTTGGTTGAATTTTCTGCCCTGCGTGCCTCCAACATGAATGTCATGCTATAATTCATCACACAGGCCTGAACACTTCCTCCTGCTGCCATCCAGCTGGCTGATTTAAGTCGAGTCTGTTCCTCCGAAGTGCAGCGAGCGAGAGCACGGAGCTGAGCGGACAGGCCGGAAAACTGGAGCAGAAAATTTGGCCCAATCAAACACACAGACACACGAATAAAAAAAAAAAACCCTCTACACCGGCTCTACTGCACTAAAGAAGCAAAAGGGAGAGCAGAGCATGCTGGGAGTTTGTAGCTCGTTGTCAGCAGAGGCTCATTTGAGACAGTCAAGTCACTGAGATGGCAGATTGGAGGGATGGAGGTTTTAGGAGGCGAGATTCTCACTTTGTGCCGGTGTGATGGAGCTATTTTAAAAACAGCGCTCCGATTCTTGGCAGGCCTCATGACATCAGAGCCAAAGATGATGCACAAGTATTTCCTTCACTGTTTCCACTCCTTCACTCCAACATGAAAACCCTGAGCAGCAGCTGAGTTTCAGGATACAGTAGGAGGCACAAAGTGTACCATCAGCAGCGTTCCCCTGAGTCTGAGCTAGCAGCAGGACCGGCGGCTACAGCTATTTCTGTCCTACAGTAAACACTCTGAGTCTACAGCGGCTTCCAGCTGTGTGAGGCTAATTTCATCTCTGTCTACCTCAGGATTAACACCAAGGACACCGTTTGCAGGTTTTAGACTCCTGCACACCGGACTTGTTTCTCTACTGTGTACAGATCTGCAAACTATTCTTCCATCATGGTTTTAAAGACCAAAGATAAAACATGTCAGTAAAGATGATAAATTCTCATTCAAAGCCAAACTGGGTTCTGTTTTTAGTCACAAAGTTAAACAGAGGGTTGACTTAGCTTGACTCAAAGGTCAGATTTGGATCTGCAGCCAAAAGAAGCCAAACGATGGCCTTCAAATCCTGTTTGGTGTTTCCTCCTCAGAAATGTCTTCTATGTATAATCTTTCCATTGCTTTCAACATTTTATTGTAGTCTTTTATTACGTTTACAGTCTTTCAAGACCCATATGTGGTCTCTTTATCCTTTCATTTACATTTCTGTCATTTGTTCTCGTCTTTTTGTTTGAGTTTTGTCTCTGTTTTGTCCGACTGTTTGCCTCTGAGTGTTTATTCTCTTATTTTCTGGAGTTTCTGTTTTTGCTTTGTCTGTTAAAGTACTTTGTAAACATCTGTTTAAGCAGGTGCTACACCTACAAGAACAAACCTCACTTTATTGTGCAAATCAATGGGGACAAAAGGAAAATAGACTTCAAAAATATGTCGTAATCTGTGAGAGTAGTCCAGATTGCCCAGGTTTTTAATGGTCAGCTGATCGGCTTGATTAAAAGTTAGGTGCACAGGGAGATCTAGGAGTTAAAAATGTTCCACTTAAAAATAGATTTTTGGAGTATATTTATTACCAGCTACTGCCAGACTTGGACTAAAAACTAGGGCTGAATAATTTGCAAAAATAACCTAATTGCATTTTTTCCCCCTGATATTCTAATTGCAATTTGATATGCGATTATTAGGTTCCTCAACTTATATTTTCAACAAATTCAAGCAATGAATCATTCTATATTATAACCTACATTCTGTCAGGAGGACTCTCATCATGCATTTAACTGTTTTATTGCAAAATGAATATGCAGTTTTGTTTGGTGGAGAAGGCTCTGATCTAAAGAAGCTCCCTAGATAGTCAAGCAGCTGCTTTGATTTTCCAGGGAGTGCATGGCTAAAAATCCCTACGTGGATAGATACATTTATGACAATGTGTGTTGAAAACGATGAAATAATTCAGAAGCATTTAATCCATAGTAGTATGAATCTGAATATGAGGGAGCAACAAGCTTTGAGCTAGAAAGGAGGCAGCTGGGGTGGAGGAGGTGAAGCTGGCTATAAGCTGACCGCAGCTGAGGTTATGAACTAATGCTAACCTTCATCAGTATTAGATAGAATTAACTAGTTATTTGTGCTCAAATTGCAAATTTGATGCTTTATTGAAGGGGATTATCATTTTAATGTCACTCATTTTGACTTAAAAAACATAAAACAAGAAAAGGAGGATTTTTGTAAAACATTTTTAAAAAAATCGACACCTGAATTATAAAATCTCTGCTGCTGCAAAAAATGAATGTATTAAATTGCTGACCCATTTCAAGCAAAAGAAATATTCCAACTTCTGTGATTTGTAAATTTCAGCAGGCCATATTGCCATTTAATCTAATTTGCAATTAATTTCCCAGCCCTAGTCAAATACAGGGGATATCCTGCTGGAGTACAACTTTAACCCGCCCACTTTAGTAGCTGCAGCATTAATGGACAGTCACAGCTGCAGATTGTTAGCTGTTAGCTGCAGCTAATCCTTGCCAATCAAGATCCTACCTGGTGATGAACCTTCAGGCCCAGTCTACATGAAGGCAGGTATTTTCAAAAACACTTTTTCTTTGCGTTTTGACCTTCCATACACAAGCATACGGCGTAAACGTGCCTTTTTGAAAAAACTCCTTCCAGGTGGAGATTTTTGGAAACTTCATTTTTAGTTTCCATGTAGACGGGAAAAGCCTGAAACGTCACACTGTCTGCCGGTTTCTCCTCTGTTTAACATCACTTGTGTGCAACACTACTTTTGTTTCCATAGCAACGGTGGATATAGCCAATGCTGTGCTAACATCTCATATTCCACATAAAGGCTGTCCTTTATGGTTCTCAACACTGGGGGTCACAAGGCACTGGGAGGGGTCGGCAGATAAGCTTAAAACTGTATATTTTAGCCATTTTGATGAAAATATATGCATGGAATTAGTGAAAAGTGTCAAACTGTTAATGGGGTTCTAATATTGAAACTAACTTTACCACTATCTCTACCACTTTTTAACCACACATTTTTTGCCACTATAATTTCCCACTTTTCATCAATTTTTGCAAATTTAGGCCCCATTTTTGCTTCTTTTTTTTTTAACCCACTTTTGACACTTGACACCAATTTCACCTATTTTTAACCCGTTTTCCTACATTTTTAACACATTTTTGCCATTTTAAACCCATTTTTTTTATTTGTGCCTGTTGTTGCCTCTGTTGACCCATTATTCCCACCATTAACCCCCTTTATTATCATTTTGATGCCCATTTTTTCCCCTTTTAACCAAATTCCATGAACTCTTTTGACAGTTTCACCCATTTCTGCCAATTTAAACCACTTTTCCCACTTTTAAATCCAATTTCACCAAATTTTCCACCCATTTTTTGCCAACTTAAACCCATTTCTGCCACTTTTTAATCCCCTATTACCACTTTTTGTGCCTGTTTTTGCCACTTCCTAACCATTGTTGCCATTCTTGCTTATTTTTTGCTACTTCTAACCATTACTGCTACTTTTAAAATCCCATTAGCAAATTTTACCAATTTTTTTTGCCATTTTTGACTCATTTTTGCAATTCTTAACCTCCTTTAATTCTGTTTTTTAAGAAATGGGTTATTTACTATGGCATAAATGAATGAGAAAAGATGTTTGTTGTATTTGTTGCTTTGATTAGAGCGGTTATTATTCAGGTTAAATGGTTATCCCAGCTTAAATTTACAGTAGACCATGATTTTTCTGGCCCCCAGTTTGGCAGAAAGGTCTTCCATTTATCCTCCCATATGAGCGGCCTCGTCTGCACATGACTATTCTTGAATATGCAAGTCTGAATTCAACCATTGTCAGGTACATTGGGGGTCCCGGGTCTCTAGCACCCTTTATTTTAGGGGTCACGGTCTGAAAAGTGAAGAACCACATGTCTAATATTTACAGTGTTGAGCCAGAGCAGCTCTGATCTTCATCAGAGAGAGGAAGATAACTCCTAACACCTAAAACCACAGGAAAATCTGTCCAGATAATCCTGAGAACTATCAGAGAACTGGGCCTTTGCTGACTTTAGTTGGGAGGGGGAGTCAGGCTAAAAATTGGCACAAATATCATGTTTGTGCTCCAAGTTTCAGCCAGTTTGACTGCAGGTTAAAGTCAACTATTCAGATCAGACATAAAGGTTGCATGGAGGCGTGTCATATGACAAATTTTATATTTGAATCCAAGTTTTTTTATGTTCCTTATGTTCTGGAAAATGGTATCTGCAGACCAGTTAGTGTTTGATGGTGAAGCAGGAAGTGATGCAAACAAAGTCATCACTTTGTTCTAGTGAGTGGTCTAATTACCCAGAATACACATGGACTGCCCACTGCTTATTCTGGCCTCAGGCTAAACACACAAACAGCATGTGCATTCAAACAAACGCTCAGCACACAGACACAGGGCGTTTATCAGCACAGCCACTCTCATTGGTGTTTAGAGGATCAATGGTGAAAATCGACAGAGCTTGAGAAACTCTGGGGCCTGAAATGGTTATTGATCAGCGCCCACAGAGAGCCGCTGTGTGTTCAGCTGCTGCTTACGAGTCAGAGGACGCACTCAGCAGAGATGAAAGCCAGCGAGGCGCTTTGAGGCGCTTTCTACTCAAACGTTTATTTGTGAATACAGAAATGGCTGGGAGAGCTTTGTTGGCTGCAGAGGACGCCGACTGCAGACAAAACACAACAGAGGAGTGAAACCGATTACGTCCGTCTCTGTGGACGCGCTGACATTTGGCTGTGAAAGACGTCTCCTCTTCAGACGCTCACATGAGCGCCGTGTCTGCAAAGTTTGTCTGGATGGAGCGGGATTCATCGCAAAGCCTCCAATTCTCAGATTTCTGCAGATTTTTATGAAAATGTTCAAATCGGCAAGAATTTTCAGATTAGACAACAGAATCACTGAAGTAAAGTTTAAATAAATCTCCACCTGTTCCACCCAGGACTACAGAATGATTACACCATTGGTTTGAGTTGAAATATCCTGAGCAAATCCAAGAGTAAATTGTGGATGTGTTAATGCATATCGAAGTTTATTTCAAGGGTGTATTGTTAACATTATGCATCAATATTTTTACTCCCCTCACTTGAAGAGCAGAGGCTGAACTGCTGACTGGGAGGACTGTACTTCCATTTTCTCTCAGCTTCAGCTGTGATGCACAAATCCTCAACGTTTGTAACCTAGCACCCGTACAGCAATGAGCAGCACCCTGAATCTGAGCTCATGGGTGCTGGCAGCTGACAACAGATAGGCTGTATCATATCCATATGTTTCATCTGGCAACAGTCCATAGATTGCATTTGGAAAAGGGCAGAACTTTTAGAATAAATTTTATATTAAAAAAACTCTTTTCCACCTAGAAAAGTTTTCACCACTCGGTTCTCGTCCCTTAACAAATAAATAAGCTATGCCATCTCTGCCTCTGATTGGTCCAGCCATTCTCTGAAATGCCTTTCAGACTGAAGCTTTGCAAAGTAGATCTGCCTGGTGACAGACATAGAATCTGGCCATTCCATTGGTTTTGCAAGGTTAACTGGCAGCCTTCGATTTGTCTTAACCTATACTTCAGTGTTGTGCTTTACCAGCATTTTCAGGACTTCTACATGGTGCTATGCTTGCTTTGAAGATAGTATAATTTGCTTTTTCTTGTCCAAAGCAATCCCAAATTCCATAGCAGTGCTCTAGTTTTTTTTTTCTAATTCAGCTGGTGCATCCTGTAATGTGTAATTGGTGACTTAAGTATAAAGTGTACACTGGTTTCCAAGTGTAGCCTGTAGTTCAACACATTAGCCATTATTCTTGGTGTGAGATCCAGCCATTTTCACAAACAAATCTCTAATATTTCTTGTCCAACTCTTGAATTTCCTGAACATCTGTGGGATTATTTTGTGAATGTCTCTGCATTTTGAAGACAATTCAAGTAACTGAAAGAAATCTTGACTATTCTAAGACTAAACTTGGTGATTAAGGATTATCTGTGGAGTTTGATGCAACAAAAGGTTAAACATTTTTTATCTTCATATGGCCAAAGAAGTGCCATTAGAATGATTAATGAAATGTGTAATCAAAAGGATAGATATAAACAATTAAACTAAAAAGGAGACGTTTAATCCTCAGATAAACTAACAAATGTTTTATTCTCTGATGTTTCTGACATCTCCTCCCTCCTCTCTGTCTCTCTATCATGATAAATGATGAAATGTAGCAGAGCCTCTGGCCTTGTTTCTCCGGTAAAAAGTTGAAAGGATTTTTTTTTTTTTTACTGTCTGACACATCCAGGTCAAACTTTCAGGATGTGTTAGGTGAAGGCACAGGTGCTATCAAAGCGTCAGAAAAGTACCCAGGATTCTTTGCGTTACAGGCATTTGCCTGTCACCAGCGTTTGATGTAACTGGGTCGTGTCAGTTTGTCATCCCTGGGGAGTTTTTTCACCTTGAACAGACGTTTTTAAAAGTATTTAACTGTGAACACAGGAAGACTTATTCTCTTAGTACTGTGGGAGTTAAAGACGGGAGGTTTGGATATGAAAAGTCATTTAGAAGAGGATGTGGTTGCTGTTAAAAAAGGAAAAGTCTGCATGGACATCGTATTAAA